>NW_012148507.1:2090229-2094668 GCF_000956105.1 Propithecus coquereli
TACTTTTGAGCTGCCCTCCCTAAATTGACAGGAAGGTCAGCTGAAGCCTTGAAAATCCTAGTCGTATGAAAGAGTTTAAAACTGTTTTTGGAAAAACTCCTCAAACCGTGTTTTCCTCTCTGTTCTCACACCACAACAATCATCAACACAGAAGACTTCTGTGACCAAATGTGGGGGCTTTCCCCCACCCACAAAGCAGCAGACACCAGCTGGGTGTCCTCTAATGCAATTCTGACACTATCCACCTGGAGATAGTATCAGATCCCACAGGGTGAGGGCTCAGTCCCCAAAACTGCCCCCTCCCCAGACGTCTGTTGCAAGATCAGGCCTCCAGAACTTCTGACCAAGTGGCTGCAACTCCCTCTTTGGGTTTGATTAATTTGCTGGAGCGGCTCGCAGAACTCAGGGAAACATTCACATCTGCTGGTTTATTATAAAGGATATTTCAAAGGACACAGATGAAGAGATGTGTAGGGCAAGGTATGAGGGAAGGGATGCAGGGCTTCCGTGCCCTCCCTGGGTGCACTGCACCACCTCCACGTGTTCAGCTATCCAGAAGCTCTCCCAACCCTATCCTTTTGGGTTTTTATGGAGGCTTCATTACAGAGGCATGATCGACAACCATGTAGAAATTACATAGGCATGACTGACAACCATGTAAAGATTGACAACCATGTAGACAAAAAGCACATGGTCTCAACCCAGCAAGGCCTGTCTGTTCAGATTCTTCCTGGCCTCCCTGAGCAGCATTCCTGCCCCCAGCATGTAGGGCAGGACCCTCTCTGTAATGAGGGTCTTCTGATCCACAACCAGATTAGAGTCCTGCCCTGGGCAGGTGCAAGAAGGTCAGGAGAAGGTCGGAGAGAGAGATTCTATCTCCTGAGACCTGCTCCCAAGGCCTAAGCACCCCCGCATTATGACAAGAACTATGGGACTCATGAGCCAGGAACTGTGGACGAAAACCAATATACACAATCTGTAACACCACAAAAACTCATATCCGAAATGAATGTTTTCTCAGCTCCCTAGGCACTAAGATTTCTCTGGCTAAACAACAACATGCAGACTAAAAAATCAAACTCCTGGTATTTGCTTCTAGGTTACAGTTTGATTTTTAGAAAAGACCACATATAAGAACAACCGTTGATCTTTACTGCAACATAACCTCACGTCTCAGATGACATCTGATTATAATCTGTGCAGGTGCTACCTGAGTGCCTGGACTGTTTTTCCAGTGGAGTTGAAAGGTCCACCTCCACTGTTTCTATGTAAGCTGTCCACCAACGTGTACTTTACAGACACACACCACTTGACCGTTGCGTGGGAGCTGCCACACCACATGAGGGTGATTTAGATAGATTATAACAGCAGCCAGGAGACACACAACTCCTTCCTGTCCTTGCTCAAATCTCACTTTTTCAAGGATGATTTCCAACCACCTGTCCATTTAATACTGTATTTGTGCCCTCCCTGGCATCCCAGAGCCCCCTGCTCTGCTCTACTCTTTGTTTTCTGTAGTGTTTATCACCTTAGGACTTACTATATTATTTTCTTTCTCAGAGCTTTAAAAATTTTTGGAAAAATACACATAACATAAAATTTACCATCTTAACTATTTCTAAGTGTAAACTTCAGTACTGTTAAATATATTCACATTGCTGTGCAACCAATCTCTAAAACTCTTTTCATCTTGCGAAACCGAAACTCTTACCCTCTAAACAACTCCCCACTCCCCCTCTCCCCAGCAACCAGCATTCTACTTTCTGTGTCTGTGAATTCAGGGTAGAGAACACTATTCTAAGCACCACATATAAGTGGATTCATATAGTATTTGTCCTTTTGTGACTGGATTATTTCACCAGCATAATGTCATCAAGGTTCATCCATATTATAGCATATATGTCAGAATTTCCTTCCTTTTAGGGCTGAATAGTATTCCATGATGTGTGGAATATGTGTGGATATATCACCTTATGCTTATCCATTCACGCATTGATGGACACCTCAGTTGTACCTTTTGGCTACTGTGAATAATGCTGCTATGAACACGGGTATAGAAATATTAACATCTCTTCAAGATCCTGCTTTCAATTTTTTGAGTATATACCCAGAAGTGGAATTGTTGGATCACATGGTAATTCCATTTTTAATTTTTTGAGGAACTGCCATACGTTTTCCACAGGGGCTACACCCTTTTATATTCCCACCAATAGTGCACAAGGGTTCCGATTTCTTCACATCCTCACCAACACCTTTTATTCTCTGTATTTTTTTCTCTTTTTTTTAACTTCAGCATATTATGGGGGTACAGATGTTTAGGTTATGTATGTTGCCCTTGCCCCCCCCTATTTTCTGTATTTTTGATAGTGACCATCCTAATGGGTGTGAGGTTCATATACTATTTTTATTTATTATGTTTATTGTCTCTTCTTCCTAGCTGGTCCAAAACATAAACCCCATTAGCAGAAGTATCTTTGTGTATTTTGTCCACTGTTACATCCCCTGTACCTAGAGCAATACAGTAAGTGCTCAGTAAATATTCATTATAAGAATGACCGAACAAATGGGTAAAAGAAATCCACAATGTGAGTATACTGGCCTTTCCATTCCTTGTTTCTATTTCAAAAATCTCAATCTGGCTTTGATCATAATAGGTTTAACTTTATGTTTACACATTACCTTTTAACAAGCAACTTAGGACCTTTCAGAAAGCAATTACCTCTGCAGTCCCCCATCCCCAGGCTGCAGCCTGGTACCGGTCCATGGCCTGTTAGGAAATGGGCTGTGTATCACCTGAGCTCTGCACCCCCCAATCCTCCACCCCACTCCACCCCCAGTCTTTGGAAAAATTGTCTTCCATGAAAACTGGTGCCAAAAAGGTTGGAGACCACTGATCCCTTTAACATATATTTGCTGAGTATCTATTATGTGCCATTATTATGTTCATTATTATTGGGATGGATGTTCTGAAGTACGTGGAATATAGTTTTTTGGAGAGTTCACAAGAAGTCCATAGAAAAACCAAAGAGAGAATTTGCAGTCCATGGAAAACTTATTAATAGTTGTTATCTGGAATGGGGTATAATTGATGCCCGCTTGATATCTCTGCTCAGCGATAGCAAAGATTTGAATACCACCAAAAGAGAAACAAGCTTCCCCCACTAAACCTACTCCTGTCCTGTGCTTCTTGTTCCTATCTCAGTAATTGGCTGCACTCAGGCGCTTAAGCCAGAAATCAGAGATATATCCTTCTTTACCCTGTATTCCTCTTTATCCAGTTGCCAGTAATAATTACTATAATGACTCACATATATCGAGCACTTACCCTATGCTAGGCATGGTTCTACATTCATTGCATGTATTAACCCATTTATTCTTCACAACTCTGTAAAATAGAATCTACTAATTTTTAGCTATTGTACAGATAAGGAAACAGGTTAGGTCCCCTGGCCTAAGTTCCCCAGACAGGAATTGGTGGAGCCAGAATCTGGACCCAGATAGTCTGGCTCCAGGACCTGTACCCTAAACTTTTATGCTATTCAGGAAATGTTTTCTGTTTCAACCTCATTTATTGAAAATCATCCTACAAGGTATTCTTAGTCCACTTTCTTAAATGTGTAAGTGAATATAATTTTGTCCAGGTCCTCCTTCCGTCTCTTTCTATTATGCGGCTTGGCTAATGGAGACTGTGCCTATGGTAAGCGAGGACCTTACTGGGACGTTGCTCTTAAACAAAAGTCCTAATAGCCCTTGATTTTCCTGTTGTTTTGATATTTTTTTCTCCAAAGTGGAATATGTAAGTCACCTTAATTAGAGGACTATGATTAATCAAAGCTATACTGCAGTAGATAGTTATTAATATCAACAAGGTACATCAATCATAAACACCATTAAAAAACAGACAACCTCCCTTCTTTGAGGTTGTATTGATCTCGGAGGCAAAGTGGGCTGGAAGGCAGACAGCCCAAGCCCTACTCCCATCAAATTAAATGAATCGCATACTTAAAAATAAACCACAATCCTTCTGGTACCAGTAGTGCCATCTGTAAACTGAGAAGAATAATAAAGGCCAACAACTAGAGGTTTCTGAATTAAAGCTGAAAAAAAAATGAATGCAGTTACAAGCATAAGACAAGATGACTGCAGGTCCAAAAAGTGTCACTTTGGGGTTTTAATCTTATTCAATGTCTAGAAGCCAATATTATGGAAGTTCACCATCAAGTTAACATTCAGATAAGATACACTTTAAAGCCAAAGGGTGTATTTTAAAGTCCCCAAAGTGATTTCAGAAAACAAAGGATATGGTACCAGCAAGAAGCTATGTGGGCAAGTCCACAGATCATACGGGCTAGGAAGAGACAAGCACTCAATGTTACCAGAAAGTTCAAGGTCAGCACTTGCAGTTTCATTTCCACCACTCCAGAGCTCCTTTTAACAAA
>NW_012148507.1:2095323-2158415 GCF_000956105.1 Propithecus coquereli
AGAGCGAGACCCCGTCTCTACTAAAAATAGAAAGAAATTAGCTGGACAACTAAAAATATATAGAAAAAATTAGCCAGGCATGGTGGTGCATGTCTGTAGTCCCATCTACTTGGCAGGCTGAGGCAGAAGGATTGCTTAAGCCCAGGAGTTTGAGATTGTCATGAGCTAGGCTAACGCCATGGCACTCTAGCCAGGGCAACAAAGCGAGACTCTTGTCTTAAAAAAAAAAAAAAAAAAGAAAGAAAAGAAAACCACATCTGTGCACACACAGTCTGATCTTAGCCACCCAGAAGGCAGCCTGGCCTCCTCTGTCGATCTTCCTGCATGCACAGCCTATCAGCTGGTAATGGCTTCTAGTGACTGTGGACTGGCCTAAGCCATTCCTGCCACCCAATACATTATCTATAAAATGGTTGTGAATACCTAAAGCATCTGTCAAGGAAGTCTTGATACTTCATAGGCATTATCTTAATATCCTCCACATTTCTTCAAAAGTAGGCAGAATCATTAGTCAGCTGAGGCTGAGTTAATTTTAACTAGGCACTAAGTTTCTTGCTTGCCCATCTCATTAAACTACACTGAATCCAAATTCAGCCTAATACAACTGCTACACCAGATTAGGCACTCCTTCAGGACGGGCTCTGGGTTTCCATTTCCTTTTATTCCCCTCGAGCATTATATTAGCATTTCATTTCTCCCATGAAAAGAATGACTTTATTTAGTCTTACTGATTGACCAACCAATCTACAAACCCACTAAAGGACCTACTGTGAGTCAAAAAGGGAGAGTTTCAACCTCCAAGTCCCCCATGAACCATCAGTGTTTAAAGCATTTCCCCTTGTCATCTGCTTTCCAGAAAGGGTTGAGCATCCATCCTTGGGTAGGAACGTTTCCCCTCCCTTTGATCTGATTCTTGGTGAAAGAGAACTGCTCCCTAGCTGGTAGGGACCTAATGTGACCACAGGTTAAAAGGCTCATGGAATTTTACTTACTTAGGAAATGGCAAGTAGGTTTCATCCTTCATGCCACTCGCTACTGCTTGGTAGCAACTCCTGGAGTAATGAATTAAGAGGCATTCCAGGGCTGGACCAGAGCTCAGAGGGAAGGGTGTTGTGATCAGTTGACAATGTCTGCCACAGGCTCTTGAGGGAGGCGGGGCTCAGGAGGGAGCCATGGCACAGAGCCATGCATTTGTCGTCCCTGAGCGGACTCTACTACAGAGAGACAAGTGATTTGTGGTTTTTCCCACTAGACTTTTTTAAAAGGCAGAAGTTATATCAATAATGAAAAACTATTTCAAAATATTTGCAACAATAAATGTTGAAAGAAAATACATTTTCCCTGAAAAGGGCACCAACCTGCATCACTGCTAATAATAATCATGAGGTAATGCAAGGCCCATAGAGGACCAAAGGTCGAATTTCCAGGTTCCTTCTCCACTGAATCCTGACAAGTACCCCCTTTAATGCTCCATGGGTGAGATGGCTAAGGAGGAGCTGGGTAGCTCTCCAGCGTTATATGGCTTCTGTGATGGGACTAGGCCAGTAAGAGGGGAACGAAAAGAAACTGAGGTTTAAGAATTAAGCAAATGTCAGTGATCCCAATGAGAAAGGAAAGTATTAAGCAGAAAAGTCAAGGTGATGCTTGTTTTGATAGGAAAAAATGGAGAATAAATTTCTTGAACTTGAACTAGCAAAGCTCTCTTGATCGATTAATCGATAGTATTTACTTGCTTTCTGCTCTGTTCTTAACACTGTGATGGAGTGTTAAGTGGGCACATCTAAGGCAAAAGGCATGGACCTTTTCACAGCCAGCTTATCTAACGCCTCCCTCTCCCCCAAGGGAGACCTTGGTTGCTGGGGCCAGGTCGGATCTCTGGAGAAGCAGAGTTGGCCTCCCAACATCTACTCGGTGTTGTCAGCCAACTGGCTCCCAGGTGAGGAGAACAATTCTGGCAGGAAAAGCAGTACACAGCAGGCAAGGGAACTTGAGAAAAGGCAAGGGAGAGGAGACAGGCATGTGATTCTGGAGACAAATAAACACAATTAGCTGTGCTAGAAACAAACTGAAAAGGCTCAGTGGGAAGACTGATTCCTTCCGCCAAGAGAGAAAACCAAAGGAAAATTCTTTTTAAAAGAAACCTTTTAGTTCCTTTGGCAGCCATAGCCCACTGACAGTCACATTTTCTGTTAAGCCCTTTTCATTGTGGATTTCTCCAGCACTTCAAACACTATCACAATAATGGTCTGACTGCTTTATCAGTTTTGCGGCCATAATAGAATCCATTAATCTTTCAGGCTGGTCCTTTCATTTCTGGAGATGACAACTCCAGGCCTTTCACAGCCCTTCTGTCCCTGTGTACCTAAATGGACTCAATTTGCAGCAGGGGTCAGGTAGATGCATTCACGGAAATCAATGGTCACATCCCTGGGAGTCTGCTCTTCCAGTCCTAGGATCTAATTCTGTAGTGTAAGGATCAGTGACAGCAGAGGGGTCTAGAGGCAACCAGACAGGTTGGTGGTTAGCATGGTGGGCTCTGGGGTTAGGCAACTTGGGTTTGAATCCTGACTCTGTCACTTACAAGTTGGGGGACCTGGGACAAGTAGTTTAGTATCTTCTTTCTCTTTCATGTGACAAAATTTTGATGCAACTGCACTCAATTTTCTCCTCTACAGAACTGATGTACGGATAGCTATGTTACCATCATCGGTACTTATATGTCCTCTCCTATGTGACTTATACTTCTGTCAATATCTTAGGACAGTATCTTTTAAATTTAAAAAAAAATTATAAAATAAGGAGAAAAATGTGGTCCAAATCAAGTCTAGCAAGACTGTTGTTATTAATTACTATTATGAAATGCTTGATGAACATCCACTGTACGTATATTGTCCACTGTACATATTGGTCAACCGAGAAGAAGAGTGTTAGCAACAAAGCTAGAACTCCGTTAGCATAGACTTAATGGTCTTTGGCTTCTCTGGGGAAGCTAAGAGCTAATCTAAAATCTTAATCTTATCCTTACCTTTACCTAAAACCAGCATTCTCTTTCCCCTTATTCTGATTTATTTTTCTTTATAGCATTTCTCACTACCTAAAATTATATATTTATATTTCCTGATTTACTTGTTTATCTTTTGTCTCTCCCAAGATAATCTACATTGCATGAAGGCAAGGATCTTGCTCATCTCTATATCTCTAGCATCTAGAACTGTGCCACACATATAGTTAGCAGCCCTTGAAAAATATTTTTTAATGAAGGGTTTAATTTCCTTCTCTTTTCTCCAAACACCCACTGCAAAAGGGAATCTAGATCTGAGATCCAGTTGAGTATTCCTTAGGTGGCTCACTGCTGTGGCCCAATGCAGAAGACAAGAGTGTAAACAAATACACATAGAATATGTGAAGTGGTGCCATGTGATATGAAGAAAAATGAAGCAGAATAAAGTGATTTCCTCAGGGCCTTACATACCATATACCATTCTGATATTTGCCTCTGTGCTGTTGCTGAAGCTGTGTCTTCCATTAGAAATGCTCCCCTTCCCCATCTAAATGTTATCTCTCTTTTAAGACCGCATTCTAGTTGTTTTTTGTGGATAACACTCAAACTAAAAGAGCTCACGCTGACTTCACTTCGTCTTACACAGAGT
This sequence comes from Propithecus coquereli, assembly GCF_000956105.1. Lineage (NCBI taxonomy): Eukaryota > Metazoa > Chordata > Mammalia > Primates > Indriidae > Propithecus > Propithecus coquereli. The sequence goes on from NW_012148507.1 coordinate 2,098,974, forward strand.
GGTGCTGCACCTACTATCAGTGCTTCACAGTCCAACATACTAATACAATCATAAACGGTCTAAAGTTTACTTTCTCCTTCATGGGGAAAAAGCTGGATGTTCCAAACGTATCATAGGCTCCTTAATCATGCAAAAACCATGTTTTATGCTTCTCTTATATCCCTCAAAGTATCTAACACAGTGGTAGGTACTTATTAAGTGGTCAGAAAACCCCTAAAGATGAGCTGACGGATTTCCTATTTGAACCTCACCATGGCTGCTCTGCCCTGATTCCATTTACACCCCAACAACACCTACTTCTTTTTTCTCCCTTCTCCTCCCAAGTGTCCCTCTGTGTTAGAGTGACTCTCCAGCTGCAGAGATCTACGCTATTAACATCTCAGTGAGACAAAAAAATTATTAAGGACCCTGTGAATTGACAGCCATATCTCAGAAGGTGGCAATATTTCCAGGGATGTAAGCCATAAACAAATCATCATTTTGGATGTTTTAAAGAGAGAGAGAGAGAAAAAAAAGCCATGCAATCCAAGAAGTGCTAATTATAGTGCTATTAGCCTGAACCTCTTCACCAAACTGAGATCTGATGAATCAGCTTCTACCTTCCTGAAATGTCATCCAGTTACAATGACATTCTTGAACCGGTCTGGGTGACATTTTAGTACTATAGGCAATTTACTCTTAGCCTATGCATGAAACTAATTCTACTTTCTAAAGTGCTCAGGATCCCTGGCAACTCAAGAGAATAATATTAATGCCTTAATCTTGCTTTAGTGCAGGAATTGAAGAGTGAAGATGAGATTTCTGGAATGAATTTACCAAGGAGAATATAAATTTTCTCATTTGAGAGCCATCACACACCACCACTGACTCTCTCATTATCCTCCCTTTTCTTCTTATACAGTTTTACCAATTCTCTTTAGAGTGAGTCTAAGAAGAAAGTAAGAAGACAGTTTTCACCAACAAAAAGTTTCATTTCTCACAAAATCATGATCTATGGGTAATATTCAGCAGAGCATGTGAATTTTATTTCTGTCTTCAACTGGTTTGGGAGAGTGTAGCCCTCCTCTAGTTTCCCAACTATAGACTTACCTTGAACCCCTTGGATATTCTCTTGGACTCAAAAGAGCAAGTGTTAAGGATAGGGCAAATACATAGTTTCAAGATATTGATGATAAGCTCCGAAGTCTCTGTTCTTTGAGAAGAGAGACTTTTTTCTTCTTTCTTCGCTCTTTTTAATCTCAACTACATCACCCTAGAAAGATAAATATCACCATTCCTACAGTTAGCTGTGTCTCAAGGCCAAGGAAAAGTTCTTATACCAATCAACCTAGCTCTGGTCTCTCTCAAATTCTTACAGCCTTAGGAACTGGGGGTTGATTAAAGTCAGGAACCAGGTGAGCCTGGAAAGGGGAGGCTGAGCTAGCCTTGGTTTTCCTCCAGGTGTACTCTTCTCAAAATTTTGAAGTCACCTATTACCTATATTGTATATTAAAATTTACCATAATTATTTTTAACTCCCTTATTCAACAAATATTGCTCTGATATGGTACTGAAGCTCCCTCATACAAGAAAATAAGGATAGTTTATTAGCTACCTAGATGGCTTGGAAGCTTGTACTCTCCCGACATGCAGAAAAGTCTTCCTTAAGCTCAAGGCTTAACTCAACCTGATCATCCAACTCAGCTGACATAGTGCAGAGAGCAATTTTCCCACCTTTGGGGCAGTGCCATTTTTTTAATGTCATGTGAGATAACATGAAGCTTAATTCGTCCACTCTAAGCTTCTGAGTAGGTAAGTAACCAGTGCCTTTGTATTTACCTGTGACCTGAGCCTTGCTTTGGCCTGGTGATTTTAGCCTTATGCACGGGCATTAGAAAGCCATGATAATTGCCTTCTCTACCCATTTTGAAGCCAAGAGTCATCTCTAAAACTTACTACAACCTCCATAAAGGCAGGGATTTCACTTTTGTTTCTCATTCTTTCTATCCCCAGTGTCTGGCATAGTCCCTGGCACCTGGTAGGCCCTTACTAGTTGATGAATGAATTAATGAATGAATGAACAAGGTATCCTTTTGGTTCTCAGATTATTGAGAAGTCCATCAAGATCTCACTCCATAAGGGTTAGGGTTCGGGTTCCTTCTCAGCCAAGACTACCTAAGCTACGCCATGAATTTCGGCAATACACCACATTAGGTGTCACAAGGTTTATGGATAAGGACTTTATAGACAAGGTTCCATAAAGCAGTTCTGGGCAGCAGAGGGCTTTCTCCTTCAGTCACTGAGGGGAGAGGGTTCTCACCACACAGATGAGGAAAGCTGAGTGAAAGCTACAGGTACTAGAGCCATTCCACTTCTACTTTAACTGCCCGAAAAGACGAGAGTCTCGAAGGTAGAGAAACGCCAACAAACTAGTACTGGAGCAATAGAGAGCATAAATAAAGAATTTGGACTTGCTTTTAGAGTCCATCTCTGTTCCTTAGGCAAGTCACACCCTCTCTGCACCTCAGTTCCTCATCTGTGAAATGAGACTAATAACAGTACCTATCTCACAGAATTGTTCTGAGAATTAAATGAGGTAACATAATACATTTCCTGACCCTAGTAAGTGCTCGGTCAATAGTTATTATATTTATGATGCCGAAGCCAGACTCGTGTTCCACTTGCAGTTCCCTTTCTTCTCACAGGATCTGCTAAATCAGAAGCAGCAGAAAGATGTGGCAGACACAGCCCTGTAGCTGTAATTAGAGGCCCTGGCTTTGAGTCCCTGTTTTTGCCATTTTCTCACTGTGACTCTGACAAATTGCTACCCTCTGCAACTCCAAGTTGTATCCTCTTCAAATGAAAAAAAAAAAAAAATCAGTGTAATATCTGCTCTCTATGCCTCACATGATGGTAGCGAAAGTCATATTTGACAAGGTATATAAAAGAATCTTGAAAACTGCACAGCAGAAATACTGAACGAGGTAAAATTATTGATCTTAAACACCTCTATGGTTCTAAAACAATGTTTCTAAAAACTTTTTTGAGTGCGACCCATTAGAAGAAAAACGTTTTTACATTGCAAGTCAGCATTCACTCATCAACAAAATAAAAGCTTAATCAAACAATACTTATGATACTTAGATATTCTAAATTCAGTTTTCTTCTTTTTCTCTCTTTTTTTAAAATACGGGCCATCAATTTCACAAGGCAGTAGTCCTTGACCCTCACCTCTCAATGGGCATCAGAACCATCTAAGAAACATTTTAAAAACCTGATACCCAGGCCCTACCCACCTAGCTTCTAAATCAGTCGTTTGGAGTGGGGCCAGGGCAGCAGGATTCTTAGACAGCCCCAGGTGATTCTGTTCTACAGTCAGGACTGAGAACCACAATACTAATGGTTTCTAGATCACAGCTAAAAAACCAGTTATATACATACCTGTCTGCTCAACACTCCCTGTGCCTAGAATCGGCCCCACCCCCACCCGGTCGAAGATGTGCTGGTTACCGTAGTTGACTACTCACTCATGTGGCCCCAGTGTGTGCATATGCCCGGGAAACACACAGAAAGGAATGAAGTGGAGCCTGGGCTTTCTCCCCCAGATGGCCAGGTAACCCCATGCAGATCAAAAACTAGAGTGGCTTTGGAGTATTTTGTTAAAAGTGAAGGTTAAGACTCCTACAAGAATTCTCTGCTCGAGTAGGAGGGGCGGAGAAAAAGCAAAGGGAAACTTCCAGACCTCCCTGCCTACTCACACAGCAGAGGAACCTCTGATCATGTCTGGACAGGGGTCTGAGAAGAGCCTTCTGGGCTCACTCAGAGAGGGCTTCACAGCCTGGCTAGCTCCTCCTTCCAGGTGCAGGCCACATGGAACAGAAAATTCCTCTATTCTCCACTCATCTTTCCTGTACACCAGAGAAGTCTGCAGGGCTGTCCTGTTGGCTGTTGGTGTGATCTGCAGCCTACACTGAGATGTCTGGCAGACACTGGGCCAGCATGCAGAACGAACCAGGGCAGCTGGAGGCCACGGTCTGTACCCCTGCCCTGCCCTTGGGTACACAACTGGGATCAAGAAACCCGATTTCCTTCTGTATATAATAGGTTAAAAAACCAAAGATGTATCTGTTTGAAGCACAGTCTGGATTTTGACCCAGATTTAATAACCAGTTATGGTACTAAGTGTACCTTCTGGGTGCTAAGCTCTTGATACACACTATCTCATTTAATTCCACATCTCTTCAGATATGTATTTATAGATATTCAGGTTAAGTAACTCACCCAGGGTGATGCAGTTAATAACTGCTAGTACCAGGGTGCTAATGCAGGTCTTTCCTCACTCCAGATCCCATGCTCTAGTCCAGGGCTTCTCAGCACTACTGACTTTTAGAGACAGGGTCTTGCTCTGCCTCCCGGCGTGGAGTGCAGCAGCAATTATAGTTTATCATAGCCTCAAACTCCTGGCCTCAAGCAATCCTCCTGCCTCAGTCTCCCAAGCAGCTGTGACTACAGGCAGGTGCCACCACATTCGGCTAATTTTTAAAAAAGAAAATTTTTGTAGAGATAGGAGTCTCACTATGTTGACCAGGGTGGTCTCAAACTCTTTGGCTTCAAGTGATCCTCCCACCTCGGCCTCCCAAAGTGCTGGGATTACAGGCATGAGTCACCATGCCTGGCCTACTACTAACATTTTGAACCAGATAATTCTTTGTTGTGGGGGCCTGTGCATCATAGGATGGCTAGTAGCATCTCTGGCCTTCACCCATTGGTTGCCAGTATCATTCCTCCCCCTCAGTTATGATAATCAAAAATATCTCCAAATGTTGCCAAACGTTGCCCTTAGGGTAGAAGGGGGCAAATCCATCCCCCTGCCCCAGAAGAACCACTGCTCTAGCTTAAGCCACCATGTATATTGTTTCTTAGTACTTTACAAATACATAAACCACTATTCAGAGGAGAAAAAGAGCAAGAACCAAACACAAGATTCCAGGATAGTATGGTACAACGATAATACCACCCTATCTGCAGTTATTTATCACTAAACAACGCACTAAGCACTTTTATAGCACTTAAATCTCCTTTCATGGCCTCTGAATGCATATTGGAATCTAATCCTGAGTTAATCTACCTCAAAATTAAGAACACTACTGAGAGATCCACCTGTTTCACCTTCTCCAAGAAATTGAGGGAAAAGAACATGGAGTGAAATTCATATTGATCCTTAGCCCCATAAGCCATTAGAAGAAACTTTCGCTAATGCATAATCATAAAAAAGCACCTTATGTGAATTTCTGGTGGGTGAAGCCTGTCTTACACCTCTCTCTAAGATAGCCAGGTGTGGTGGCGCATTCCTGTAGTCCCAGCTAAGATAGAGGTATAAGACACAGGTTTGCCTAAACACAGAGCGTTCTCATTAAATGTTCAACCTTTCATGATACATTAACTATTTCATAGCAACCCCTAATCACTTGATTAAAATTAAGATAAAATCATTTTCCCATCTTGCTAATTCATACATATTTAATAAAATTTATACATTTTTTTAAAACAAGGTCTAGCTCTGTCACCCCAGCTAGAGTGCAGTGATGCAATCATAGCTCAGTGCAACCTTAAAACTCCTGGGTTCAAGTGATCTTCTTGCCTCAGCCTCCCAAGTAGCTGGGAATAGAGGAATTCGCCACCACACCCAGCTAATTCTTTAAATGTTTTTGTAGAGACGGGGTCTCCCTATTGCCCAGGCTGGTCTTGAATTCCTGGCCTCAAGCAATCCTCCAGCCTCAGACTCCCAAAGTGCTAGGATTACAGGCATGAGCCACTGCACCTGGACAAAATTTATAAACTTGAAAAAAATTAATGTTGATGTTTACAGAGGAGCTGAGAACTTAGTACCAGGCTAATCTTCTCTATAAGTTAAAAAACCAAGCAGAACAAAACTCACGTTTGAATTGAAAGGAATGTTTACCAGAATCATTCCTTTCAACGCATGCCAAGAAAACTGTAGCTTTTTCGTTAGAATAATGTTTTCATTGGATCAAGGAAAAAAAATTATAGGAGAGGCTTTTAAACTTTTTTCCTTCAGATTTTCACTACCACATCAATCTTTTATACCTAATACACAACCATAACAGGAATGTTCATTCTTCAAAAAATACAAATTCAAAAGAAAGTAACTAATTGTGGTTTTTTGTAAGGTCACCCTTTAAAAACTCCTAAGAGGCCAGGACAGCAAAAAACAAAATGTTCTTATTTACATAGTTAGCTGCAAAGCCCAGCTGAAGGGAATATCATTACCTGGGAAATGATAAATTTCCACATGGCTTCATGTCAGTAAATAATTTTCCTAACAAAAATAGCTAGACTCAATTGAGCACACACTCAGTGTTCTACATGCATAAATCTGATGTCATCTTCATCGCAGCCCCATGAGGCACATAGCCATGAGTGGCTTCAATTTAAAGTAAGAAAACTGAGGCCAAAAGGCATGAAACAACTTGCCCAAAACCACAGCTAGATCAAGATTCAAGCTGTGGCTATATGAAGTTTCAAGCTATATAACCTGAAAAAAACTGGGAATTTAATAAAGGAATATGTTCAGTTAATTTTTTACACTATGTGTCATGGAATACTAAAGTTGAAATGAATTTTCAGAAATCACTCGCTTCCCCTTCTACCAATCCTTTCACATCCAAAAGTCAAGCACCAGGCATTACCTACAGCTGGCGCAAATGGCTTCCTGGGTACTTTCTGTTTTGCTTTCTGTAAAAATCCACAGTGATGGAAGCTGCCTAGTAATGAGTATGAGGAAGGGGGCAAGAAAGATTTTCTCTAGCCCAATATGCCATAAGCTATAACCATGAAGTGACAGAACCAATTATTTTACACACACACTAGAGTATAAACACCAAAATGTACTTTGTACTTCAAAGTACTATAGTCAAGTTTTTGAGGAGTCAGAAGTTATATCTGAGGCCTGGGGCAGTGCCTCATACCTGTAATCCCAGGACTTTGGGAGGCTGAGGTGGGAGGATCACTTGAGGCGAGAAGTTCAAGACCAGCCTGGGCTATATAGTGGGACTCCTGTCTCTACAAAAAATTTTTAAAAAATTAGCTGGGCATGGTGGCGTGCACCTGCAGTCCCAGCTACTCAAGAGGCTGAGGCAGGAGGATTGCTTGAGGCCAGGAGCTGGAGGCTGCAGTGAGCTATGATCATGCCACTGCACACGAGCCTAGGTGACAGAACAAGACCCTGTCTCTAAAAATAAAATAAAAATGACACCTGAATTTTTTACCGTGCAGGGGGTTGGTGCCCTAAACCCCGAGTTGTTCAAGGATCAACTGTAATTACTTTCCAATCCTAAACACATACACCATACCTTTACTGGATGCCCCTTTGCAACTGCCAGCCCTTCAAGAGAATTTTCATTACTTTAATGGACATACTTCATATTACAACCTCCATTCCCCACCTCAGAAGCCCAAGTTAGCCCCATAAGGTGTTCGTTTCTTCCCCAACTGAGGAAGGTTTGTCATCACCGAGACAATTCAGTAAATGTGTTGCAAACTCTGAAGGCAACTCCAAAGCAGGCACTCCAAAACTATTCTCAGCAATGACAGCATCACTAGAATTAGTACACAGCTTGCCAAAAGAAGGCTTTTGAAGGGGAGAAATACTCATTTGAATGCATAAATACTGGCATATTTATTTTAGCATTTGGATAAAGAATTGGAAGCATCAGCTAGCTTTATGTCCAAGTGAATAAATACATTGCTGCAATAATGATAATGCAGATTTTGGTGCAAGGTTCTGACTACTCAATAAGGTATACATACCCCCTTAATGAAAAAAAGCTTGTCCTGAAAGGATATTTGTAAAACTGATAAACCGCTTTGCCATTAACTTGCATAATTATTGAAGAGATTCCCTTTTCATGAAGCAAAAAACAAAACAAAACAAAACAACAACCAGATTCAACAAATGCTAGATGCCAAAATAACACTTGTTTCTCCCAGGAAGTTCAAGTCTCAGTGTGCGTCAGAAGATAGACCTACCTGCACAGCCCAGAAGGAAAGAGGGAGAGGGCATTCTCCCACCCCCTAAAATCCAAGTATCTTCCAATGGAGAAATCCACTTATTGGGATTCCCAAGCCCTGAGTCTTTGTGGGTTAACTGTTACACCAAATAATTAAACTAATTACCATAATTAACAATTCAGTATAAACTAATATAAAATAGTCAACATGATTTAACTAATTGAGGGGAGTCATGCACCCAGGACAAACAACAGGAAAAAACCAAAAAAAAAAAAAAAAAAAAAAAACAGACCATGCCCATGTCATTTGTTTCTAGATACACACTTGGATACCCACCGAGATCCTACGCAGTTTGGCTCCCTTCCAGCTGACCTGGTCAAGGGTGCAGCAGCTCATGGGTGGGTACCAGCTGTGGGTAATCTCAACAGGGCAGTCAAGGACAATCTGCCTTCCACGCAGGTAACTCCTGTTAACTTCAGTAAAAGGATCCCTCACTGATACAAACAATCCCAAACTGTACAATAATACTCCTTATGTTTACTCCACTGTGGAATGCAGCGTATTTGTGGGCGTTTTTGTGTGTGTGTTTGCGTTGCCGATTTTCGTTTTTGACTCAGAAACTGTCTCTCACAGAATACAGAAGTAGTGCCTGGACCGCCCACAGGGGCACGCGGAGCTGCGGTGCCCTGGCTGCTTCCAGATCCCCGCAAGGGGTTGGCGAGGTGCACAGCCAGGTACGTACCCAAGACTGACGGGGCACGCTGAGTGCAGAGTCCCTATCCGCCCCCGACCGGGGTTGCCCAGTCTTGTGCTCTCGAGGTGTCCACGCCCCTATTCCAGCGCGGGCGCTGCGTCCCCCTGGCTGCGACCTCCCCCGTGTCTCTGCCCCACCAACCACCTCCGACACCCCGCCGCCGCGTTCCCATCTTCCCCAACAGCTCCCCGGTCCCTGCCCTTTAACCATCTTCCCCCACCCTTCCACCCGGTTCTCAGCACAACTCCGCTTCTCGCGCCCACCCTCCCAGAGAACCCCCCTCCATCTTTCCAGGGAGAAGCGACAAGCCTCGCCCCACCCTACTCTTTCCGGGGCTCCCCTCCCGCCCGGGGCTTCCTCTCTTTTGCACTCCCCTCCCGGGTTCCGGCCCCTCCGACCTAGGGAGGGGGCCCCAAGAATGCGGACAGGGAGCCCCTCGTTCCGCCCTCCCGGACTCCCCCACGTCGCTGTCCTGGCTCTCCCGCCCTCCCGGCTCGGCCCCCACCAGCGACATCGCGGTCCTGACAACCCCCCTACCCGCAGCTCTCCAGGATTGGGTGCCGGGGCTCCCCAACATGGCAATCCTAACACCCCCCCCAGCGCTTCCGGGCTCCGGTCTCCCCAACATCAGGGTCCTGACCCACCGTCCTCCCTCCGGGCTCGAGTTCCGATACTCCCCAATATCAGGGCCCTAACCCCAATAAGGACTCGGGTTCTCCAACACTGCGGTTCTGAACCTCCCCTCCGGGCTCGGGTACGGGGGCTCCCCAGTGTCACGGTCCTGCCATCCCTGCCTCCCCAGGTCGGGCCCCGGGGCTCCCCGCGGTCCTGATGCCCAGCTCGACCCGCTTCGCGCCTCGGGCGGCGGGACTCACCGGCAGGGGCGGCGGCCGAGCCCGTGCGCGCAGTGCAGCCCGGCCCGGCCCAGCCCAGCCCGCGCTCCGGCTCGGGTTCCCGGCTACGAGCTTCCCGCGGGGACTGCGACCGCGGCGGGCTCGGCACGGGGGAGCGGCCGGGAGGAGGCGACCGCCAGTGGCCGGGGACGCCCGGCTCCGCCCCTTCCCGGCCCGGGGGCGGGATGCGCAGACCCGCGCGCTCACCGCGGCCGCCCGCGCCGCCGCCGCCGAGGAAGTTGACTGACGCCGCTTCCTTCCACCCGGGGCTCCGACCCTCGCAGCCCCTTTCAACCGCTAAAAGCCCGAGAGTTTGAGAAAGACACGCGTTAACCGCCCTCGTATTCTTTCCAAGAACCCACCCCAGGGGGCCACTTCCCAAGTCCCTCGGGAAGGGGAAAAAACAACAAACTTCTTCTGCGATGTTAACACTGATTCAAATTCTGGCCTTATTTCTCTCACCATCCTCCTGTGAACATTCAGGGTCATGACCATGAAGTAAATCACGTGATGACATACCACGAAGGCCCTTGCAGACACGCACACTTTCACACTCCCCTGAGATGCACCATACAAGACCCATGACTCACCTGACTTCGCATCACACACACGCACATCTTACGCTGTCATGCCAAGGAGCCCACTCTACCCCTGCATCCTCAATCCACAGCGCTCTAGTGGGTCCTCGCCGCAATGACCCACACGTACAAGCAAGGGTGGGGGAAGTGGGGGTGGGGGGGATTCCACACCCCCCCACCCCCCACCCCTGACTTGCTCTTCACCCAAAATACTCTCTGTATTTTACCATCAAAAAAACAATACACTTAAGAAGTAGGGACATCCATTAACAAATCAAATTGACTTTGCTGTTAGAAAGCTATCTTCATTATTTGGAGAAAAGAGAAGGCAGATCCTGGGAAGATGGCCTGCACCTAAATTACTGTCAGATTTTCTGAGACAATCAGGCCTAATTCTGATCTGTTCGTTCCCAGCATTTTCTCTTCTACCACTCTGTTTGAGTGACATGTCTACCAACGTCTCACAGTTATACGATGTTTTTACTTCTCAAAATATTTTAAAATTTATTATTTTATTTATCTGCTGCAAAACATCATGAAGCAAAAAAAGTAGGTCATCTAGCAGGATTATTTCAATTCCATAAATGAAGACATTTAGACTCTGAGCAGGTACATGGCAGGATTGAAGTTGAGTCAGAACCAGGAAAGAGCCCTGGGTCCCGTGTTCAGGGTCCCTGCTCTCCCCAGGGAATCACAGTCCAGGGCACATAGACACTGGTGGAAATGTCACAGGCGGCCTTTGGCAGCTTTGCCCCCTGCGTCTCTGCTTCACCGGAAAACGATCAAGGATCTCTCCCATATCCTCAAACACTTGAATGGTAAATATTGAGAAACGTTCATTTTTCAGCCAGATCACAATTGTATTATACAACAGAGCTGATTGAGAGAAGGTGAAAACTGCTTTGGGCCACTCTAGAAACAAAATTGCAGGTCAGCAAATCTGAGGCCCACCCACAGCCTCCATCCAACTAAAGTGAGCTGTGGGGTGAGAACTGATGAGCATGTGAAATGCATTCTTGATTATTCTGGCAATGTTTTCTCCCCCTGAGAGTTCCTTCATGTGAAGTGTGGAGAAGTCTTAAAAGGAGACTAACAAATCCTCTAATCCTTTCTGCAATAACAAATGTTCCTTTCTTCTTGCCTTTTGGGCAGATGTGAATGTGCATGTAACTGTGTTAGGCATTGTTATCTGTGCACAAGAGGGTTCTGTTTACAAGTGATACTGTCCAGAGCCACTAGATAAAAATGGTGGTTTTTCATCTTTCATGCCTTTTAAAACAACTTGGGTCTCGCGCTAGCTTCTTCCATTTCTGCTGTGAGGTGATGGCCTACTTCAGTTTGGGCAGTAAAAGTGATGTTTTGGTAACTCTAGAATAAAGAGTTTTTCCTAGAGTGACCTTGCTATTTTTGAATCATAATAAAAGTCTGTTGGATCCTTTATAAAAGACAGTCAGGATGGCCGTTGGTATAGGGAAATTCACAGCCAACTTTCCTCCATGTGACACTCCATCTGGCAACAGAATTTTGACCTGAGATTTTTCCAAAAGCTGGAAACAGGCAAGATCTTGGATGTTGCAGTATTTCCTCAAAAAGGAGGACGTTAAACTGCTAATCCAATCAGCATTCTACAAACACCATTTCCCTTTCAGATTGTCCTTGAAAGCCACAGACACAGCAGTATGCAAAATGATGAAAAAATAGATAAGAAAGATTTAGGAGCTATTTTTGTCCCAATCTCTAATGAAATAATTTAATCTATTTTACGTTGGATACATACCACACTGACACTGTTTTTATAAAACTTCTACTTTGTGTTTACATAGCTTCACTTTTCCAAGAAACTCGAAGTGCATGTGATGACATCGTATTACTGAACTTCATACATTTGTGTGAAGTAGGAAGGGGGTAGAAACTGTTAGCCTTATTGCAACACAGAGAAATGAAGTATGATTTGCCTGAAACATCCTGATATATACTGGTTTATACTGGTCTATCCTAAAAGAAGACCTACTACGAGACCTACTTGTGAAAACTTATACAATAAATAAAGTTGTTTAAAAGCTCTAATTATTGTTTTGTTTTATTTTTCACATCTATGGAAGGACTGAGGGCCGTTAATTTCTTCACTATCTTGGCAGGGAAGAGGAGAGGCACTTTGTATAGTGGTTAAAAGTGTGGGCTTGGAAGTCAGACCATCCTGCGTCTGACACGTAGTCTTTGGTAAGTAACTTAATCTTTCTGTGCTTCAAGATCCTAACCTGTAACATGGAAATAATAATTATACCCACTTCATCTAGCGATTGCTAGAAGTAAATGAAATAATGCACATTACACAATTAGCATTGAGTCCATCACATAATGAGGGCTTGATAAATGTGAGTGAGAAGGCAAAGGCTTGATTTAAGTGGTTGCTAATAGGATCTTTGTTCCAATACTTTCTACTTGAAAAAAAAATATTCACTGGACTGTGTGAGAGGAATTTGGGGAAACTTGAATATATTTTTTAACCCTAAAGCCAAATCTATTCATTCCTTGACATTCCATGATCTTTTCTACTTAGATTACCTGCCAGCTGGCTGACCGCATAAAGGAGCCATGATACTAATTTCTCAGATTTCACATACAGGATGCTAAAGAACTATTCTTGAGTCAGATTAAAAATAGCAATTTTCTTGCATTTTGTGTCTGTTTTATCTCAATTAATGGTAGAATGATAGGGGCTCACTAAAAGCTAATTTGATTTTCATCTGGAGCTGTTCACACCTTATTTTTTCCTTTTTATTTCTCAATAATAAACAATTAACAATTGAGGGAGCAAATCAATTAACACATGTAGACAAAAGAGAGAAGACGCAGAAATTGCTCCTGGGACTTCAGTAAGCCTGAGCACATTTGAGGTGGTGAGGCCTTGTATCTGATCTCCCACTTTCTGATTTAACTAGTTGCCGGTTGAAGAGTTTCAGACAGCAAACTCTAAGGGTGAATGATAAAGTGACCAACCAGGAGCCTTTCATATTATTATTATTTTTAAGCCTTATCTAACTTATTTAATTTTTATTGATATATAATGATTGTACATATTTATGGGGTGTATGTAATGTGATGTTTTGATACATACATACAATGCGTAATGAGCAAATCATAGTATTTAGGATATCCGTCATTTCTTTGTGTTGGGAACATTTCAGATCTTCTAGCTATTTTGAAATATATACTTTATTGTTGTTAAATATAGTTTATTGGTAACTATAAATATAGTTACCAAATATAGTATGGTAACTATAAATATGGTTACCATACTGTGCTATCAAACAATAAATTTTTTTTTTTTTTGGGGCAGGTTCTCACTCCGTTGCCCGGGCTAGAGTGCCCTGGCGTCAACCTAGCTCACAGCAACCTCAAACTCCTGGGCTCAAGCAATCTTCCTGCCTTAGCCTCCTGAGTAGCTGGGACCACAGGCATGTGCCACCATGCCTGGCTAATTTTTTCTATTTTAGTTGAATGGCTAATTTCTTGCTATTCTTAGCAGAGACAGGATCTCTCTTTTGCTGGTCTCGAAATCCTGACCTCAAGCACTCCTCCTGCCTCAGCCTCCCTGAGTACTAGGATTACAGGTGTGAGCCACCATGCCCAGCCACAAACAATAAAACATATTCCTTCTATCTAACTGTATGTTTGTACCCATTAACCAACCTTGTTTCATTTCCCCTCCCCTTCCCAGCCTCTGGTAACCAACATTCTGCTCTCTACCTCCATGAGGTCAACTTTTTAAGCTCCTTCGTATGAGCGTGAATGAGATCATGCAGTATTTGTCTTTCTCTGCCTGGCTTCTTTCACTTAACATAATGACCTCTAGTTCCAACCATGTTGCTGCAAATGACAGAATTTCATTCTTTTTTATGGCTGAATAGTATGAATAAAATAATGGAGGATGTGCTACAATAATAGACCACTCAATTTTTTAAACTGTTAACTCAAATTAAACTGAAGTAAACTGAGTTGAAGAATTTTTAGCCTATTGAAGAAGCATACTGGATAGCTCAAACTAAAGTAAAATTCTCCTCCTTCATTCTCCCTCCCAATTAAATTAAATTTCTCTGATTACCCTTCCCACCAGCCTGGGATCCTCTGGCCCTAAAGATATCCAGGGAGGACCTTGGAAGCTACTCTGGGTGTGAAGATCCAACTTTGTTGGGTCTTTCTCCCCAGATGTGCCCGGAGAGCCTCCAAAAATCGCCTGACAGCCTGAGAGTTTTGACCAGAGCCTTAGAATCCTGGCAATGCCAAAAGGAAGTTCCAGTAGGAGGCTTACAAGGCAAGTAGTCCCTGTGATAAGATATGATGACTAAGGACTGACTAACTTAACTAGGGTCCCTGTAGGAGATGAAATACCGTACCATCTTCAAAAACCACTTAGACCCATGGCACAGAGAAACGTGCAATCTGTGGTTCTATTGTTTAGTAAAACAGAACAGGTTACAGTGCAGTGGATCCAATTTTTTAAAAAAGATACACCATATATGCATTGCAAAAAAAAAAAGAAAGGTGTATATTCATAATGATATTTCCAGCAGAACTTAATTTTTTAATAAGTTTCAATAATTTTCAACATATTCTTAATAAAATAAATACATAAATGAATGGCTACTGTTTATTTTTCTGTACCTAAGTATAATTCTACTGAGCTATCATTAATTGTAGATTATTAGAGGATAAAAATGTAATGAAATTAATTACAGCAATTGTGATGGTGGTGTGCGGGGTGCTTTGTGATTATCCCATGCTTCTGAGCTCACAACAGCAACAAATAAGAATCTTTATTCCTTTAAATTAGGTATTAGATGTCATAGCTTTCCTTTTGGAAAAAGAAAAAAAGAAAAACAGAAAAAAATAAATTAGGTATTAGAAGAGGTAACCTGCTAAAGGCAACTATAAACTGTCCAAGTCAGTCCATCATCAGGGGTACAGTGGGAGTGGGTGGTAGGGAGGTCAGACTCCGTGTCCTCAGACTTCCAGGAACTTGAGATTCTTGGAGGGGACACAGAGTGTAACAGGTAATGTGTGCCCTTCTCTTAACAGCCACTAATGGGCATGTCTGGCTCTTCCGACCAGCTCCTTCGGATCTGAGCAGTCTCCCTTCCTCCCACACTTCTCTTTAATGGCACATTTGACATCTCTTGTCCCTGTATTAAACCAGGGCTGGAAGAGAATTGTGCCAACTGATCCAATTTGATTGAGATTGAGTGCAGTGAACTTTGCAGCAGGATGGGGCCTGGCTGCTTTAAATCTCTCTCTTTCTTTTTCTTTGGACAAATCCAATTAGCCCTGATCCCTCCACATTTCTGACAAGGGTATCAGCAAATTGTTTAGATCAAAAGGGAAGCACCTTATTAGGATGCCATGAAGACACTAAATAACATTTAGTCTGGGGACACGGGGACACATGGCTATTACTCAATATACACTCTTCTATTATTAATTCTTTCATTTGTTCAGAAAATATTTATTAAACACCACCTAGATGCTAAGCGCACTTTGCTAAGACCTGAGGATGAGGAGATGAACACGATGCAATTCTCAGTCTCCCACCTAGTGGAGAAGACAGATTTATACAAATAATTACAATGCAGTGATACAAGGGCTGTAAGAGAGGTACACTGGATGCTCTGGAATAAACAGAAGAGGGGCACCTTGCTCTCTAGTCACCTAGCTTTTTAGTGTTGGGAAGGTCAGCAAAAGCTCCAAGGTAAGTCATGAAGAATGAGTCTAGTGAACAAACAGGAGGGGAGGAAAGTGTTCCGGGCTGAGGGAGCAGCAGGTGCAAAAGCACAGAGGCACACAGCAGCACGACACTTGCAGGAGAAGCTGATGGCTGGTGCGTGGGCTCATGTGGGTACAACCTCTTCCTATGCCCCTCACCACAGAAGGAAGAGGTGGTACAGTTCATAACCAAATAGTTTTACTGTTAGTCCCTTAGTCACTCACAGAACAGAAAAGAAAGTATACACAATTCTTTATTTTGGTTTCCAGTGGCATGTTCTGACTCATGTAATAGCCTCAGGGGAATAGATATTCAGGAGCAGCTCTTCTCTATTCCTCTCACCACCCCCACCCCAGTTCCTCTAACTCGTACCAAGATTTAGTATCAACTCTCATGTGGCCATGTGGTCAGCACCGTGCATGAACAAGGGCGAGAGAGTCATCTCTCCTCTTTGGGCTCTCACTGTTTCCTCTCTCCTTCCCCATTTTTTTTTTTTTTTGACCATTTAAACATTTTCATTCCCTCCACTCCCAGCTCAGCCCAGTGTCCCACCTCCTCTGTGCTCAGTCTCAGGTAGCTTGTCAGTCACTCAATTCCATCCACTTCTGGGGCTGGGCTGGGTCAGGGGTCTCAAATCAAGTGGGAGGCGGATGGAGCCCACAAACTGGCCTCGGGTTTAAATATCTAAAAAAGATCGTCAGGCCTTTCATGTGGTCTAGTTTAGCCACCTGCTAACAGAGCATTTGCAAATTATTACATTAAAAAAGAAATCTGTCAACTTCTCTGCCTTAGGGAGTGTTCTCAGCTTGGCGATGTGCAGACCATAGGGACTGGGGAAGGCTGAAGAGAAAGAAAATCCGTTCCACCAAATGGAAGGAATCATGGCAGGATATGAGATGGGAGAATTAAGCAGGGGTCACATTTTGAAGGACTTTGCGTATCCTGGGAAGGCACTTGAACCTGCTGTCTTAAGGCCACATGTGGCTTTCTAGGTCCTTAGGGGTGGCCTTTTGACTGAATCCAAATTTTACAGAACAAATCCTTTTATTTTTATTAACACATTTTTGTTCGTCTTTTATATTTTATTTTATTTTTAAAATGAGCATATTTAAAATACCAAAGAATAAAATAAGTTTCAGCAAAATAATCCTCCCAGATTGACTGGCACAACAGGAACATTAGGAAGCCATAAGGGCTAACTTGATGGCTGCTTCACTCATGATTTAGTTCTAACTTCCCCTGCCTGACTGGTGCCACTACCACACAAGGCTGGTTGGCGAGAGTTTATGGGGGTCAAGTACACCAGTCTGTCATCAGATTTGACAACAGTGCACAGTGTTTCTGTTTGAAGTGGAATTTGTGAATAGTTGCACAGACCGACAGTATTTTTTAATTCTGTCTGCTTACCAGCCCATCATGTCAAAGAAGACCAAGAGAACACTGAAGGAAGAAAACAGATTTTTTAAAGAGGGTTAGGAATTGCAATATTATCTTGTTTCTGCTAAAGATAGGATGATTTGCTTGCTTTCTGATACTGCAGTATGAATATTAAAGAAATTCAATGCTCATCAGCATTATAACACTCATAAATACCACACATATTTTAAATTACAGGGAGGGGCATGAGAGTTTGTATTGCAGAAATTAAAAGATGAAAAGCAAAAGCAAAGACAATTCTTTCAAGCAGCAGTAAGACCTGGAAATAGTGCCACTGAAGCAACTTATAAAGTACCTTATATATTTGGATAAAACAGGGAAGCCATTCAGTGATGTAGAAATTGTGAAAGAATGAGTTGTTGAAGTTGTAGGATGCTTAGACCCCAATAATGTTTCAAAGTACAAACAACTGCCTCTTTCAAGGAGAACCATAACTGATCGGCAGCATGAATTAGCCTTCAACTTAACAGAACAACTTCATGCAAGACTTCAAAAGGAAAATATATATTATTCAATCGCTTTGGATGAATCAACTGATACTACTGACTCAGCACAGGTTTTATATTTCATTCGGGTCATAATAGAAGATTTTCTTTGCTATGAAGAATTACTAGCTTTGGGCATTCTTGTGAACAGAACACAGAGAAAAGGTATCTTCAACAACTTTCGAGATAAATGCCATGAAGCTGGACTGAATTTGGTAAATTTAATGAATGCATATACAGACGGTACATGTTCTAGTACAGGAAAACATGAAGGGTTTATTGCACAGATTTAAAAAGTTTTAACAGATCCAGATGCTCTCATTTCTTTTCATTGTATCTTGCATCAGCAAAATCTCTGTGTTAAGCCTGCTATTTTAAGTGACACTTTGCAGCAAATTATAAGTATTGTTAACTAATATTCCTGCAAATGCGACAGGGCTTCATCAGTTTCACAGCATGCTGAAGTCGAATGATGACGTATTCAGTGTGGATTTGCTGTATCATTCCAAAGTGTGTTGGCTATCGCAGGGATTATCTCTGCAAGAACAGATAGTTAAATTTTATGAAGAACAGAATCAGCAATGTGAATTATTTAAAGAAGATTTCTATAGAAATGCAGCATTAATGTGTGATATCATGTCAAATCAAAATGATTTGAATATTTCTTACCAGATGATTGATATACATGAAAAAAAGAAGAATATTTCTTTTCAAGATAAAAGTCTATATATGGGCTGGGCGCAGTGGCTCACGCCTGTAATCCTAGCTCTCTGGGAGGCCGAGGCAGGCGGATCGTTTGAGCTCAGGAGTTCAAAACCAGCCTGAGCAAGAGCAAGACCCCGTCTCTACTAAAATTAGAAAGAAATTAATTGGACAACTAAAAATATATAGAAAAAATTAACCGGGCATGGTGGCGCATGCCTGTAGTCCCAGCTACTCGGGAGGCTGAGGCAGGAGGATCGCTTGAGCCCAGGAGTTTGAGGTTGCCGTGAGCTAGGATGATGCCACGGCACTCTAGCCTGGGCAAAAAAAAACCCCCCCTCTCAAAAAAAAAAAAAAAGTCTATGTATGATACATGGCAAAAAATCCAAGCATTTTGAAAAAAGCTATCTTTTTTCAAAGCACTTCTTCAAAAGGAAATTTCAAATGAACATTTTCCCCAGTTAGCAAAGGTCATTGATGAGCAGGATGATATACGCAAATAATTTGAAGAATACGCAGCTGTTATAGACCTATTGACTAGAGAATACAATGGAAGTTTCACTGACTTCGAGAATCATGACATCACACTCAAATTATTAATGACATTTCAGCCTCGCCTCGTTGATATCACCAAAGCACCTAAAGAACTACGGACAGAATTGATTAAGCTCTCAGTAGATGACATTTTAAAGTCATTGTTTGATGCTAAGAAAGATCCAATTGAAATATGGAAAAATGCAGTAGAAGACCCATGGCTTTGGCAACATGCCTAAAAAAAAATGCTTTCTTGCTTTCAACCACTTATTGCTGTGAATCTACATTTTCCTACCTAACCCAAATCAAGATGCCCTTAAGGTCATAAATGACTGATACTCATCTAGAGGATCAACTGAAACTGCGGACCTCCCTGCTGCAACCAAATATTCAAATGCTTTCCAACAAAAAGCAGACAAAACAAAGTCATTAAAAGGTCTGTTAACTTTAAAATTAACAAATAGTTTTCATTTTTCTGAAATTATTAAGTACATAGTAGTTATATTTTTACAAAATACTGTACATTTTTAAGTATATCTAATTGAAGTTTCTTGATTGAGGCCTTATTTGATTACAGCTAAATTATTGCTGCCTTCCAACATGAGAAGTTTCCCACCCCCTGAGCGACACAGTGATTTTCCACCAGAGTTGGAGAAGAGAGACAAATGTCTATCACGACCTCAAGCACTAGTGTTGTAGGCCTCTACTCTGATGGGAACATGTTATAGGCCTCAGGTACTGGGTTGCTTGCTGTAGGAGATAAAAAATTATAAGCAGGGAATTCACATAAGGAGATGTTTTGTTTCTGAAAGATCTTGCTAGCAGCAGTGTGGGAGAAAGATCTGAGGCTAATACGGCTGCAGGCATGAGAAACTGGGACAAGGAGACTGGCTAGGAAGAGTTGTAGTCAGGCGGGCAAGAGCTGAAGAGAGCTAGAAGGAAGATAAGGGTATTGTGGATGAAGAGCAAACGCCAAATTCAAGAGGCATTTAGAAGGCAAAATCAGTAGCATTTGGTGACTAATCATGGGCAGGAGACTGGATCCCTGTGCTATGCATTCACATAGATCCCTGCAGTTCCCATGTCAACGTTCTCATGTATTGAAACTTTTTATTAAAGTCTTCTCCAGTGCAACTCCATGAAGGCTGAAACCATGTGCGTCTTGTTTACAGCTATGTTCTCACACACAGCACAGTGCCTGATAGCTACAGGTCCTTTAAAAAGATTAGCTGAGTGGACAAACCAATGAATGAATGAATGACATAAAGAATGACCCACGCATAGATGGCCTAAATGACCCGTAGTTGGGGAAGCTATCAACTAAGGGAGGAAGCACAGGAGGAAAAGGAGATTTGAGCCCAAAATTACAATTTTATTTTCATCATATTGGGTTTGAGGTGTCTGTGGGATCACTGGGAAGATGTTCAGCTACAATTGGAGCTCAGGCAGGAGTTAGATTAGGTGTGATAGATTAGGAAGTTGTCGGTGGATAGGTGGACATTCAGAGCACAAGTGTAGGAGGACGAGGACAGGTATATAGAGTGAAGCGAAGAGGACAAAGGACAAAGAAGTTACATCTAACCAGAAGGCTAGTGGTGTTTTTGGTTTTGTTACTGTTTTTGTTTTTATTGTGATATAATTCACATACCGTAAAATTCACCATTTTAAAGTACACGATTAAGTGGTTTTTAGTATATTCACTTGGTTGTGCAATGATCGTCACTATCTAATTCCAGAACATTTTCATCATTCTCAAAAGAAATCTCGTATCCATTAGCAGTCACTCCCCATTCCCTGTTCTCCCAACCCCTGGCAACCATGAATTATCTGTGTGTATGGATTTGCCTGTTGTGAATATTTCATATAAATGGAATCATACAATATGTGGCTTTTGTGTCTGGCTTTTTCCACTTAGCATAATGTTTTCAAGTTTCACCCCTGCGGTAGCATGTGTCCATGCTTCATTGAGAAGGCTGGTGCTTAATCTTTAGAAAAGTTCGTTGCATTTCCATCCTTGACTTACAAGGCTCTCCCAGACCTTTTGAGGACATCCTCCAAAGTCCAAATTAATCCACAGCATGTGGAAAATCTTTATGCTGAAAGGCATCCCTGACGAATCTGGCCCCCAGGAATCTCTCTTGTCTCTGATTCCTAGGGTATTCACTGTATGTGCTACACATGTAAACACTGGGTTCTATAAAGTTCCCCTATCTTACTTCTCAAATCAGAGTGAAAACTCCTGGGGGCAGAGAGTAAGAGGTGTCTCATGCTGTATTTTTCTCTTATTGTTTACAATATTCAGCACACTGTTGCATGAAATCCTCACAATCAAACAGAAACCAAAATAGCATTTTAAATCTGTCTAATTGGTAAAAAGTTTCCAAGAACATTATTACTTTGTCTTTAAAATGGAGTTGACTATATCTTTGTTAGACTGTGTGGTAGACTTCTCTAGGATTAACTGCCCAATTCACAAGGATTATTCTCCATTTTATGGAGACTGGTCCTATTCTTTCCCCATCCCAGGCTGACATCCAGCTAGGATGCCCTGGTCCAGCTATAGGACCAGTAGGTTGTTTATGGCTGGAGTCCATTCTCAGTGGTTGCTGCCCATACCATACCGGTTGTTAAATATCTTCCATATCATTTCTGTGACACCATCCACATAACAATATCAATAGGATCCCAGCAGTTGTTTTTTTCCAATGTGACTATGCCACCCTTGTCACAGTTAGATTGTCCAGGTAAGGGCACCTGTCCCAAGCTTTGCCAATTAGACCTTCTTCACAAGGAATTTGGATTTGATTCATCCTTAGTCTACGTGATATTTTGAACAACAACAAAAAGTAAATTTGGGAGATACTGGCAGCATGCAAACTGGAGAACTAGACAAAGCTTTTCTGAGCACATGAGAGAAAGAAAACAGAGAAGTAGTCCTGAAGAGAACGGCAGCTGCAAGAGATGGATCTAGAATCTTAGGGGCATTCAAGCCCCTGCTTCCCATTTATTCTTATAGGCTAGTTGCATTTCTGCCCTGGAGTTCCATTAAATGCCCGTGTATCTTTATGTGCCAAGTTAATGTACTGAGGTACTCGCATTCTTGTTTATTGGGGAAAAAGAATTGGAAAGGAGAAATGTGTTTTATTCTTTCCCCCTCAAATCCTACCCCTCCTGCCACTACCCCATTCCACCAACTCCAAGCCCCTTTCTTCCAGGCTGATGTTCAGCTGGTACGCACCCTTGTGGCTATAGCAGTTGTTAAATATTTTGAACCTCATCCTGGCTTCTCAACCCTCCACATCTGCACCTGCACATGCCCTATCCCACATGTTGCTGCTGGTACAATGGGATGGAGGAATAGAATTATATTTTGTATGAGTCAAAATAAATTTACTAGTGTGCCATTCCTTGATGCTAGAGTTTCTAATAAGTATCTCTTTTTAGCTTTAGCTAGCTCAAGTGAGTTTCTATTACCAAAAAACAATAGAGTTAAAAGCATTCTGAATGCTTTTAAATTAGATGTAAGGATTTTTAAAAATAGAGTTGGAAGAGATGTTAGAAATCACTTCATCATTTTACAGATAAGGACACTGACACCCAGAAAGCCAAAGAACCTGATCGATGTCACACAGATGTGTCCAAGTGGAGACTGTAGGCCTCCTTCTATATACTCTGGGGGCTGTCCCTTCGTCTTGCACCCCTGGCATCGTGCAAATATGGAAGATATCTGCTTTGTTTAATGACACGAGAAGTGTGAATCAGCACTTGTACCATTTACACTGATAATTGACACTAGTAAGGAGGGTACAATTGCATTTTAGGGAGTGCGTGTGGCCACTTTGAATCAAACCTTGTTGATTTGCTAGGTGATTTTGACCATGGCTGACAAGCGGAAATTGATGCATGCCGTGGTATAGGGTTTCATTTGGTGATTATTAAATAAAGACAATGTTGAACTGGCTAGGACACATTAAGAGGATTTTCTGTTCTTTGCTCCTGCCAAGCCCTCTGACCATCTCCACCTCATAACCCCACCTTATTATGACACACCTAGCGACTCTCTTCTCATTTTGTTGTGGTTTCACAGCCATTTTCCACAGCCTCTGTCCTAAGCTAAACTTGGCAAAGGAAAATGAAGAAACCTAGAATGTCTTGAGTCATCCTGTATCTCTGGTTGTAAAATGGTTCTTTCATTGGCTGAGTGCCAACCAGGCTGCAGGTAGCATGTGTCCTGCCGTGCACAGCAAATGCCTAATGTCTAGCCAGATGCTTTGAGCATGCCAAGGAGACACATGAGCAGTCTGCAGGCACTCCCCATGTCAGTGAGGACAGAGTACCACGCCTCTAAGGACATATTCTAAAACTCCAAGCTGGATGATCTCAGGAGGTTACCTCCCAAGGTAAGGACTCTGTATTTTGACCCCATCTGAGTCACGACTTTCAGTGTACCTGTAGACATCATTTAAATCTCCCTGTTTCAGTTTGTTTATGCAAAATATACCTTTCACTTACTTCTGAGTCTCTATTATTCGGAATCTCATGGCTTGTCTAGGCTATATATTTTGTGAAGTATTTTTCATTTGTCATCAAAATAATTATTTCTAGCCAAATAACCATTGTCTATCCCAGACTGTATACTTCCTGAAGACAGATACTATCAGTTATTTTGTATACTGCCCAGACTGCTGCCAGGATAGCAGCATTTTAAAACTCCATTAAATTCTTACATATAATTACGTAACCATACTCTGATTTAATATGACAAAACTGAGTTGACTCCCTCTGGAGTGCATGTCTGTCTCTGCCTGGCTCCTTTTCACTCAGGAGCTCTCCCTCCCTCACATGGCAACATGATAATCATATCCCCTGGCTTATGGGAGGGGCATGGACCCAGGCTGGCCAGTCAGAGTGTCTTATCCCCTTGACCACAGGGATGGAAATGTAACCCCAACTAGACCATTTGGTGTTTTCTCCAGGACTGGCAGGAATCATTAGTAAAGAGATAAACTTTTTTTCTGCATCATCTGCTTGGTGAGGACCATGTAAATCCAGTGCTGCTGTTGGCATACAGACCACCATTTTGAAAGACACTGCCTGAGAATCAAGCCGTGGACACAGTTCTGGCCTGTGCAACTTTCAGAGAATCCGATGCACATGGCTCTGGAAAAACTCTTGTCAGTGAAGGAGACAGTCATGGTCCCTTCTATTTTTCCTTCCTCTTGACTTGAATGCAAATGTTGTGGTTGGGCTTGAAGCAGTTATCTTGAGACCATGAGGGAAAGACCAAGAGAATCACAGAGATGTCAGTCCTGATATCGTCAAGCTACCCAAACAATAACCAGCAATTAACTTGCTCTAAACAAGGGGCGGCAAACTACAGCCCCCATGCTAAATCTGTGTCTGTAGGCCTCGGGGGAATGCCTGAGTAGGCTATCACTGGGAGACTCAGCCAGGGCAGCCTCCTCTGCCGCTATTTCCCCTTCTGCTCCAGCACTTGCCTCTCAGGCCAGTGGGCAGCTATGCATTGCCAGTGCAGAGGGCCCAGCCAGTTGCCACTAACGCGCTGGGGACTACACTGTTGACAACTGCTGGGCACTGACTGGTTGCCTGTCAGTCCAGAAGTTGATGATCCTGCAAGTTGCCTTGTGTCTGGTCAGCAGTCCAAATCGGTGTGGCTGGACTCACCAGGAGTAGAGAAGGGTGCATAGGACTTTGGATGTCACTGGTGCACAGACTGAAACTGACCATGAAAGTTGCCATCTCTATTACCCTCCCGGCTAGTCAGGCCCCTCCTCCTTGGGCAATTTTTCCTGAGAATGTCTCTGGCAGAAGGCAATTGGATGCAAAGCATGCCCACCACCAAGTTGGCCCCCTCGAGCAAATGGGGCAGGCAGGAGTTTTATTTTCTGTTATATAACTGCCTACATAATATCTTCAATTTTGCCTCTTCACCTGCAAAGCCTAAAATGTTTACTATCTGGCTCTTTACAAAAAGATTTGTCAACGCTTGCTCTAGGCAATACCTATGATGGCAAGAGAAAGCCTTTTTTTTTTTAAGATGCTATAGTCAAATTTTCTGTGATTTGTACCCAACACATTCTTAAGTTATATTAATAAGTGGGACTTTAATACACAAAATTGTTTCAGGGAGAGCATTTTTGGCACAAAGAACAACCTGAACAGGAGTAGGAAAATGAAAGCTTATGAGCCATGTGTGAGGACAGCAAGACCTTTAGTGTGGCTTGAGAACAAGGTTAGTATGGTCAAGTAACTGAAAACTTTTTAAAAATTGCAGGTCATGCCTATTAGTTGGTCATGAAATCAATTTAGTGGGCTGCAACCAGCATTTGTTTAGTTTAGGTCCATTTTTTACGTGAATTTTCATAGCAGCTTTGTTTATAATAGCCCCAGATACAGGCAACAACTTGAATGGATCTCAAGGGAATCATGCTGAGTGAAAAAAAGGCAATCTCAGAAGGTGACTTACTGAATGATCCATTTACATAATATCATCGAAATGGCAAAATCATAGAAATGGAGAGAAGATCAGTGGATACCAAAGGTTGGGGAAGGGGGAAGGGTAGGAGGTGGCTGTGGTTTTAAAAGGGTGGCATAAAGAGTCCCCATGATGAGACTTTTCCATATCTTGATTGTGGAAACTACACCTGTCATAAACTATAGAGAGCCAAACACACACACACAAATGGGTGTGTACAAAACTGGTGGAATTTGACCAAGGTGAGTGGATTGTATCAATGTCTATTTCCTGGTTGAGATATTATGTTAATACTACGGTTATGCAAGATGTTACCATTGGGGGAAACTGGGTGAAGCGTGTATAAGATTTCTCTGTATCATTTCTTACAAGTGCATGTAGATCTATAAGTATCTCAAAATAAAAAGTTAAAAAATACATGAAACAGTGGATGGTAGCTTGAGCTTGGCAGATTCTATGGGAAAAGAATATAAGATGTTGCAGAGAGATAGAGAAATGTATTCATGACAGAAATTGAAGTGCTGAGAATATGGATATGTGGCAAGTCAATTCATTTCAACTGAAACTTGTTATATCAACACTATTACAAACTTCCTTTATACTCACTTAATTCTATTTCAAGTGTCTAAGGACCAGTTATATTTCAGGCAACTTGACAGAACATTTTCTACTGGCTTCCTTTGAATTAAATTAAAAAGTGAGCTCTTCTTGGGGAAAACTTTGAACCTGTAAGTACATTGATTTATATTGAAAATGGTACTTACTTCATTTCCTGTTCAGATTTGCAAAAGACTAAAAAAGGACACTTTTCTTAAAATATTCAATACCAGTCACTAAACTGATTCTTGGAATTAAAGACAAGAAAAACCTTATTACTATTGTGCATCTCAAGATAAGGTGGGAACTCTTAATATTTTTGTAACGATTGAACATAAAAATTTTAAATGCCTGTGTATTCGACATTTCTTATTGTGGGTGAAAGTAAAAAGTGAAAGGTAGGAAATGGTGAAAAAGTAGGCTGAGGCTAGCTTGTGAATGCCAGTCTGAGGAATTCTGGCTTAAAGCTGCCATCTACAAGGTGACCTGGGGAATTTCCAGGAGAGAAATGGCATAACCAGACACAGAGAAAGAAAGGATTGAGGGGTGAGAAATACCCACTCGTGGGCAGTAATTAGGTGAGGGTACTGCAAGTTCTACAGGGGCAGAAGAGAAAGTGTATTACTTGGGATTCTTTCAGGACAGTGTTAGAAATTCAACTCAAACTCAGGGAAGCGAAAGAATGTATTTATTGGCTGACATAGCTAGGGAGAATGTGAGGTTATTTTAAAGAACCGAACGAAATGAGCTGCAGGAGGCCAAAAGCTTCATGAAAGCATGGTGACTTATTACTGCTCTGTCTCTCCCTTCCCCCATGAGTTTGGCCTCATTCTTTCCTGCACAGAGTCCTCTGAATGTGGTGGTAAAACAGCTCCCAGCAGCCTGGGATTCATTTCCTCCCCTGTCTTAGCAATCCTAGGGGACTTTACTCAGAATCTGGACATTAATCTCAGTAAATGACTCTGACCGGTCCATGCTTTGGTCACATGCCCATCCCTTGTTCTGAATCTTTTACAAGGTTCCAGGTAGAGTGCTTTTGGCTGGGAGCTGCAGATACCCATTTTAAAATGGTTTAAATAATGAGGATGATGTAATATTTTACTGACAAGAAGTTCCGAGGCAGGTTAATATAGTGACTCAATAATGTCAGGGTCCCAGGTAGGCTTCTCTGCCATTCTCTCGACTTTCCCTTCAAGGGCAAAATGGCTGCTGCATTTCCAAGAATCATCTCCTCAGATAACAAAGTCCAGGGCGGGAAGAAGCAAGTCCTTGACTTGCATCCATATTTAGGGTGAGGAAAGCTTCCCAGAAAACATCCTTTTTAATTCCATTGATTAGGATTGCATCATGTGCACATGTTGGTATAACCAATCGTCGGTGAGGCAAATTGAATGAACAAGACTGGCCTGGACCAATCAACCTATACTCATCACTAAGGTTGGAGAGATGCCCTTGAAGCACATGGGTAAACAATATCTAAAACATAATTAGTGTTCTAACAGAAAGAGCACAGAGAAAAATGGTCAGTACATATGCAACTAACACATCTCCTAGGCAATGAGAATGGGACCTTGTATTAGTTTTCTATTGCTACATAAAATTTTACCACCAATGTAGTGACTTCAAACTAGATGCATTTCTTATCCCACAGTTGCGATAGGTTAGGAGTTTAGGCATAGCTCACCTGGGTTCTCTGCAAGGCTAAAATCTAGCAGTGGGCCAATGCTGGATTTTCATGTGGAGGCTCAGTTGAGACAGGGTCTACTTCTAAACTCACTCAGACTGTTGGCAAAATTTATTTTCTTATGATTATAGGGCTGAGGTCCCTGGCTTCTTGCTGGCTGGAGGCTGGAGGCTGGAGGCTGCCTTCAGCACCTAGAGGCCGCCCACAGTTTGTTACCAGGTGGGCTTTCCCCAGCATGGCCACTTACTTCATCAGCCCAGCAGGAAAGTCTCTAGGGCAAGTCTTCTAGCAAGATGGGTCTTATACAATACAATACAATTACAAGAGTGACATCCCATCACCTTTGCTGTACTCTGTTGCATAAAAGCAAGTCATAGATTCCATCCATACTCAAAAGAGGGGATCACCCAAAGGCATGAACATCAGGAAGTGGGGATCCTGGGGGACCACCCTACTGTCTATCTGCCACAGACACTATGAGTAGCCAGCCCTGGCTGGCTCCAGCTCAGTTACCAGAAGAAGGAAGATGGGAAAGCTTTCTGGGAAATTAAAAATACAGCTCCTCCAGTTCACATAAAAATGAAAGAGAAATTCTGAATATATAATTGCTGTGATTTGGCAACCATTGAGTATGGCATAGGGAAGCGAAGAGATAGAGATGAGTCATGGCTTTAAAGCCAGTGACTGGAAAGAGGACGCCGCTATTACTGAATTTGGGAACTCACGCAGAGTGAGAGAGAAGGGGGAAGACGGAGAGTAATCTGAAGTTCCCATAAGAAATCCACATGGAGTTGCCTCCCTGGAGCTCAGGACGGACGCCTGAGACACAGATTCGGACATCATCTACCTAGAAGTAGACGACATTCACAGCTGGGGAATGGATGGCATGTTTGTGTACACAGCAGTAGGTGACCATTTCCACATACTCCCCTGCTAAAAGTCTTCCAAGTTGCCACTGAAATTCCTTAAACCTACAAGGTCTTTCATGGCAGAGCTCTTGCTTACCTCTCTGGAGTCTTTCTCCTAGAACTTTATTAAGTTCCTGCAGGTCTCAACAATGCTCTCTATTCTCTCCAAGCCTTTGCGTACCATTTTCCCCCTACATAAGACACACTTCACCCCTCCCCTCATCGTTGCCTGGCTATGTATCTTCCGAGTCTTGGTGTTGATCATACCCTCCAGAGAGCCTTCCACGACGCCAGCTTAGATGTCCCTTCTTTGAGCTTCCAGACCACACTGTACAGCCCCTTTCTGTAGTCTAATGGCACCGTATTGTCATTACTTATTTATTTTTCTCTTACTAACCTATAAGCTTCTTGACAGCAGGAGTGGGGTCTAGCCCACCATTATATCTCCAGTTCTTAGCACAGTCCTGAGTACTCAGAACTTGCTCAATTAGCATTTGTGAAATGGACAAGGAGTGAAGGTTAACACATTTCTCTCTTAGTTGAAACTCCTTTGCTTGTAAGTGTCAGAAAACCCAATCCAAACAGCTTAAGCAAAAAGGGGAATTAATGGCGCATGTAAACAAAGAATTCTAGAAGCCATGTTGGTTTCAGGTACAACTTGATGCAGAAGTCCAAATGATGTCACCAGGACCCATATTTTCTTCCCCCACCCCTTGGTTCTGCTTGCTCTGGCTTAGCTCCATTCGTGGACGGGGTCTCCCTCATGGTCGCAAGGTGGCGGCAGCAACTTCACGTCTTACAGCTTTGCACATGTGAGCCCGGTGGGAAAAAGTGCTGGCTTCACTCCCAGAAGCCTCAGCAGAAGTGTCAAGAGTCTCAATGACTCTGAGCAGAGTCTTGTGCCCATGACCGAACCAATCACTGTTTGTTCAGGAGAACGCAAGGCTCTGACTAGCTAGGCCTGGGTCGCATGCCAGGTCCAGATCTGCTTTACCAAAGCCACTCAGACCAGGGATGAGGGCTGGCTCCAGAGCTTGGGAAGGGGTAGTCGCCCCAGATAGACATCTTGGACTTTCCCTGGAATTTTGGTGAGGGAAAATTCCCCTAAAAAACAGGGTCCCTTTAAAAAACAAATTATTATTAAGTAATGCCTACAGTGCAGGGGAATAAGGCAGGATAAAGGTCCAGCAAAGAAATTCTAAGTTGAGCAGTCAGAGAAACAAGCAAAGAACTAAGAACATATAGTGTCATCAAAGAGAAGGCAACTAATATTTGTTTAGCACTTACCATGTGACAGGAACTTTCCATACAATATCTCATCTAAACCTCATAATAACCCTGATACATAAACATTATTATTCCCAGCTGACAGAGTTTTGGGGTAAACTGAGTCCACAGAGGATATGTGACCCGCCCAGGCCACACAGCTAGTAAGTGCGTTAGCCGGGACAGGACCCAGCGCCTCTCTGTCTCCGCGAAACCATGTTGTGAGGAGAGTCAGCAAGGTGTCGAGTCTGGCAAGAGAGCTGGGATGAGTGAGCGCTAGGATGGGGTCTGGACATTAGGCAATTAGGAAGCCACACCTGACTCTCATGGTGGCTGTTTCAGAAGAGCTGTGAGGACCAACAGCCCTGAGTAACGAGCAGGTGGCTGTTCTTCCAGGAAGTGTGACAATGATAAAAGGAGGAACGGGGCATCAATATTTACCTATTTAAGTGTTTCTACCCAGCCACAAAGTGGGATCCTCAAAAGCAAGGGCCAAGAAAGGCTTATCTGTTTTTATGTCTCCAGCCTAACACAGGGCCTTGCCCACAGAGGCCATCACTAAGCATTTGTTAAATTGGCGAGTGAATGATTGATTGCATGAACGAAAGACATGCATGTATCCCAAGAAGAAATGAAGGTAGAAAAAGAACTGTAGGGATGGGTTAGATGTGAACATGTTTTTAGGGCAGGTGGAAAGAGGTTGAAAAATGAAAGAAAAGGTTGATGATGAAGCAAAGTCCCCTGTGAGGTTCAAATTCTAAGGAGGAAGAAACCTTAGATAAAAGGTTTCAAGTTTTCTTCTCCCAAAGCAAGACGGAGAGAGGAAAAGTTTGGTTTATGGCCTTCAGAGAGTCTGAAGTGGAGGGGAGGAAACCAAAATCACTCTTATCCGCTGTCCTTAGTCTTCACTGTGACAAAATAAAGGTTCTTCTTCCTACCACTGTGTTCAAGGCAGATGCAATATTTCAATTCGTGCCTCACCCCCACGATACCAGGCATAGAATAGATGCTAAAATAAATGTATGAACTCCTCTGGTTGAATTGAATGAAATGAAATGATCTTTTATAAAAATTTGAGCACAGCCTACAGAAAGGGCAGACATGTAAGCATGATTTGGTGGCTTGCTGGGACTTTGGTAGGTGCTGTGGGAAGATGAAGGCAGGCAGTACAGTGTGTACATGTTATATGCTCTGCAAAATATCTTTGCTGGGCAAATAGCTCCTTATCATTTGCCTTTTTAAATACAAGCTTACACCCTATTTCTTCGGAACACCTGGGCTTTGGCAGTAATTATTAGGTTGAGCATTTGTAATAACAGGTCTGTCCAGCGAAATTATAGGATGTGAGGTCTCAGAGGTTAGCAATCAGGAGGGATTTGCTAAGCCTCTTCTGGGCCCGTCCCAGGGCCAGCCTTCTTAGCAGACTGACTCAGCCAGCATTGCCACCTGTGCAGCAGGTGGCAGAGCCAGTCACACTGCCCCTGTCCACATGCCCCATTGTGCCCACCCCGAGAGTCCCTGACATCAGCCAAGTGAGTAAGACTTAGGGTTGCAGGGGGTGCCTCCAGCTGCAGAAGGCAGCCTGACCTTGAATTCTAACAGGCTTTAAATTCTGTGCCTCACAGAATGAGGTAACAGGGAAGATGGATGACTGCTGATTAGAACACCGTGAACTGGAAAAATTAAACAATCCACAGTGAAAAGCTCATTCCCCTGCCTGTGTTTAGTCTCTAACAGGAACACGGATAAAGTCAGTGGACGGGGTCAGATAGGGGATGGGGTGGTGGGATCAGGGGGCCCCCTTTGGCCACCAGTAGGTGCCTTTCTTGATGGGTTCCTCTGAGGAGGAACAAAGAGAAGGAGCTGGAATAAAAAAGAATGAAATCCTGTCATTTGCGGCAACATGGATGAGCCTGGAGGACATTATGTTAAGCGAAATAAGCCAGGCATGGAAAGGCAAATACCACATGATCTCACTCATATTTGAGAGCTTAAAAAAAAGGAGCCCATGGAAGTAGAGAGTAGAATTGTGGACATCAGAGGCGGGGGCTCGGTGGGGAGGGGAAGAGGCCTGGTGTTCTGCAGCACCGAAGAGGAATATGCCTAGCTGTAATTTATTTTATATTCTCAAAAAGCTAGAAGAGAGGATTTTGAATGTTCACAACTCAAAGAAATGATAAAATGTTTGAAGTGATAATATGCTAATTACCCTGATTTGATCAATTACACGTTGTATACACGTATTGAACTATCACTCTCTATCTCATAAATATGTACAATTATTATTCTTCAAGTAAATATAAAAGGGGGGGAAAAGGAAGCAAAGGGGCTGGAGAGAATGGGGTTTAATTCCAGCCCTTGGTGGTCATGGGGGGCCAGGAGGAGGGCTGGGCTGGGCAGGGAAGCAAGGAACTCGCCACCTCCAGGGGGGATTTCAGGTCTTCCTGTTTATACAAGTAGATGGTTTTTTCCAAGTAAGCTATTTTGGATTCTTACTTTGCAGAGTTTGTGCACATTAGCTGCAGAGGCCCAGGGGGAGGCAGGTGGGGAAGGGTAGGGAAGTTTGGCACTGAAGCCAGCCAGAATGAAGTTTTTGATAGATGTATGTATGAATCTTTTAGCTAATTTCAATCAATATGTCTTCTGCTCCCTGTACCCCTTCCACTCAACCAACTCCACCAGGCATGGGGTTTTCGTTTCTTTTCCCAACAGGTATATATTAATCAACTGCCTCTTTATGGTGGGGTGTCTATGATTGTGACTAGGGCCAGCCTGGGGAAGAACTATGCAACAGCCGAAGTTCAGCGTCAGCTTCTCTTCTTTCTCCTGGCCCTGCCCTCCCCACCAAGTCCATAGCACATCTAGTTGTCAAGGATCTCAGTGAACTTCTGGTTTAAGGTGTGACCTTTCTCATAGCGTATTCTCATCCTACTGGTAGACCTTACAGTATGCTTTCCTGTACATTCTCTCAGTTGGCCAACAACCCTGTGAAAAAGGCAGTAATGGGCGTTATCTCCCAAATGGTACTTTGGATCGCTTGTACAATGAGTACTTGTTACAGCCAGACCGTGTGCTAAATGCCTTACATACCTCAACTAATCATCATAACCACTTTGGGAGGTTGACAGTATTATCCGTGTTTTCCAGAGGACAAAGCTAGATGTAGGTACCTGGCCCAAGGTCATATGGCTAACTAGTAGCAAAATCAGGATTAAGGTCTGGGTCTGGCCGAGTCCCAATCCTGTTCTCTTATCTCCTACATCTTTCTGCCTGTGCAGAAGACAGGGTAGGTATTAGTATGACCACTTTCTAAAGACCTTTTTCTCTTTTAAAATGGAAGTTCAGGGAACTATTTTACAGAACTAATAAGTGGCAGAGCTGAGGATAAAGGCCCCTTTAATAGATGATGCCAAAAGAAAAATTCCTACAACATCCTGATTGGGCCACCACATTGGATTTCTAGGCACAGTACCAGGGAATAGAAAAACCTTCCTGTACCTCTCAAATCACGTAGTCCATACCTCACTCTTACTTCATAAACTGAGTCCAAATAAAATGCAAGAATCTCCTAAACCTCCTGCAACGTGGCTTCCTTCCCCAATACTCTATTCAAGTCGCTCCTGTCAGGATCACGCGTGCCTCCTGACTAAGTCATTTTTACTTTAGCTTTGTATCTGTCTTGGGCTCTCTGCAGAGGTTCATTGCTGAACACGTGTTGAAACTCTGCCTTGCCTTGATTCCAGGGCAGCAGCCTGTCCTGGTTTTACTGCTGCTTTTTCTGTCTTCTCCTTCTTATCCTTTTTCAAAGGCTTGGGCTTCTCTGACTCAATTGGTCATGGTTCAGGTGCAGAGAGCTGAACCCACCTTAGCTAATTTAAGAAAAAAGGGATAATTGCAGGGTACTAATTGGCTTACAGAATCAGTGGGAGAGTTGAAGAAGTAGACTTGAGGCTGGGCCGGGTGGCTCAGCGCCTGAAATCCTAGCACTCCGGGAGGCCAAGGCAGGAGGATTGCTTGAGTTCAGGAGTTTCAGACCAGCCTGAGCAAGAGCGAGACCCTGTCTCTACAAAAGATAGAAAATTTAGCTAGGCATGGTGGCATGCACCTGTAGTCCCAGCTACTCAGGAGGCTGAGGCAGGTGGATTGCCTGAGTCCAGGAGTTTGAGGTTGCTGTGAGCTGTGATGACGCCACTGTACTCTACCTAGGGCTGTAGGGCGACAGAGTGAGACGCCAGTGCAAAAAAAAAAAAAAAAAAAAAAAGAAAAGAGAAAAAAAAGTAGACTTGAGGCT
This sequence comes from Propithecus coquereli, assembly GCF_000956105.1. NCBI lineage: Eukaryota > Metazoa > Chordata > Mammalia > Primates > Indriidae > Propithecus > Propithecus coquereli. Next base: position 2,133,370 of record NW_012148507.1, read on the forward strand.
GAATGACTAGGAACAAAGCCGTATTCAAACTGAGTCGCCCGGGGAGTTGCGGCGGACGGGAGGGTGTGCCAGCTGAACTAGGACACTGCTGCTAAAGCTGCCAACTTAAGACCTAGAACTGCTGCGCTCAACACCAGCAAAATTGATGCTTCCTGCCCCGCCCGGCCCCCCACTTATTCAGCTCTGAAATTGGAATCTTAATGTGAGTGTGTCTAATTGGCAGAACCTAAATTACATCCTTGGAAACCCTAGCTGAAGGAGTCTGCAAAATGTAGTTTTTAGCTTTTGAGTTCTGCAGTATGGGAAGTCACTCAACAGAGACTAAAATAGACATTGAGTCACCTAGACCCTTAAATTTTATTTTTTCCTGTTGCAATATATTAATACCAATAACAGATAACATTCATGTATATTACGTACTCGATTGACTTCAGTTCTGATGTAGGGCTGGGCGTGGTGACTCACGCCTGTAATCTTTGCACTTTGGGAAGACGAGGCGGGAGGACTGCTTGAGGTCAGGAGTTTGAGACTAGCCTGGGCAACATGGTAAGAGCCCATTTCTTCCAAAAAAAGAAAAAAAAGAAAAGAAAAGAAAAGAAAAGAAAAGAAAAATTAGCCAGGCATGGTGGCATGTGCGTGTGGGCCCAGCTACTCAGGAGGCTGAGGCAGGAGGATCGCTTGAGCCTGGGAGTTTGAGGTTGCTGTGAGCTATGAGGACACCACTGTACTCTAGCCTAGGCAACAGAGTGAGACCCTGTCTCAAACAAAAACAAAAACAAACCCAAAAACAAAAAAGAAAAGAAAAAAGTTCTGATGCAATTTAGTAAAATTTAGTTGGAAAGTAAAGCATAGACTATAGAGCACTCAGGGAAGGGACACTATATTCATACAAGCATATTATGAATATGTGAGTAAATAAAGTATCCATATAATGATATAGATGTCCTATGCATGTTTTCTTCATTTATATTTTCTCCTTTTTAAACTAAAAATATAATTATTGGAAAAAATAAAAAGAAAGTGAAAATAAGTATAAAACTGTAAAGAAGCACTACAGTAATCTCCACTGGTATTAATATTAGGGGTTATGTCAGGAGCCTCTCCAAAAGCAAGGACAAAGGTAAGCTGGGGTGTGAGTTGTATACGCTATTTCCATGGCTCTGGCGTTAACTCCGTTCAATTTTAGCATATTTAAAAGCAAGTGTTTGAGAGTGCTGTTATTAAAGGTATAACTAGGTACCTATTTTAATTTATAAAATGCAAGTCATTCATAATTTAAATTCTTTATTATTTTCCAATTTTAAATGCAATTTATATGGAAATAATCCCCATGTATGGATGTGAGTACTACTGCACTTCTCCGTGCTACGTGCAAATCTGATTGCATCATTCCTTTCTAAACAGCTTTCAGAGGCGCCACACCCCATTGAGATAAAGAGTAAATTCCTCAGACCAGCGTTTCAGGCCCTCCATGAACTGGCCCTTGATTTATCTCTTGCACTGTCTTTATATCCATAGTGCATTCCAACCCTAGCAAACCAACAACAAACTCCAATACACTATGCTGTCTCCAACCTCTGGGTATTTGCAAATCATATTCCTTCTAGAGACATCATCTTTCTCCCACGCTTTTTTCCCAACTGGAAAGGACTTTATTTTTAATTTTTTTTATATTTATAGAGATATAAAAGAGGTACACATAGAGAGGGGGCACATGAGATATTTATATAAAAACACAATATGTAATGATCAAATCAGGGTAATTGGGGTATCCATCACCTGAGGCATTTATCATCTCTTTGTATTAGGAACATTCCAATTACACTCTTTTATATTGTATTCTGAAAACTCTAAGAATCCCCCAAGACACAGGTTATGTGTCACCTTCTCCAAGAAGTTCTACCTGAAACTACTCTCAGCCCATACCCAATTGCCAGGCTGAAGTAGGTGCCCTCTCCACCACCACCCTCCCCTTGCCGCTCTCTTTCCTCAACATTCTCTCAGCACCCTCTGCCATAGCGTACTATTGCAACTATCTATTACGTATCAGTTCTCCCCACTAACTGGTTTGATTTTTAAAGTTGGGGTTTGATTTTATGTAAATGTATTCAAAATAGTAAGTGCTCAAAGAAATGTTTATAAAATGAATGAGTAACCAACAAACAAATGAACAAATGAATGACTAAGAATATTGGCTTCTCTACTACACAATCTATGTATGCTTTATATAATTTATGAACACTAGTCCCTTGCCAATACCAAAAAATTGATTTTGCCTCCTGTTGCAGGCATCGAAGTGTATTAGGTTAGCTAAAATTTTAAGGTCAGAATTTCAGGAACTGAGAGTTAGTTAGGCAAGAAGACTAAATAAATGAAGACTAAATAAATAAAGTGGTCTTTAACTGAGGCTTAATCAGGGGTCTCTGAACTCACTGAAATTATAGGCAAAATATGTTTGTGTATATGCATAAGTCTGCATCTCACATGTATGTGTTCTTCCCTATCAGGTGGGTCCACAAGAGTTCTTTGAAAGGGGAGTGGAGAGCAGTCAGTTCTATTTCAGACAAAGCACCATGGAAACACTTTGATAGACAATGGGGAGATTGAGGAGAGAATAGGTGATTATAAGAATGAGCTGGTAGAGCCAAAGAAGGGGCAATTCATACATTTTAATTATTATTGGGTTCTCATCTGGTGAAGTGTGTCACCATCAAATATAGCATTAAAAATATATTTATTAATTCAAGTGTGACAGGATCAAATTTTATACCCCGCCCCTTTGGTAAGTAGTCTGTGTTTTCCCTTTGTGTGCTGTTCACTATAATGAGGAAAGAAGAATTGAAAAATGCACAAAAAGGCTAACTTGATTTACTACAAAAAATATGTATTTGTGAAGGAAAGGAATAAATCCAGAAGGTAGAGGAAAGGGTCTTTTAGGATTTTGCCAGCAGTAGAAAAGGGAGATCAGAGAGCAGCAGCTTGGATGGATAGAGTCTAGGAATGATCTGTCCAAATAGGATTTTTAGGAAGTATAATTTTTTTTATTTCAATAGATTTAGAGGGTACGCTTGATTTTTTGATACATGGATAAATTGTATAGTGGTGAGGGTCAGGGCTGCAGGGCTGTTAGGGTATTCATCACCCGAATAGTCTGTTAATACAATGTACCTGACAAGTAATTTTTGATCCCTCAGCCCCCTCTCGCCCTCCCACCTTCCAAGTCTCCAAAGACCATTATACCACTCTGTGTGCCCAAGTATACCCACCATTTAACTCCCACTTAGAAGTGAGAACATGCGGTGTTTGTTTTTCTGTTCCTGAGATACTTCTGGATTGGGTAGGTTGGGGGGAGGTAAGAGGCTGATTGAGCCCTTATCGGCAGTTTCACTTAGGATTATGGTTTCCAGTTCCATCCAAATTGCTGCGAAAGACATTATTTCATTCTTTTTTATGGCTGAATGCTATTCCATGGTGTGTATCACATTTTCTTTATCTGTTCATCAGTTGATGAACACTTAGATTGATTCCACATCTTTGTACTTGTGAATTGTGCTGTGATAAACATACGAGTGCAGGTGTCTTTTTGATAAAATGACTTCTTTTCCTTTGGGTAGATACCCAGTAGTGGGATTGCTGGATCAAATGGTAGGGATACTTTTAGTTCCTTGAGGAATCTCCGTACTGTTTCCATAGAGGTTGTACTAATTTACATTCCCACCAACAATATATAAGCATTCCCTTTTCACCTCATCTGCGCCAATGTCTATTTTTTGACTTTTTAATTTCTGTCAGGGGTAATGTAGTATCTCACTGTGTTTTTAATTTACATTTCCCTGATGATTAGTGATGTTGAGCATTTTTTCATATATTTGTTGCCACTTGTATATCTTCTTTTGAAAAATATCTGTTCATGTCTTTTGGTCACTTTTTAATAGGGTTATTTATTTTTTTTCTTGCTGATTTGTTTGAATTCCTTGTAGATTCTGGATATTACTCCATTGTCAGATGTGTAGATTGCAAATATTTTCTCCCATTCTATAGGTTGTCTATTTATTCTGTTGGTTATTTCTTTTGATGTGCAGAAACTTTTTAGTTTAATTAAATTCCATTTATTTATTTTTGGTTTTGTCATAATTGCTTTTGGGATCTTAATCATAAATTCTTTGCCTACACCAGTGTCCAGAAGTTTTTCCTAAATTTTCTTCTAGAATTTTTTTGGTGTCAGGTCTGACATTTAAGTCTTTAATCCATCTTGAGTTAATTTTTGTGTATATGAGAGATAGGGATCCAGTTTCATTCTTCTCCATGTGGCTCTCCAATTTTCCCGGCACCATTTATTGAATAGAGCATCCTTTCCCTAGTGTATATTTTTGCCTGCTTTGTCAAAGATCTGTTGATTGTAGGTATATGGTTTTATTTCTGGGTTCTCTATTCTGTTCCATTGATCTATGTGTCTACTTTCATACCAGTACCATGTTGTTTAGATTACTATGGCCTTGTATTATAATTTGAAGTCAGGAAATGTGATACCTCCAGATATGTTCTTTTTGCTTAAGATTGCTTTAGCTATTTGGGCCCTTTTTTGATTCCATATGAAATTTAGAATTTTTTTTCCTAATTCTGTGAAAAATGACATTGGTATTTTGATGGGAATTATGCTGAATCTGTAAATCACTTTGGGCAGCAAGGACATTTTAACAATATCGATTCCTCAATCCATGAGCATGGGATGTTTTTCCATTTGTTTGTATCATCTACGATTTCTTTCATCAGTGTTTTGTAGTTCTCCTTGTAGAGATCTTTTACCTCCTTGGTTAAGTATATTTCTAGATATTTTATTTTATTGCAGCTATTGTAAGTGGTATTGAGTTCTTGATTTGATTCTCAGCGTGGCTGTTATTACTGTATAGAAATGCTACTGATTTGTGTACATTAATTTTGTAACCTGAGACTTTACTGAATTCATTTATCAATTCTAGGAGTCTTTTTGGAGGAGCATTTAGGGTTTCTAGATATAAGATCACATCATCAGCAAACAGGAATAGTTTGACCTCTTCTTTTCCAATTTGGATTCCTTTTATTTTTTTATCTTGCCCGAATGCTCTGGCTAGGACTTAGGAAGTATAAAATTTTTATTAAGTGTGATAAAACTTCCTTTTCACCAGGCTTCATTAAAGACATAAATTATTTTTCAAGGTCTTAGGAGGCAGATTTATGTTTCTTATTAGCGTGAGTGCCACATGACAACAGTCCTCAAAACAGAAACGTGTGGGCCCTGATTTATGTGTTCAGGTTACACAGCTCTGCTGCTTCTTCTGCTATGGGGCAGCCTGGAGTCCACACCTACACACCTATTTTTGGTCTGGGTTGGGTAGGTTGCTGGGAGGTAAGAGGCTAATTGACCCCTTATCAGCAGTTTCACTAACCAACCACTCCCAGATTTTTATTTGTTTTGTGGGAGGTCTAGGTCATTCTTCAGGACAAACTACTAAGTCTCTAGACAGGAGAACACAAAGGGTGTTACCATTTCCTTCTGAGCAGTTTTTTTAAATGATTCTCTTTTTTTTTCTGTTAAAATACAATTGTATTAAAATGAAATACAATTTTAAAACTGTAGTGGACACTGTGGTGTGCTGTGCAGATCCAGCCCCTCCTTTCTGGCCTGAAACACTAGTTTCTCTAGCTGCTGGAGGGTTGAGGCCTGAGAGCTCCCAGCTAACCCTTGACCATGTGATTATTCTCTGGGTGAAGGCAGCCACTTTATCCATGGTTATTTTCCCTTCCCAGGGCCTGCCCACATCCAATGACTGGTCACTGTCTCCAATTTGGGGACAGCTCTTCAGGGCCATCCCAGTTCCAGAGACCTTCCCGTGGTACAAGAAAGCAGACACCAAAGCTGGGTCAACTACCAACTGGCTGGAAATAAGGACCCATCACAGGTGGTTGGGGGAGCACAGATTAAAGCCTTGCACGCTGTAGCAATGTGATTGTTAACACTTTCTGGGGCCATGAAACCAATATATGAGAAGCATGAAGAAATTAGTAATTTTAAGGACAATGGAATCAGATGACTGTTGCTGGGGCCAAAAAATCTGGAGAAGACAAGGAAAGCCTGAGAGTGATTCATCAGCAATTAAATCAATCAGAGAGCTTCCTTGTCAGGGTACAATGAGACTCTCATCTCCTATAGCTGGAGGGCAGATAAACTTAAGAACAGGATCCCCCCTTAAGTATAAAAGTAGCAAAGCTCTAAAAAAAAGAGATTGAATTCCTAGTGGCTAAAAGTAGAAAGGGACAATACCCTAAAGGAGCTGCAGGACCTAGTCTGTAGGTACCAGCAGAGCTGAGAGAGCATGATGTACAAGATTAGATTCTGAGGGCATGGGATCAAGAGGAACATGACGTTGGCTGAGGGAGTGTTGATTGATATGGGAGCATTCTCCTGAGATACAGGATTTAATGCCCTGGCATGGACCCCAGGATACACTACTAGGATGGTTTGTAGACACTTGAAGAAAGTGATGCCCACACTAAATGAGAAGTAAATGCCAGAACTTCTGTTGCGAACAGTGAACAAAAGAATCACATATCTCATAGAAAAGGACATGATTGAGTGGATTTGTTAAGTAAGACAGGAAAATCACCAGATGACTATTTTCCATGACAGGACTCAGGGGACATTCCATTTACCAAAGCAATAAAGAAGGCTCTGGAAAGATGGACCATTCATCTTGATTAGAATCAACAAATATTCCAGCTAATAAATTTTCTTTTCCTGTTTATAAGGCCCCAGTTGGCACCACTATCCAAGGGCTTACAGAGCGTTTGATCCACTAAGTGGGTATCCTAAAAAATATCAAATTGGAATAAGGGACACACTGGACAGCAAATGAGTTACGGCAGTGAGTACGGACCATGGGATTCATTAGCCCTGTTTGTACTGCACCACACAGGTACAGCAATGGAATGGGGAATGGTTTGTGGAGGTGCAGCTGAGAAGCCAGCTTGGAATTGATACTGTTGGGTAGATAGCGAGGAATTCTGGGTCTCCCAGGGATGAAAGTGGGCCCCCCCCACCTGGTGCTGCCCCACCTTAATCCTGTCCAGAGTGACCGTCATATCTAGGGTAGGAAGCAACACCTGATGAATCTGCCAATCAGAACTCAGTGCGCCAACTGCAAAAGAATGCAGAGGACTATCTAGCCCATGGGCCAAGCAGCATAGGTACAATTGAGTCTGGAAAGGGACCTAGAACAACCCGCATGGGTAGTAAGACTCAGGTCATGCAACTCCCAACTGTACAATCAAAGTGGTTCCATGGTGACCTCTGAACCAGGAGGGAGGTCCCAATCCAGGCACTATCAAACAAGACGCAGACCATAACTAGGCCCTTCCTTTTGCTCTTCCTTTGCTACGACAGTGGGTCCAGTCGTTGTCTGTGGTGTATGTATCACACTCTGTAAACCTATGTCTTGCTCTTGTTCTATAATCCTATCTTTCTCTCTTCAATAAACCTCATTTTCGTGCTTGCCTTACTTTGGTGCGTCTGATCATTCTTAGGCCATAAGCGTGCCGAGAACCAACATTTCAGACCCTGAAACCTGATAATACCTTACAGTATATACCCTAAATCAACAATCATTATATGGTGTGGTGTCCCTAATAGGTAGAATACATGGTTCTGAGATCCAAGGGGTAGATAGAAGCAGGAGTGGCCCTGCTTACCCACAGTCCCAGGGACCCATTTGGAGAATTTTTCTTTCTTTCCTTACAACTCTGGGTCCTGTGAGTTTAGAGATCTTGGCTCCCAGGAAGAGGATGTTCCACCAGGGTACACAGCAAGAGTTCCATTCAATTTCAAGTTTCGGCTGCTGCCCAGTCACTTCAGGTTCTTCCTCCCAAGAAATCCAGCAGGCATGGAAAGAAGTAGCCAGACTGAAGGGGTAATTGACCCTAATCATCTGAAGGAGGTAGGTCTGTTGTTGATCAGTAAACGTTATGTGTTCTGACTGCTCCACTGACCAGTCATTTCCCATCTCGCTCCCTTGCCTCAGGCCTTCCTATCCCTGAGACACAACAATATTGAAATTAGGCCAATTATTAACCCTACAGTGACCTCTAAGTGTTCAATTGAAAGGAAGTGTTGCATGTCTCTTGCGTTAAATCAAAAGCTATAAATGATTAATCTTAGTTAGGAAGTCATGTCAAAAGCCTGGATGGGCGTAGGGGCTTGCTCATGTAATCCCAGCATTTTGGGATTCTAAGCGGGAAGGATCGCTTGAGGCCAGGAGTTTGAGACCAGCCCAGGAAACATAGCAAGACTCCATCTCTACAAAAATAAAAAACTTAGCCTGGCATGGTGGCAGGCAGGCACCTGTAGTCCCAGCTACTTGGGAGGCTGAGGCGGGAGGATCAATGGAGCCCAGGAATTTGAGGCTGCAGTGAGCTATGATCATGCCACTGCACTCCAGCTGCAGAAGAAAAGTTTGAAGCTAGCAGGAGTTGGTTGATGAGGTTCAAGAAAAGAAGCTGCCTCCGTAACATAAAAGTATAAGGTGAAGCAGCAAGTGCTAAAAGTAGAAGCTGCAACAAGTTATCCCAAAGATCTAGCTAAGATAATCGATGAAAGTGTTTACATTAAACAATATGTTTTCAGGGTAGATGAAACAGATTTCTATTGGAAGAAGATGCCATCTAGGACTTTCACAGCTAGAGAGGAGAAGACAATTCCTGGCTTCGAAGGACAGGCTAAATCCCTTGTTAGGGGCTAATACAGCTGTAATTTGAAGTCAAAGCCAATGCCCATTTACCGTCCCCCAAATCCTAGGGTCCCTAAGAACTAGGCTAAATCTACTCTGTTTGTGCTCTATAAATGGAACAACGAAGTCTAGATGACAGCACATCTATTTACAGCATGGTTTACTGAATATTTTAAGTCCACTGTTGAGATCTATTGCTCAGAAAAAAGGATTCGTGGTGGAAAGAGCCCTATACTTGTAGTCGTGGATGTAGCTTCAAGTTCTGGCTGAGTCAGTTGATAGCTGTGTTATTTCGAGAATGTTTTAGGCTGCCAAATATTGAGACCTCAAAGTTGGCCAGACCCTATTTTGAATCCTTTTTTGGCAAAGAAGATTGGAAATGACAGAAACCAAAGATAGAGACTGGCCAGAAGGATTTCACTTCCCCTTTAGGCCCTACGAAGTGCTATGTCAAGCAGTACTCGGAAGTACTCACATTACTGCTGCCGTCCACCCTTCAACTCTCCAGGTTGTCCAGGGCACTGGAGCTGCCCAGCACAGTTCACTTAGTCTTGGGCAGATGGTGTTTGGTGACAGAGAAAAGTTGGGTGTCTGAAGCAGATACTTGGTTGGCAGAACTGAGAACCAGGCTGAGGTGAGAAGGTATTCTGACCTAAAAAAATATTATATTATGTTCCATGGTCTCAAAAAATTTAAGAGAAATAGGGCTAGTTGACATTAATGCCAGATGACACTAGCAGACACTGTGTAAATGTTAGTTATTTTAACCTATTTGTGGTTGGATTAATGGTTTTTCTTTAATTTTTCAACAAACATTTATTAAGGTACTAAGCAAAGTGCTGGCTGGGGTTATAAAGGTGAATAAAACAGGAAGATCATTAATATAGTGATTGAGACTGACACTTAAAAGATTATAACTATAATACGTGATTATAACTATAACACAATGTGGCAACCACAGCCATAAAAATGGCTTTCTTCTCTTATTGTGAATTATGTGTTTTAGAGCTTTAGTATTTTTGAAATATCTTATACTCAATTTAAGCAAAATGTAGAACTTAGAGGCTTAACAATTGGAAAAGAGGAGGCAAAAATTTTTATTGCCTGCAAATGATATATCTGCATATCTGCAACTGTAAGAGAATCAACTAAAAAGAATTATCAATAGCAAGAGAATATAGTAAGCTGGTGGCATTCAAAATTAATATATAGAAATAATTAACCTTCATAGAGACGGAAATGTATAGAAAAGACCTCACTTACTAAAAAAATTTAAAAAGATAAAATACCTAGGTATAAAATTAACAAAAGATTCATAATACCTATGTAGAGATTTTAGAACACTAGTGAGGACACAGAAGAAAATTTGAACAAATGGAAAGTCAAAGCATATTCTTGGGGAGGATCAACATCATAAAGATGCCTGTTCTCTCTAAATTACTCTATAAATTTAATCCAATCATACCCCCCTAATTTAACCCATAAGCTAATCTAAAATTTATATAGAAGAATAAGCAAGTAAGAATAACCAGGAAAAATCTGAAGTGAATGAAAAGGGACTAGCCCTAGCACATATTAAAACATATTATAAGACTATAATTTTTCACAGAGTTTACTACTGACATGTGAACAACTAGGTCAGTGGAGCAGAATGGAGAAGTCCAGGGATGGACCCAAATACACATGGAATTTCGTGAGCTGCATTAGTCAGTATATAGTGTTAGGAAGGCAGTGACAGACTGTGGTGTGTCATCCCTATCCTCCCTTTAGGACCAAGGCACTGATTTCCCCTACTGCTGGTAGTATTGTATGCAGTAGGCTCATGCCTGAGTTCCTACCCAAGAATTGCTCTCATTCAAAGAAAGCTGCTTCACCCAAAATTATACCCATAGGGGCAGCTCCAATCTAATGACTCGTTGATGCTGGGGTACAAATATCAGGCCTCCGTCCCTCAATTTAAGACAGCTCTGAAGGGCCATTCCAGGTCCCCAGTGCATGGAATTGGCTGAGGCTTTGTTGCCATTGCATCTCAATTCAACTTCTGCCCAATTTTGCTTCTTTCACTCCCTAATAGGTGTGATTCCTAAGAGTATTCCCCAACAAACTCTTCCTGCATTCGAATTTGTCTCAGAATCAATCTCTTGGGAAACCCAATCTTGAAAATGGATTTCTTCTTTTGTTGGATCCAAACCTCGCATTTTACACTAGAGTAAATTTGAAAATAATCTTATGTTTGAAATTTCGATCCCTAGAATAAAAGCAATTAAACTATAAATATAGTAGAAGAAACTAGAGAAGAATTTTTAACTTTGACAGATTGCTCTCAGTATCAAAGAAAAAGAGATGCATTTTTCCAAATTAAAAAATTCTGATGAATGAATAAACAAACTGTGGTATATACATAAAATGGATTATTATTTACCTTTAAAAAGGAAGGAAATTCTCACACATGCTACAACATGGATAAAGCTGGAAGATATTATGTTAAATGAAATAAGCCAGTCACAAAAGGACAAATATTGTATAATTCCACTTATACGAGTGGTCAAATTCATAGAGACAGAAAGTAGAATGATGGTTGCCAGGGGAGTTTAGGTTTGGGAAAATGAAGAGTTCCAGAAGATGGATGGTGGTGATAGTTGCACAACAAGGTGAAGGTATTAACACTTAATGTCACTGAACTGTGCACTTACATGTAACAACGGTAGACTTTATGTTATGTGTATTTTATCACAATAAAAAATTTTTTTAAAATAATGAAATTCTGATACATGCTATAATATGGATGAAACTTGAAAACATGCTAAGTGAAATAATCTAGACACAAAAAGACAAATACTGTATAATTCTACTTATGAGGTACCTAGAGTAGTCATATTCATAGAGACAGAAAGTAGATGAAAGGTTAAGAGGGGCTGGAAGAAGGGGAAAATGAGGAGTGAGTGTTTGATGAGTACAGAGTTTCTGTTTGGGTTTCTGTTCTGGAAAAGGATAATGATGATGTTTGCACAATGTGGTGACTGTACTGAATGCCACTGATTTGTACACTTAAAATAGCTGAAATGGTACATTTTATGTTATGTGTATTTTATCATAATAAAAAGTGTATAAATAAAATACTGCTTGGCAAAAACTTCCAAAGCAAAAAGAATCAAAATCTTTGCAACTTTTATCAGAGCAAAGGGTCAATTTTCCCTACAAAGCAATAAGGAAAAGACCCAAAGGCCAATAGGAAAATAAGAAAATGACAGGTCCCGAGCCTGCAGAGGAAACACCATATTAGATAGCAGTACTAATGACACACGCCATTTATGAGATAGAAACTCACAGAGGGTGGAGCGGGAGATTGCATCTCGGCCTCTAAGATAGTGCTTAATTCAATAACGTCATCATTCTGTGGCTGATTCCGTGAGGTTCTAGTAAACCACACCAATAATTAGACTCCTGGGGTATTGCCACGGGACTGACAGAGTAGAGAGAGAGAGATGGGAAGGAGAGTGGAGGCTGCTGAAAGGCTGCAGTTCCAGTTAGGAAAAATGCTAAGAAGGAAAGAAGGGTTGAGGATTCTACAGGAAAGAATCCCACAGGAGAGGCTCGGGGCGTGGCATGGTGGCTCAGATAGCTGGCTTTGCCATCATACAGACTGGATTCCAATCCCAGGCTACCTCTCACTATTTATGTGTTTGTCCTTGAAGAAGTTGTACAACCTTTCCGAGCTTCGGTTTCCTCATTCGTAATGCGGAGACATAGCAGTGCCTTCCGCACGGAAGTCTCATGGGCATGAAGGGATATAAAGCAGCGAAGGGCTTGGCACAATCCCAAGCACGTGGTGTATGCTCAAAAAATGCTAGAAATTTTTATTACTCTTCTCTCTTCTTATCTTAAAAGTAGTGAGATTGGGCAATGGAGAACATCAGTGGGGCATTTCCTCTTTCACAAGCAGCAAATAACCGTCACACCACACTTCAGGTGATGTCAGCATTCCTTGCTAAGAAACTGGTCTTAAAGGACATAGGCAAAATCGAGGTACCAGTGTTGAAAGACCTTTTATTTCTTACCCTGTCTCTCTAACCTTGAAACCAGCCAGGGTTAGGGCATCTTGGTGACTCATAACAACCATCTGCAGAGGAGACAAAGGTGCTTTCTGCTCCAGTCAGAGGAAGAATTAACAAACCGTTTTGTATTGCAACCTTCTCAGTCAGAACGTCAGGACTGGCTTCTTGCCTTGTGCCTGAATTACCGCCAATAATCCATTTTAACCCATTTTAAATTCTTAATAGCGGCCTCAATGACTGTGAGTTTGGGGCAAGAAAGGGGCAACTTTTTGAGCCTTAAATATGCACAAACAAATTAGGTGGCTATTTAATATTGGGCATGTTAATCTATATTTGTAATACAACAGATAAGATATATGCATTATTTAAAATGTCCTGTGGTTTCAATTTTGTAAGATTTATGAGATGGTGGATGTGTTTGCACTTGAATTACATTAGAAATATTGGTCATCATCTATCATGTAAACTTAATTTAAACCTTAGGCCATAACTTCATAATTTAATAGGCAAATGTGTCTTTATCCCTCAAGGGCACGCCAGGGTCACCAAATTCTGCCTTTGCTCTGCCAGAACATTTAGTTTCCACTAGGTAGATCCTGTAAGGCCAAAGAACTTAAATTCTCTCGGGAATGTCAGTTTTGCAATGTAGCCTCTAAGCCACAGTTTTCATACCCTGGAAAATTCTATGATTTTCCCAACATTTTAAAAATAAATCCCTTTTCTGCTTAAATTAGCTGAGTTGGCTTCTTTTGCTTACTACAGAGAACTCTGATCCACACCTCACGTGCATCAGTTTTCTCATGTAAAATGTGAGTACTGTTAATTATACATTATTAACCTTAAATTGAATATTAAAATGCTAAATAAGTAGTCTAAATATCCTTCTTACAAGTAATTGCTGAGAAAACTGTTTCACACTTAAAAATGAAATTAGACCACTTGGTTTTTTTGTCATTATTTTTTTTTCAAATAAATGTACAGGTCTTAAAATAAGTAAAAATAATGTTCTTGAGTTGGAGAATGGTTGGTTTTTAAGACAGCTGTTAAGACTATACTTTCAGGGATCATTTCTATAGTTTATTAAAACAGCTGTTAAGTATTTTGGTAATGTAAATATTATAATACCTTGAACACTACGGATATTGAAATTTTGCTTAATGAAAGAGGTGTTATTTTTGAAAACGTATAAAAAGTTTTGAACTTCTAGGAAGATAGATGAAATAAAATATAAGATATTCTTATTTAAGCACGCTACCATAGACACACACAGGACGTAGACACTGTCCACACCCAGCTGCAAGTGAAGGCAGGAAAGTTGATTTTTTTTCCAGGGCCCGTGTGACCAGCTCATCACTGGGAGTTCTACTGTATGGGCTGAGGAGGGAATGGATGCATGACGGGTCTCTGCCACATGGGGTTTTTTCCACATCAAAAATATAAGCAACGTTATCATTTTTAACAATGCGTGGACATTTGTATTTCACATTCCTCTTCAATTCAAGGTTGTTTTAGTATCGGCTTTATGTTTTACATGCAGTTAAACACTTTTCTCACTTCAGAATTCTATTTCAAAGAGAGACTTTTAAAGAACTAGATAAGAGGAGGAAATACATGGAGACACCCAGTCACAGAGGCCTGTGGTCCATTCAGCGACAGTCAGAGACTCCATAATTAATGATTAGTGCTCAGCGGGCAGATGAAGCTGTAATCGGGCAGCAGGAGGAAAATGGCAGCAATATTTGGGCAAGAAACACAAAACATAGTCCTGATTTTCTCCCTCTGTCCCTATTTTTCATCTATGCAATGCAGATTGAATCATTGCTTTCTTGACTCAGAAAGAAAAAATGTAAATTCATGTTCTAACTACCTCAAATACTTGATGATAAAAAATAAAACAAAATGAACCCACGGTTCAAACTGTTCCAAAGTTTCGAAGGAAATTTATGGTTGTTGTTTTGCATTTTTTCCAATTAAATATTACTTAGTGCATTCATGTCAAATTATATTTTCTCATCTATAATATGTCTGTTATGGTTCAAACCTTAAAGTGCTTAGAATTTAAAATGGTATAGTTATATGTACAAAAGAATAAAAAAATAGGAGCACTGATTTCAAAGAGCCCTTGGAATCTCAACTGTGGATAACTGCAAGGGTCTGCAAGTTGATCTCCCTGAACACTGACTGTTCTTTGCCCAGTTCACCCTCTACCCTGCAAGTTCATCCCCATCGTTTTCATTATGTCTCCCCACTATTGTCAATGGCTCCCCATTACTCTTAGGACAGCTTTCAAGGCCTTCCATGATATGTCCTGAACCTACCTGTCTAATTTGGTCTTCCTCCACCTCAAAGAGTGAATCAGGCAGCCAGGCTAGTGTTTCAGCTGTTCCCAGAGCAGCAAACCTGTCTCCACAACTCGGGCTTCTCCTCATGCTGCTCCCCTAACTCAGAATCCTGTGCATCCCTCTTCTTTCGTGAAATTCTCCCAACTCCTCCCTTATATGCCCATATCTTGTTACTGATTTCCCTTTAATTCCAGGCGCTTTTGCATTGCTTTTTAACTGCTTTCAGAGTGTGTGCCCTTCCTCTCTCATTTATTAAACAAGTGCTTCATGAACACTTACCTGTCTACCAGATGATGTGATTGGCACTGGCTATACAGCAGTGAACAAAACAGACCTGGTCTCTATCCTCATTCTACTCTCAAATAAGGTAAGAGAAACTGTAAACAAATAAACAAACAAACAAAATGAAGTAATTCCCAATGTTAAGTGCTGCAAACGCAAAAGCAAAAACGTTAGGAAGCTGTGAAAGAATAACAGATGGAACCTAGGTTAGATGGGGTGGAGGGTGGAAGCAGGCTGGGGAAGGTCTCTGAGTAAGTGACATTTAAACAGATAAGCAGAGGATGCACAGGAGTTAGGAAGCCAAGCAAAGGGTGACAGGAAGAGTATTCCAAGGAATGGCATCTGCAAAGGTCCTGAGGTAGGAAGGAAGAAGTACAGGTATTTGAGGAACTAAAATAAGCCAGGGAGGCAAAGAAAAGTGGGGAAAGATAAAGCCCCTTCTTGCTAACTAGACCTTGAACTCTTAAGCCTGGGGGCCCCATTTTATCTTTTGTGTGTGACCCCTCACTCCCACCCTAAGTACTGAGCACAGTACCTAACACATAGTAGATACACCAATATGTTAAAGGATTTGACTACCTATTGATTCATGATCCCACTAAGACATCAGGAGTGACATAAGAAATTAGAATAAAGTATGAAATAATGTATAATCAAGTAGAGCAGTTTTAAGACTCTGGTGGGTCCCCGGCACGTTTACTCTCAGAGGCTCTACTACCCCCTCTTCATATAAAATATGTTAAAATAAACTCACAGTTTACATCGAACACCATTTACGTCACCACTTAAGAGTACAGTTGAGTTGCAGTTAATTGATTTTCGTAATGTTAAATTTGTGGTCGTTTAAAGGTACATATAATTAATGTTGATTTTGCAAGTTTTTTTTCAATTTTTTTCCAGTTCTCAAACAATTTTGTAGACCCTAGAAAGAACTGTAGGTCTTGAGAATATTCTTTCTATTTTACAGAATGAGATGTTGCCTAATTCTAGAATCACAAATAAAAGCCAATTAGAAAAAAGAAAAAAGAACTGTGGGTCCTGAGCACTTTGCCTAATGGGCACAAGGCCCTGTAATCAGGGCTAAACTGGATAGAATAAACAAAAAATGCTAAAGGGATTCAGGGAAAGGCGATATCAGTAGGAACAAGAAGGCTCGCATGCTGTTTCCAGTACCCTGTAGATTAGCCTGGCCAGCAGCTGCAGCTCCAGGACAGAGCAATTGAGGGGACATTGCCAGTCTGGGCCTAACTTGGATCTCACAGTTTCTCAAAGTAGAAACTAGTAGGTCAATTTGAAGCACTGGAGCTTTGGTAAAAAGTATCCGTGTCTTTCTAAAGTTTGGAGTACCCAGGAATGGACACAGTCAGATTTTATGAAAGCAAACATCAAAACATTCAGGGAAAAAACACAGGCCTGACTACATGTGGAGACACTAAACTAGGAGGCTGTCTCCAGAGGATAACACAGCTGTCGAAAACCAAACACTGAGGATACAATGAACAATGGGGAAGGCAGAGAACTGACGGTAGGGGGGACTCATCACGCTGAAATGCAAGCTCATTAATCGGCTCAGATTTGGAAAATATCACACTGGGAAAAGGAAGGTGTAGATACAATAAAGATGGTTTAGTCTGTTCAGGCTGCCACAACAAAATACCATAGACTGATGCCTTAAACAACAGAAATTTACCTCTTACAGTTCTGGAGGTTAGGAAGTCCAAGACCACAGTGCTGGCACGGCAGGTTCCATTCTGAGGCCTCTTCCCTTGGCTTATAGGTGGCTGCCATCGTCTTGCTGTGTGCTCGCACGGCCTCTCGTTTGTGTGCTGGGGCGTGGGGGGGCGGCAAGCTCTCCGGTGCCTGTGATTATGAGGGCACTAGTCCCATCATGAGTGTCCTACCCTCAGACTTCATCTAATCCTAAATACCTCCAAATGCCATCAACATCGGGGGTTAGAACTGCAACATATGAATTTTCAGTGGACACAACTCGGTCCACAGCAGAAGGATACATCTAAAAGTGGGACACAGACTTTCAGAACAGCTGTCAAAATGGATAATGCCAAGAAGGAGTTGCTTGAGAAAAATAAGCACAATTCTTTTTTTTTTTAAGGCGCCGTGATATTGCAGGAAAGAGCAGGGGCAGACGTGGGCTGAATCCCATTTACTAACTGTGTAGCCTTAGATAAGTTACTTAACATCTCTGAGCCTCAGTTTCCACAGCTATAAAATGGAGATTAAAAATGCTTGCATCACGGGGTTGTTGTAAAGATTAATGAGATAGAGGATTTAAAGTACCTGACACAGAGAAAAGGCCTTTTAGAGATTTTGATGGAGCATGGAAGGTACAGGTGCGTTGTTCAGGAGCAGATGTGATGCTAATGGGTGACAGAGAGAAGTTGTCTGATGCTGAAATGTGCTGGTTCATGAGTACTGCTCTCATTGAGTGGGAGGTAGGACTGGATGACTTCTCCAGTACCTTCCAACTTGAAATCCTATAAATCTACATATCTATGAGGAAGCAGATCTTTTCATTTCATCTGTTTTGTTGTTACTATTCATTCATGCTCAGCACTCTTACAAATATGATCTTATGCAATCTTTACTACAACCTGACAACCTACTACTACTACTACTACTACTACTAATAGCTATTATTATTCAGCTCTTACAGATGAGCAAACTGAAGTTCAAACAATTGGATAACTTAGCCTAAGATCATACCTATGGAGAATGACAAAATCTGGATTTGCACCTAGGACTTCCTGGCTTCCACCTCCAAACACTGGCTTCCGTGCTCCAATTTTGTGAAGTTGAATGTTCTTTATACAAATATCAGTAGGAAGACACTGAAGCACAAAATAAGTGGGGTATTGTAAGAGAATGCCTGGTTTTGAATGAGCTTATGTGTCCAAGCTTGGACAAATTCCGATTGGGGTACCAAGAGAATTTATATATGGGAAGACTGTTGGCAGTTTTTCAGGGACTATGGAGCCAGGGAGAGATGCCAGAAGACTGTAGCTGGGTACACACTGTTCCAGTTTGTGAAAAGGGGAAGAAGGTTGATTCTGCAAACCATAGATGCCAGGCCTTGGCAAAGTTCTTGAAGGGCAACCTGTAAACATAAAAGATGGGAAGTCATTGCTAGGCACCAGCAAGTTTTCACCGAGAAGAGATTATTCCAGATGAACCTCATTTCCCCTTTGATAAGGTAAAAGACTGATATGAATTTTTTTATTCACTCCTTAAAATCAAGATAATTGTAGATTTACATATACTTGTAAGAAATAATACAGAGAGATCCCCCGTACGTTGTTTTGCCCGGTTTCCCCCAGTGGTTATATTTTGTAAAACTATAGTATGATAGTACAATCAGGATATTGACAAGGATACAGTCCATCAATCTTATTCCAATTTCCCCAGTTTTACTTGTACTTGTGTGTGTGTATATATTGAATCCTGTACAATTTATCACCTATATAGATAGTGTTACCTACCCACCACTGCTGTCAAGATACTGAACAGCTCCAACTGAAGAATCCTTTTTAATGGGGGAGATAGAACTTTAAGCCTTGAAGGACAAAAGAGGGTAAAGAATATTTCAGGTGAGAGAAGAGCAAAAGAAAATCAGAGGCATGGCTAAATATTGGCTGTAGGAGAGGGCATCGCTCTATTAAAGGGAAAGATTGCTAAATTATAGATGGGGTAATTAGGTCATCAGGAAAGATGTACAGCCATATTGTAAATGGTCTTGAACATCAGGGACCATACCACTTACATATAAAAATAGTATACCACCTAATGCTTAGAAGGCATTCGGATATTCACCCCTGTGGCCAGTGGTACAAAGAAGCATCAGTGTTTTTGCATTTGCTGTTCCTTCTGCATAGAACACTCTTCTCCAGATACTCTTAGACCACCTCCGTCTCACTTTTCAGGTCTCACCCCCACAGGGAAGACTTCCCTGACCACTCATCCTAGAGTGCTGCCTCCATCCCAGTTCCCTGCTTTGTTTCTTCCACAGAATTTATTATTTTCTAAAAATTATATGTAAGTATTTGTTTGCTTATTATTTCTCTCCCCCCACTAGCATATATTTCACGAGAAGAGAAATCTTGACTGCTTTGTTTACTTCTGTACCCCACTGCCAAGTACAGCACAGGCACACAGTAGGTGCTTAATAGTTGCTGAATGAATAAACAGGCTATTTGTAGAAGTTGTAGCACAGCCCGTTTGAAAGCTCCTTGGTTTTGCATCCCTCTCCCTATTTTTCCTCTCTATTCTCTCTGACTTTGTGGGTTCAGAATGAATAAACACAAACTGGAGCAGATCCATCCTACGTAGGCTTCCCAAATTTCACTTCAAAACTTACAAAAAGCATGTGCCGAGTAGTGAAAGGTTAGAAGGGTATTGTTTATTAATGTGTTGTGATCAGGTTCCCAAAAAGGCCATCCGCCGATTTACAGACTTTGTGCCCGTATTAGGTATTAGGCAGTAGCTGAAGGACCCTGTCCTCATAGAGCTTGGAGCCCAGTGTAGGAGACAGGCATATAAAACCACAGTACAGCCAGTAAAGCACAATGATGGAGGTGTGAGCTGGGTGCAATGCAAAGAGCCACTTAATATTTGAGTGCGTCAGGAGAGGCATTCCCAGAGGAGGCCACTGAGATTGGGACTGGGAACAAGAGTAGCTATTTACCAGGTAATCTATCAGATCTAGAAATGCACCGAAACATACGGCAGCTTGACATATTCTGGAAGACAACTTTACTCCTCTCCCCACCAGTATTTATTTATTCTTTATTTCATTCATTCAGTCAATCGTTTTTGAGCATCTATATCTACTTGAAGAGATATAAAAAGGCAGACTCATTTCCCTGACCTGAAACCTTTCACAATCTAGCTGGAAAGGGAAGGCACAGACATCCATTCTGGAATTAGGCTGCGTGGGTTCAGATCCCAGCTCCACCAGGTCACTAGCTTTGTGAAAGAAACTTGACCTCTCTCAGCCTCAGCTTCCTAACCCATAAAGGGGGGGTGATAAGAGTACTGACCTCATAGAGTTGCCTTGCATGCAGTAACCGTATAGCAAGTGTAAGTAACTCATTCATTTCAAGTGTTAATAGCAGTTAAGGTCGCGGCTCCAGGTATCTAAGGTCTACAGATGCTACCTGTTGGCCAATTGTTACCTCTTCTGGGGGACATTTACAGTCTAATATGCTTTAACTCCAAAGTTAACTTTCCATTCCTGGAAGAGCAGATGGGAGACTTTCTTTGGGTGTCCTGGGGAGTGAGAGAGAGGCCTTCCCTGAAGTTAAAAGCCCCTGAATACGGGGCAAAAGGAAACAACTGGTGAATCTGGGTAAAGGGCAAACTGGAGTTTCTGGGATCCTTCTTGAAACTTCCTTAAACTGGAAAGGAGGAGGGGAGGAGGAGGAGAGAGGGAGGAAGAGAGGGAGAAGTAGGGGAGAGGGAGGAAGCGGGGCGGGGGAGAGGAAAGGCGTTACTTTTGAAAAGTAAGGAGAGTCTTGGAAGAAGCTAGGGGGAGGGAGAGAAAGCAAAGAGCGGGAGCGAAGAGGAGCGGAGAGAGGGAGGGAGACAGCGGAGGGCGCCCCGCGGTGGCTGCGTTGGGACACACTGGGGCTGCCCCGCCTCCCGTGGGCGCGGTGCTGCGTGTCTGTCGGTCGGTCCGTGGGGCTGCCAGGCGGTCAGGGATACGGGATGTGTGTGGGCTGGGGGTACACACCTCGCAGACCCCCGGCTCACAGTGCCCTGGGGGCGCGGCGGGGGCTGCTACCTGCCTCTCCCTGAACCCGAAGTTCAAGTTTGGTTCACGGGGACATTTCTGCGGGGTGAACCGGGGAGTCAGGTGAGCGGGACGTTAAGGTCAGTCATCCGTTCATCTGGGCCCTGCCAGATGTAGTGCAGGCCTTGATACACCGAGGTTTTCAAGTTTAATAAACACTTTTTCGTTTAGAAACCACCGGGAGGGAGGTAACTTGGGGGTAGGAGGGACACTCCTTTGGGAGAAGGGAGAGGTGGCTCACGCCTGTAATCTAGCACTCTGGGAGGCCGAGGCGGGAGGATCGTTTGAGCTCAGGAGTTGGAGATCAGCCTGAGCAAGAGCGAGACCCCGTCTCTACTAAAAAAAAAAAATTAGAAAGAAATTAGCTGGACAACTAAAAATATATATATAAAAAATTAGCTGGGCATGGTGGCACAGGCCTGTAGTCTCAGCTACCCCGGAGGCTGAGGCAGGAGGATCGCTTGAGCCCAGGAGTTTGAGGTTGCTGTGAGCTAGGCTGACACCATGGCACTCTAGCCAGGGCAACAGAGCGAGACTCTGTCTCAAAAAAGAAAAAAAAAAAAAAAGAGATTTGAGCAGTCAGTAAAGGTGATCTGGGGACCAGTTTCTGTGAGAGGAGCTCCAAACCCAAATGGGAAAAATAAAGTTCTCAAACCGTCTTCATCCACTTCTCTCCTTTATTTTTTTGTTAAAGGTGTATGGGGCTGGGGGTAGGGGAGCCCGGCAGCAGGGAGCCCTCATTTTTCTTTCTCTTTTCACCAACCAGTTAATCACAGAAAGCTCTTATTAGCAGCAGCAGGACTTGCTCACAGATAGAAACCTCCCTTTCATTTCTACCTCTCCTCCTTGGGGTCCAGTAACACCAGCCTAGACTGTTTAGAGGAACTTGAAATGGCTTTGTGAAAAAATTGCCATCTAAGATGGCAACGCGAGTTAATAATAAGAACTAAGGAGGAAGCTAACTCATTTGGCACAGAGTTGTGAACGTGATTAGAAGGAGGTATTACTAAAGACTGAGCATGAAGATGTCTTACATCAAAGGAAATCATAAGGCAAAGAAAGTAGAACAGAAACACATTTCCTCTTGATCAGTGGCTGTCGGCTCATTTTCAGGTGGAAGATGCCAGAAAATTTAGTAATAGAGTCATTTTCCGGACAGGTGAACAGGGAGTGTACTATTACAATGAGACTACAGTAAGCCCCAAGGTTGTGGCAGTGACAAATAAACTCTCTCCCACCCAGATAGAGTTTTAGAAAATGGTCCGGGCATGGTGGCTCACACCTGTAATCCTAGTACTCCGGGAGGCTGAGGCGGGAGGATTGCTTGAGTTCCGGAGTTGAGACCAGCCTGAGCAAGAGTGAGACCTGTCTCTACTAAAAATAGAAAAAAATAGCTGGGCTTGGTGGTGGGGCTTGGTGGCATATGTCTGTAGTCCCAGCTACTCTGGAGTCTGAGGCAGGATGATTGCTCGTGCCCAGGAGTTTGAGATTGCTGTGAGCTAGGCTGACACCACGGTACTCTAGCCAGAGCGACAGAGCAAGACTCTGTCTTAACAACAACAAAAAAATAAATTAATTAATACAAGAAAAAAAAGAAACTGTGTTTAATTACTACATGAAAGGATTCATGTAAATCATGAAAGTGCCAGAATATGCAGTTCTGCCTAAGTCCAGAATCTGCCACTAATAGCAAGCACAGACATTCCAGTTACAAACAGCTACGTAGAAAGAAATGACACAGGTACTGTGTATCTTTTCTCCAAGCTGCCGATCCAATAACCAACATGCAATTTAGTATCTATAATGGCTATCTCACTTTATCTCCTGTGTCCATCATAATTCCCAGTACATGAAAAGGACTCAATGAATATTTGTGGAATGCATTGTTGCCTTCATAACATTTAAGATGTTATATTTCCTTTACTGCCTTAGAAACAATCTCTAGGATGGTGGTTTATAGCCATCTTAGCTGACATCTGTGAGATCTGGCCTTTTAAATCAACCTGAGGATGTTAGAGCAGCAAAGGACCTTTGTAATGGTTTGGTGAGTACAACATACTTGTTTTACAAGTAGAGAACATTTGAAGGAACGCATCTTCTGACTGCTAGTCCTGCCTAAGACAGACACCAGCTCTTTCAGAACGAGCAGCCCCAAAACTACATCATATTATGAAAGTAGATTCTCATTAGGAAGGAAACAGCAGGAAAGGCTTGCAGTACGGAGGAAAGAGCATTGCAGTGGTTTGTTGAGAAGTTCTTTGCAGCCTCTAGATCTAGCATTAGGCAGCTCATAAGGCATTTCAAATGAATTGGCAATGCTGGAGCTCTGAGATCTAGAAATATCCAGCGCTAATGTTAAAGTCTATTCTTCCTTGTGGCTTTTCATTTTGAAAACTCTAAGGAATAATTGATCTGTCTTTAGAGGTTTTTTTTTTTTTTTTTTTTGCACTCCTGTGAAGCAGATTGTTCTTCATAGCAAGTTGAAATCCAGAATGAGGTCAGCCAAGGTGGCTCATGCCTGTAATCCTAGCACTTTGGGAGGCTGAGGTGGGAGGGTCTCTTGAGGCTGGGAGTTGGAGACCAGCCTGAGCAATGTAGCAAAACCAAATCTCTACAAAAAAAATTAAAAAATTAGCTGGGTGTGGTGGCACATACCTGTAGTCTCAGCTACTTGGAAGAGTAAAGCAGGAAGATCACTTGGGCCCAGGTTTTGGAGGCTGCAGTGAGCTATGATGACACTAGTGCACTTTAGCCCAGGCAGCAGAGTGAGACCCTTAAAAAAAAAAAAAAGAAATCCAGAATGAAATTTTTAACTAAAAGTCAGGAGCCCAAGATTGAAATGGATCTTATCTTTTTATGAAAAATAAAAAAAGAAAGAAGGAAAGAAAGAAAGAAAGAAAGACAGAAAACAAACCCTAATGGTTCAACTCTTCATGTGAGTCCTTGGGGAGGCACCAGATGATCAGGGCAAGTGAAACTGGTGAAATAGTTTAGTTTTTCAGGGTACTCCTTGATTTTATTTTGATTAATTAAATAATTAATTGATTCATTTAACTTCCAGCCCTTAAATCCTGAATGAACTCACAGGGACCTTATTAATAAGATGGACCAGATACTTTCATCGCATTCAAAAGATCTTTGTAGGTAGAGTAATAAAGACTGTGGAGTCATTTTAAAAAGTCACATTGAAAATGACTTTCAAACATAGAAGAACTGGGCTTATGCAAGCAAATTGTATTTCGAAGTTTTATTTGCAAGGTTATTTATTATTGTGTGGAATCTCACTCCTGTGGCTAGGCTGGGGGAAAATGGGGATACAGGTGTCTGCCTATTTGCACAGGCACTAAAGAGTGTTGTAAAATGAGCTTCAGCCTGTAAGTTACTGTCTCTTTCTTTATAATAATAATCTCTTCGATTTTACAAGGTCTATATTATTTTTAGGTAAGAAAACACTGTAGAGTTCATGTTTTATTGTTCCTTGCAGTTATATAAATTATATTTGGCCAAAACAAATGTAATTCCTACTGTGTGAACTGGGAACCCAAAATGTTGATTTTCCTCAAGTTATAAACAGTGGGAAGATATGTTATACTGGGTCACAATTTTTCAGAGCAGAACAAAATATATATCTCAGTTTTAATAACAAAACTGCATATATCATTAAAGTTTCCTACTCCACATAGAATGTATTATGTTACTTTGCCCAGCAAGAGACATCCTTTGTGTAGACCACAATTTCTAAAATACTATTTTATTGAATAGAAAACATTTTAGCCATTTGTTAGTTTAAAAAAAATGTTGT
>NW_012148507.1:2158465-2269628 GCF_000956105.1 Propithecus coquereli
TAATTGATTAATTTTGAGACAGAGTCTCATTCTAGCCTGGGCTAGAGTGCCGTGGTGTCAGCCTAGCTCACAGCAACCTCAAACTCCTGGGCTCAGGCAATCCTTCTGCCTCAGCCTCCTGAGTAGCTGGGACTACAGGCGCTTGCCACCAAGTCTGGCTAATTTTTTCTATTTTTTGTAGAGACGGGGTCTTGGTCTTGCTCAGGCTGGTCTTGAACTCCTGAGCTCAAGTGATCCTCCTGCCTCAGCCTCCCGGAGTGCTAGGATTACAGGCGTGAGCCTGTGAGCCACCGCGCCCAGCCATTCCTTGATTTTAGCGTGTGGGCGGGGACTCCCTGTAAAATTTTGCCAATGTGTGTGTTTGGTGAAGAGAGTCAAAAAGGCTAAGAAAGAAGAAAAGTCCTTCAGAAGGAGTCATTAAGGAGAAGTATGTCTGTGAAGAAAAGAATGCAAACTGATACCCACACTAAGAATCTAGTCTTATCTACTCTGAGCTGTTTTTTCCTGGGTCTTGTATTGCTGACTGAATCTGTAAGAAAATGGATGGAAGATGTTGGTGTATGGTTACACAGATGCAATTACGTTCATACCCACGGCCAGGTCATAATGGAAGGGCTGATATTCATCAGCTAACTCAACCCTGAGCTTCCTGGTACCCACACTAACCTGGGGCAGAATTTCACTGACGTTCATTAGGAAAGGCACACGCACTCAAACATCGCTGCACTCAGCTCAGCCCACTGGCACCCACAACCCCCAAAGCATGCTCTGTGCGTCAAGCTCAGGAGGGGGGACAACTTCTTGCACAAGCCGTACTACAATGGGGAGCCATTGCTTGTGGCTGAGAGTGAGGAGGCAGAGAAGGTGGCTTCCTTGACTCAGACCATGCAGGTCAACTGAATCAAGTCATCTCTGTACCTGGAGGACTCAAGCAGGTCATCTGCTTTCTGCTCATAGAGCCATGAATGCCTGTTCTCATTGGAACAAGAGCCCTTAGGACCAGGGCTCTCCCCACACTGTTTCATCATTGGCAGGACCTCTGCGTGGGCAGATGTATCCCCAACAGTTGGAGGCAAGACTTCCATTTGTCTTAGGAGACATTTTATTACATCTGTGAAAAGCCAACTGCACATCTTCAGAGGGAAGCCACCATGTGAAATTGCCTCTTTCTGTGTCTCAGAAAGTAGCTGTATTGTATTGTATTTTATTGGCTGGCCTCCCTGGCGACTCCATGCCTTGTGGCAGAGTTCTTCAGAGTGGGCAGATCTACCCCTGGGCATGCATTCCATGAGGTTGCGGATGCCATCTGGGCTCTCTCCCAGCACCTCCTGGAAAACCAGGCTGGCCTGGAGGAGGTGCTCTGAAAGAGAGCACAGCTGGAGAGGTTCTGGACTAAGCACAGCTTCCTGATGTGTGCCGGGGCTACGGGAGGTACATACTGAGGTGTCTTGCCCCAAAGGGCAGGAAAAGAACTATTAGAACTGGCATCAGGAGAGATTTGAAAATTTAACAGATAAAAGGAGTAGATAACAAGGTAAACAAAGGCAAAGAAACCTAGGCTTTAATTAAAAGACCCTTACATGAAAGTAGCGAATGTTTTGGGATATTTTCCTTGTGTTTCATTCTGTCTCAGCCTCAAAGCAGAGAATGGAAAGTCTTCTGGATCAGGGTTTCTAATGATTGTGACCAGCCATTAGCAAAAAAAGGCCGTGGGTCTTCTCATTACCCCCACGTCCCTTCTGTTACTGTCTATGCATTCAAGAAACATTGGAGGGTCTGCTTTATGCCCAGGCATTATATTAATTATAGGGTATTCACTAGTGGTAAAAATGAACATTATTTTTGGAAAAAAGTATAGTGGTTCCTTAAAAAGTTAAAAATGGAATTATCAGCAATTCCACTTCTTGGTATAAATCTAAAAGAATTGAAAGCAGGATGTCAAAGAGATATAGGCACAACTATGTTCATAGTATTAATAGCATTATTCGCAATAGCCAAGAGTTGGAAGCAACCCAAATGTCCACTGATGGTTGAATAAACAAGATGTGGTATATACACACAATGGAATACTATGTGGCCTTAAAAAGGAAGGAAATCCTATCACATGCTACGGCATGCATGAATTTTGAGGACGTTATTCTGAGTAAAATAAGCCAATCACAAAAGGAAAAATACTTTATGATTTCAATAATATGAGATATATTTTAGATAATATTCAAATTCATATATATATATAGTAGAATGGTGATTTCCAGGGGCTGGAAAGAGGTGGTAAAATTGTTTAATTGTGCTATGGTCTGAATGTTTGTGTCCCCTCAAAATTTGTGTGTTGGAACCTAACCCCCAAGGTGATAGAATGAAGAGGTGGGGCCTTTGGGAGATGACAAGGTCGTGAGGGTGGTGTTGCAGTGAACTGTGTCCAGGCATCTCTTGATGATTGGCTCCTCCGTGGTGGCGAGCAGGTGCCAGATCTCTGCTGGGACCCAGTGGACCCCAGATGGATCCTGCTATGGTGCCTGGGATGGTCCCACTGGCTCCTGGCCTGGAAGCATGAGGGCTGAGGCCATTGGTGGAAATCTCAGGCTGGTCTTGTCAAAAAGAAACAGCACCAGTCACTTGTTAAAGACAGCAAGACAGATTTTATTCAGACTACTGCCGTGGGGAAGAGATACTCGGTATAAACTGAGCTCAATTCCAACTAAGACAAAGGTAATTGGGAATTTTAAAGGGAGAACGGAGAGGTAACTAGAAGGGGCTATAGGGAGGTGAAAAAGAGAGACAAAGAAGGGCTAGGCATCTACGGCCATACCACCCTGAATGTACTTGATCTCATCTGATTTCAGAGGAAGGGCTAGGGGACTGGGAAAAAATGAGAAATTATAGAGAGAGCGAGTGGAAAGTTACTGAAAACTGTCAGTGTGGGTTGGGACAAAGTACGTTTTGCAGTTTGGCAGCATTGTGTTTTCTTGAGCAAAGACTCAGCACAGGGGCTGGGGCCACCTTTCGGGACTGCCATGATCTGAATGTCCCCCCAAATTCATGCGTTGTAACTTAATTGCCAATGTGATAGCACTAAGAGGTGGGACCTTCAGGGGGTGATTAAGTCATGAGGGAAGAGCCTTCATAAATGGGATTAATGGCTTTATAAAAGGGCTGGAGGAAACTAATGATTATCCCCTTTGGCCATTCTCTGCCCTCTTCCAAGATGAAGCAAAGACCTGGGCCCTCCCCAGGCACTGAGTCTGCCACTGCCTTGATCTTGGACTTCCCAGCCCCAAAATTGTGCAGAAATAAATTTCTGTTCTGTACACATTCCCCAGTCTTGGGTATTTTGTTATAGCAGCACAAACCAATTAAGACAGAGACACAGCCTGGTGCAGGCAGAAGCCAGGCTAAACTTTGGTCAAGCCTCTTGGCACAGTGTTTGGGCAAGCCCTTTGTGCCACCTGGGAGTTCACAATTCACGGTCTCTCCTGCTGCATGGCCTTCCTACTGGAGTAGTCAGGAGGCTGTGGAGCAGGAAGTCTGAAGGATTTCTCTTCTTTCTTTACAACCCCAGTGGGTGATAGAAGGGCCAGGGTGGACCTCACCTAGGCGAGGCTTACCACGAAAGGCCTTGCACCCCGTTTTGACCTCTGTTTGAGGGAGTAGATGGTCAGGCAATAGGTTAGGACAATGTTGAAGAGAGTACTCCTAGGGAAGCCCTCACTGCTGCAGAATTCGCTGAGATTGCTGCTTTTCATGCCCCTTTAGCTGCTGGAGGTCGTCAGGGATGCTCCTGGGACAGCAGATGCTGCCGTGGAGGCTCCGAGGTGGTTGAGCTTGCTAATGTCCTAGGCCCTTGTGATCTGCCACTGCTTTGCTCGAGCTGGAGCCTATGGCAGGGAGGCATGGAACCAGAGACTTGTTCTCCTGGCTCTCATCCACCCAGGCTGACCCATCCAGAGATCCCAGACCTGTCCAGAACCCAGTGAGATTGGCTGTCACATGAGGAGTTTCTTTGGCTAGCCACAGCCACCCCAGCCTGTTGACGGGGAGAGAGAAGTATGGACCTGCTGGTCTTGTCCTCTCTTGAAGCAGATAGCAGGCTTCCTCTAAGTAAGCCCCAGGTGGCTCCGCCCACGCGTGTCTGCCTCATTGCAATGCACAGAGACTGAAAATACCTGAGCAACATTCAGCCTTCCTCTTTACTTGCCTCCACTTCAATATGGCTCCTGAACAGCTCACTGCTGACAGGCCAGCAGGTCTTGTGCACTGGCTGGCCAATGAGGTTGCAGGCTCGAGGTGGGGCCAGCTGCCCTCCAGAGACCAGTTGCACCCAACGCCTTTGTTAGAAAATCCCTGCCACTGAACAGAACAGACTGGTTCCCACAGCATAGTTGACAGAAATATCTTGCCAGGCCAGACTGCTTTCTCTATTAAGATAGTACCACCCACAGCTGTAAGCACAGCTGATTTGTCTGCAAAAGAGAGGCGTGTCATCATGAAGACCAAGACTGGCTTGGCAGGGCCAGGGCTGGGTGTTAGGGAATGCTCGTGGGACCCCACACTTCAGTCTGAGACTTCAGTCTCTATCCTTCATAGAAAAGCTAGGTGTCAGGAAGTGCCACAACCCTCTCCTCCATCCTCTTGACTGACTGTGGCTCCCTGTTAAAGCTCCCACAAAGTAAAAAAAGTCAGGCTCAGGAACCTGTGACATTCCAGGGGCCCCAGAAAGTTTCTGTTACTGGACAGTGTTCCCAGTCCGTCTCCCTAGTCTTCTGGGCGATGCACCCAGTGGGCCACCTAGAAACTGGTTAGAGCCAAAGATAGACAAACTTCAAGGTTTCCAACTTTAAGGGCCTGAAAGAGGGACCCATGAATGTGATGAAGCAAAGGAGAAAGGCTTGGGGGCTTACAGATTACGAGGAAGCTGTACAAATGGGACAAGAGGCCAAGAAATCAATTGGGATCTGAAGTTGTGTATTCAATCTCAATTCAACAGACATTCATCAAGGCCTACTCTGTGTTGGGCACTGTGCTAAGCATCAGGGTAAGAAGTAGAACAAGACATGATTCACTGGGGGAGACTGACATAAAAACTAATTGCAATATGATAAAGGAAGTGCCCACGGAAAAATGTCAAAGCAAAGAGACGAGGTTGTTCCATCCCGCTTTCATCTACAGGGTATGTTGCTGGTGGCTCCTGGATGAGCAAAGGCAATTGGGAGCCATGACCCTTTCTCCTTCTCTCCCCCTCTCTCCTCTTCACCCTTTTCCTTTTCTTCCACCTCTTCTTTCTTCCTCCCCTACTGCCATCCAATGGCATCCAACGGCACTCAGTCCCACGAATAAAACAGTAAATATTGAAGTAATCCCCCCTTATCCTTGGTTTCATTTTTCCCAGTTTTTGTTACCTGCTTGTGGTCAACTGAGCTCTGAAAATATTCAACGGAAAATTCCAGAAATAATTCGTAAGTTTTAAATTTCATGTCGTTCTGAGCAGCAAGATGAAATCTCTCACTGTCCCCCTCCGTCCCACCCGGGAGGTGAATCATTGCTCAGTAGCTCTCTCGGTTATCAGATCACCTGTTCCAGTATCACAGTGTTTGTGTTCAAGTAATCCTTACTTTATGTAATAATGGTCCTAAAATGCAAGAGTAGTGATGCTGGTATATTGTTATAATTGTTCTACTTTATTATTAGTTATTGTTGTTAATCTCTTACTGTATCTAATTTATAAATTAAACTTTATCATAGGCGTGTGTGTATAGGAAGAAGCATAATGTGTGTTGGGTTCAGTTCTATCTGATGAAAAAGCATCCACTGGGATAACTAGACACCACTGTAAGTTGCTGACATCTCTTTTTTTTTTTTTTTTTGAGACAGAGTCTCACTGTGTTGCCTGGGCTAGAGTGCCGTGGCGTCATCCTAGTTCACAGCAACCTCAAACTCCTGGGCTCAAGCGATCCTCCTGCCTCAGCCTCCCGAGTAGCTGGGACTACAGGCATGTGACACCATGCCCGGCTAATTTTTTCTATATATTTTTAGTTGCCCGATAATTACTTCCTATTTTTAGTAGAGACGGGGTCTTGCTCTTGCTCAGGCTGGTCTCGAACTCCTGAACTCAAACGATCCGCCCGCCTCGGCCTTCCAGAGCGCTAGGATTACAGGCGTGAGCCACCGCGCCCGCCCCTGACTCCTCTTTCAAGGAAGCAGAACTTCCCCACGGAACTCTGATGACCAGGTTAGTTCTCTGCTGTGGGGAGGGCTCACTACGTTAGATTATTATTTTGTGGACGTTACTTTCCTAAGTGACAAGAAATAAAATTTAATTCCTAAGATCTAAACCAGTCAAATAGAAATAGCCCAACACAAAGAAAAGAGGAAAGTATCTGGATGCTTTGTCCTAATTTATTTCTTTTGAATTTTAATTTTTCCTTATGAAAGATAATAGCTTGAAACTATTATCCGTTTCAAACAGAAAATAGTCTGAAACCCATATTCACCACCCAGATTTTGTATATGTTAACATTTTGTAACATTTGCTTCAAATTTTTTAAAAATACAATATTTAGATTCAACTAAAGATCTGTTACCGTTCCTTTGCCCCTCTTCCAGAAGTGGGTTTGTTTCATTCATTCCATGTATATTGTTATTTTATGCTATATTTTTATGTTAATAAAAATAAATAGTAAGTTTGTATGTTTTGAAACTTTATATAAAAGGTCTAATGCTGTATATATCTTTTACTACCTGATTTTTTTCATTCAGCATTCTCTTGATATGGTAGCACCATTAAACTTCTGTATTCAATTGTAAGAATAAACCAGTTTATTTCTTATTTATTTCTATTATATTTCTTGTGCTTTCTATTAATATTTACCATGCTTTTCTTTGATTTATTTTTTCCACTTCTTTTTCTGGGTTCTGTGTATTGATAGTGTTTCCTTTATTCTTCTTTTTCCTCTACTACTTGGAAATAATACATTTTATTAATATTTCAATTTTCTAGTTCTTATCCTTGAATTTTTAACATGAATAACTGCCTTCAAAATCTCCATTCTCCTCCCAAATAATACAAAGGCCTTAGGATATTTAACTTTAATTGGCTCTAGCCACTTGCCATGTTATTATTGTCTTGTGGTGTCTAATACAGTAGCTGCTAGCCACATGTGGATATTTAAATTTAAATTAATCAGAGTTAAATAAAATTAAAATATTTTTCTTTAGTTGCATAGCTACATTTCAAATGCTCAATAGTTACATGTGGTTAATGGCTACCATATTGGACAGAGCAGAAATAGAACATCTCCATCACTAAAGAGAGTGCTATTTGTTAGACAATGCTAGCAATTTATATCTAGTTTTTACTCCCCTCCTAATTAGTCATTATTAGTAGTATTAATTTTTAGAGTCAACACTTTCTTAGATTTACCTTCATATTTACCAATTTCTCTGCTCACCATTGTTTTTTGTGTTTATAGGAATATAAGGTATAAAGCCTAAGCAGACTATTAAATCAGTTTTCGTATTCTATTTCCCCTTCCCCCTCTCTGTTGCATTAGGAGCAATTTCCTCAGCTCCGTCTTCTATTTTATCTCTTTTCAAACATGTCTACTCTGCAGTTAACCATTAATTTATTCTCTCAATAACTATATTTTTCAATTCTAAAAGTTTGATTTGCTTAAATCTACCTTTCTTTCAAGGTCTTTTTCTGCCCTATTTCTCTACCTTAAAAAAAAAAAAAACTCCTTTATTTTAAATATGTCGATTTTAAAGTGTAACCTATTTTTCTGGACCTCACTTTGTCTAAGTTATGAAATGGGGCTTTAGACTAAATGGCTTGTAAGGTGACTTCCAGCTCTGAAATTCTAGTATGCACCCTGATATTCATTTATATTTTAATAAACATTGTTGGAGTACTTTGTATTTTCAAGTAATGAAGGTGGCATTGAAGCATGTTAGTGAATAAAGAATAATTATTTTAAAAGCCACCTTCCCCCGACCTGAAAGGCTCTGAGCCAACACCTTCAGGTTCCTCATACCCTCTTCCTGTATTAGCATGAAGAGAAACAGGTGGCCAACCAGATGGACACAGGCCAGGAAAAATTTCCATCTGGGTTTGGTTTCGGATCAGAGACATGTTTTGGAGGCTCATCAAAGGATCCAGTGAAAGGCTGGGAAAAAGAGGTGAACATTAAACTTCTAAGCTTCTCAGAGATTTTTGTTTTGATCCTTGTAGCACATAAAATATGAAATTAGAATGCCAATGGTTTTTCTGCACTTTCTAAAACCAACAGAATATTGGAGGGCTGGAAGAAGGAGAACGAAGGCCTGTATTTCTTTTTGTCTAAAGATTCCCATCATTCCGCTGGAAGAATGTAGTAAGATGCTGGAAGGGAACCGTGGGCATGAGCTGGGGTGGAGGATGGGGGAGGTGAGTTTATTTCTCTAAAGAGCGAGTGAGTGATCAACACAACCGTTTCTACAGCTTGTATCTCACAGTGCCTCACAAGCATTTTTCAAATTCTGCTCCTAAGTTGTTAAATGTTCAGTGAGTAAAGGATACAATGAGATTCAGTCACCCCAAGCCCTGGCTTCTGGGTTTATCACAGTGATTGTGAATACTGTGGACAGGAACTGTAGCTTCTTAGACAAATGAAATGGATCCAGTTAAAATGAATATTCAACTTGCTCCAAGCAGCACTGGCTGTCCACCCTCTCTTCTAACCAGATGCGGTCAGGATGTGTTTATGATTTGATTTATATTCTTTGCTTAGATTTTTAGAATAAACTTGATTGAGGCATGATTTGTAGACACTTTGCTTTATTGAGGTATAGTTTATATATACAGTAATTTGTTCTAAAATTAAACAAAATATGATTTCCTTTCCTTTTCCATCCTATCCTCGACAACGTCTTGAAACTAAATGTCAATTTTGCATTCCTTTCCAGACCACTGCTGTTTTGGGAGACTTGTTTGTCTCCGAAATTTCTTTTCCTTTGTGTCTTAACTACAAAACAATTGTTCATTCTAAATATAGATCTAAGTAAAGGTCAGTAACATCTACATGCTTTTTGTGAGCCCTTGAGGCACTGTGTCTAATTATGCGACATAATTATAATTTTTATTTCTCCCTCTTCCTCATTCCTTCCAATTTCTGTCCAAATAGCTTTTAGATCTGTCAGTTTTCCCCTGAAATGTCTCGCTCTCATCCTTTTTTTCCTGACTCTTGTTTGAAGACCCTTTTTTGGCTTCATTTCTTTTTATCTGATTAAAATAATCCATTCTACACATGCCTCTGGCTAGATTAATCTTCCTAAAGCACAACTTTGATAGTGTCTCTCCATTCCTCAAAAGCCATCAATGACTCCCTTTTGCCTACTAAATCAAGCCCAGTCTACTTACTCTGCTAGTCAGTGTCGTCTACGGTCAGGCCTCATGCATTCAATTGTTTCCAGTCCTACCCTGCACTCACCTCTCCTGCAGACCCTTCATTTCAGCCACACTGGTATCTCCCAGGGCCTTGGCTGTGATTGCCTTTACGCTTTGCTTAGAATATATTTCCCTAGAGGCAATATTGCCCAGCTTTTGATCCTCAGATCAAATACTGCCTCCTTTCATTAGCCTTCTCTCATCACTCCAGTGCAAATTTGTATCTGCCATTTTTTAATGCATACAATACTTCAAACTATGCCTATAACCCATTTTTTAAACTCAATTAAAATATTTTAAAATATAAAATACCTGCTCAATAGTTAAGTAAATTCTACTGAGTCTTATGGGTCAGACTCTGCATCCTAATCGTAACATACTCATTTGTTCTTAAATGCTATTTGATATAGCCATATAGACCTGGGTTCAATTCCTGCCCCTGACCCTTACTGGTAGGGAATTCTGGGATCTTTTAAGCTTTAGTCTCCTCACCTGTAAAATGAGGATTAAAAATAACCACCTGACAAGGTGGGGTAAAAATCAAATGAGATTACATGGTAAAGTGCTTAGCATAGTGTCTGGCACATAGTACATGCTCAACAAATGGTTACTATTATTTCAAGGTAAATCATAAGCTATTTTAAGACGTAAATTTTTACACTCCAAAGCTGTTCTAGTATAGTAGCCACCAACCACATGTAGTGATTGCGTACTTGAAATGTGGATAGTATGAATTGAGATGTGGGTAAGTGTAAAATACACACTGGATTTTTGAGACTTACTACAAAAAAAGTAAAATATTTCAATACTTTTTTATATTGATTATATGTTGAAATGATAATATTTTAGATATTATTAAATATATTATTAAATTAATTTTACCCTTTTTTTTTTTTTTTACTTTTTAAAGTGTGGCTACTGGGAAATTTTAAATTATATATGCCTTGCATTGTATTTCTGTCAGGCAGCACTGACCTAAAAGTCTCTGTTCCAGGACAGAATTAGGTAAACAGATATTCAACTAATATTTGATTGGTTGATAGATATGACTAAATCGCATCACTTTGTTACATTAAGGAGACTATATCTTTAAAAATGCACACTTATAACAAATCTAGACAGATTTACAGAATGGAGTTATTACAGAATATCATATACTGTATTCATTTTCACTCAGGTTTTGGTAATTTCCTTCTGCAAATCAGTGGCTCTAAGTACTGAGGCAAAGCTTTTCAAATGGAGCATCAGCAAAGATTTGTATAATTAAGAATAGAACAACCCTATCAACAAATGGGCAAGCGAAATGAACAGAAACTTTTCAAAAGAAGACAGAATAATGGCCAGCAAACATATAAAAAAATGCTCAACATCTCTAATCATTAGAGAAATGCAAATCAAAACCACAATGAGGTATCACCTAACCCCAGTGAGATTGGCCTCTATCAAAAAAACACAAAACAACAAATGTTGGCGAGGATGTGGAGAGACAGGAACACTTCTACACTGCTGGTGGGACTGTAAGTTAGTGCAGCCTCTGTGGAAAAGAATTTGGAGATACCTCAGAGAGCTAAAAATAGAAATACCATTCGATCCAGCAATAGCACTATTAGGCATCTACCCAAAAGAGCACAAAACATTCTACAATAAGGACATCTGCACCCGAATGTTTATGGCAGCACAATTCACTATTGCGAGAATGTGGAAACAACCCAAGTGCCCGTCAATCCATGAGTGGATTATCAAAATTTGGTATATGTTCACAATGGAATATTACTCAATCATAAGAAATGACAGTGATCTAGCACCTCTTACACTTTCCTGGATTAAACTTAAGCCCATTATCCAAAGTGGAGCACCACAAGAGCAGCAGAACGGGACCCATTTGTACTCACCATCAAATTGGTATTAACTAATCAACACATAAATGCACATATAAGAATAACATCTATTGGATGTTGGGCAGGGGGGAGGAGGGCAGGTGGAGGGGGGAGGAGGGAGGAGGGGACGGGTATTTGTATACACAAGGAGGGCAATGCGCACTACCCGAAGGATGGACATATTTGAAACACAGACTTCGGTGGGGGGGGGAACCAAGGGCAACACACGTAACCTAAACATATGTACACCCATAATTTGCTGAAATAAAAAAAAAAAAAAAAAAAAAAGAATAGGGATGACTTCTCAGGGACTAAGAAATCAGACTGGCAAAAATCCATGAATCATCAATCGTTGGTAGGCCAACTATGTTGTCAAATTTAATGGGGAAATCAGGATCACTGATGTTCTCTGTCTGGCTCCTGGATTCTCCTGCTCTTTCTAGCATGTCTAACCTGAAGGACTCCAGGAAGCAAAAGATGAGGACAGAGGGGAGACTAAAGAAAGGTGACTGGACTTTTTTAGAAGACACACTGCCTCATTCTAGGAACCATTTGGTATTCCGTAATGTTCCTTGAGCATGGAGTAACTCTGTCTGATGGCTTTCAACACTGGCAGAAGTGGAGCAAACAATGCCTTATCCATGAATGTGTTACTCTTTCAGCCAACTGGATTTCCAGCAAACAAGGTCTCACTCAAAGAACTGTCTGGATTGGTTCTACTGTACGTTTTTGGTGGGAGTGGGAAGGGGGCTTGAATTTGGTTGTCTGAATTGTTCACAATGCACTGAGATGTTTCCTCCTCCCCTTTCTCTCCTCCATCCCTTGATCCCTCTCCAATTACCATCCACACCATCACCAATGGTTAATATTTAATGCTTACTAACTATTAATGCCACGTACTTTTCTCAACACTTTACATCTGTTGACTTCTCTGAATACTTAAACCATTCTTTGAGCTAGATACAACTTCTAACCTAATTTGAAAGGTGAGGAAACTAAGGCACAAAGTAGTAAAGTAAGTTGTCTAGTCACACAGCTAATAAGTAGAGCAGCCAGAAAGAGTAACCAAGTCTGCCTGTCTTGGTGCTCAAAACCTTAGACTACAGCATCTGGAGAAGGTTCTGACTTGTTTCTACTGCAGAAGAGAACAGATCTGCTTGGCCAGGACAACCCTGCACCTGTAAATTATTCCTTAAACTGGTCTGCCACCCTGAGACATAGATTTTTCTGACCTCCAAGCATTTATGGTTTTCGAGTGTCAGAGGACTGCTAGTGGATTACGACACTTTCCTGAGCGCCTGAAGCAAGTTATTAATCACAGGGTATTGTTTGAAATGTTTTGCAACATGTGATGTTGTTCATTGTTTTGAACAAAGGTATTTATCATCTAGTAAGTATTAATAATATTTATTATGGGTTTGCAGTGTGCCTTTGGGTACTTTTTGGTTCCTGAGGACATGGAAAAATAGAAGTAGCACATATACTTTGCAATGTCTTTGCAATCTTTTGTTTTCTTTCCACTGTCTTCCTGCACACTTCTGCTCTCCAGTGAGCCCCCTAGTGTTTATTTAGCCTTGGAGATCGGCTTGGGTCCATCAAGGCCTAGGGTGGAAAGAAAATGTACACAGAGGAAAGCAAGAATGTGAGCAAATATGTAAACTGTAGATATACTACTTATTTGCTTATACGTGCTTTTTAATTTTGAGCCAGAAGTAGAGGAGGGCCGTTGGCTAAGCTCAGCTGGACTCTTTATGAGGTATGTATATTTCAAATGCCCCAACTTTTCTGTAGCAACAACTGGATTAATTGTTCTCTCTGGGCAGTTTGGAGGTGTGGAGGATAACAAAGAAAAGTTGCTTTCTCTGTCTAAAGATCTCATACCCTAATGAAAGAAGGGAGAAACACCAACTAAATGGGCACATGTCGTTCTCAGCTGAAGATGATGACATTTAGGGCAAATCAAATCCTTGTCAAGGACCATGGCATGATTAATTCATTAAATAGAATTGTGTTTACATAGTTTCCAAATTTGCCACAGGCTCACGGAATGTTAGAGTGAGATAGATTATTAGAGATTTTCTAATTCAATTTCCTCATCTTATACTGTATATAAGGAAACCAAAGCCCCCCAAAAAGTGTGTTAGAATCAAAGATGTGGTTTCCAGACTCCCACTCCTTTGGACTTTCTACTGCAAAGACTTGATTTCTTTGCTAGTTTGAAATAACTGGTTGTTTTAGGGTTAATTTCAAGTTGTGTCCAGAGCAGAGAATATCATCAGTGTTGTGTTTCAAAAATTCATAAAATGAGAGCTATGATCAAGTGATAAAGACATTCTTAAGTTACTAAGTCATTACCTCTTACTATGTAATTGCAAACAAGATCTTCATTCTAGAATTTCTTTTTTTTTTTTTGCCTGTTAATATACACAAAAGCAAGCAGTCAAGTGATGGTCTTTTTTCTCTGACTATGGATTGATTTATCTGCCCACTGTGATGGCATGAAACATATAGTAACTATAAACTAAATAATGATAACTAGAAATACATATACACATACAAATAGGTGGCATATATATTTTGTTTAGACAGATTATAGTTAGAATATTTATCAGTACATAGTGAGTCCTGGAGACCTTCAAACATAAGCTAATAATCAGTTGGCCAAAATTTCAGATAAAGAGTTACCAAATGTCTGGTTATCAGGCAATCTGCTATTTTAGCTTCTTGTTCAGTAAAATTAAAAACAAATGCTGTGACAATGGGCATGTTCTTTATTGTGCACTGAGTGGTTACACAAGTGCATACTTGGATAAAAATTCATTGAGCTATACACTTAAGATTTGTACATTTTACCATACATAAATTATACCTCAAAATAAAACTAAAAAGTGTAATAAAAAACCAACCACGAATGACTAAACACAAACAAATTTGGACATGCAATTGATCTTTTAATCATTATAATTTCATATGTACTATATCTTAATTATTGACTGATAACCACTGGTGGCACGAAACACTTTGTTCTCTTGTGCTTAACTTTCAGTAAACTAATTTACTTAAAAGGATCCTGTGATCTTTTCATAAGGCGGGAAAGCCTTTAATTTACTCGTTTGCAAGTAAGATGGTGTAGTGCAGAATTTTGTATAG
Source organism: Propithecus coquereli (assembly GCF_000956105.1). Taxonomy (NCBI): domain Eukaryota; kingdom Metazoa; phylum Chordata; class Mammalia; order Primates; family Indriidae; genus Propithecus; species Propithecus coquereli. Next base: position 2,172,911 of record NW_012148507.1, read on the forward strand.
TAACACAAGAAACGGTCTCAAGGGCGGCTGGGTACATACTGAAATTTTTTTTCACTTCACTCTCTTCTGCGGCCTGGTATCTCTATGGGGTCCTTCAGGCAATGATATTCAGAAAGCAAATGAGTCCTGAATAACCTTTCCCTAAAATGCTATGATTCTAATTTCCATCCCATAGATTCTCAAAATCCATTTTTTTCCCCGGATGCCACTTGAAGGCAGTTCTGATTTAGATATCTTAGAAACGATTTGCTTTTACGTTTTCACCTTCCTGCATTATAAACCCCGTTCTCTGACGTTTATTCTACTTTCAAAGACAGTCCTACCATCGGGCTGAATTTGGTCACTGCGGTGGGTCAAATAGCCTTAGCTTGAAAAACCCAGCAAAACATCCGGACTACAACTCCCAGAATGTAGCGCTTCTCCTCTCTGCGGTCCGCCCCCTTTGGCTGCCCAATGACTGCTCTGCGAGCCTCCTCTTGGCCCCATTGGTCATCTTTCCCGTCAGTGAGCGCGGAGAGAATCAGAACACCCCGGATGGCACATTTCCCGCCACGGCAAGGCGCGGAGCGGAAAACCCAAAGAAGAAGAAGCTCTCGATTGGACATTCGCTATTCTGGCGACAGAGGACTCAGCCAATCATAATGTGTATATGCGCCCAGCGTCTCCGCCTCTTCCTCCTGGTAACCTTTGGTGGCGGGAAAAGTTCGGAAGTTTCTGCGCCGGGGCGGAGTCATCCTGGGCCCCTTCACGCTACTTTGGTACGGGCAGTTCCAAGGCAGCGGGCATGGCGGGGACTGTGGTGCTGGATGATGTGGAGCTGCGGGAGGCTCAGAGAGATTACTTGGATTTCTTGGATGACGAGGTGAGCGGCATGCCGGGACGCGGGCTGTCGTAGACTAGCTGAGGGAGGTCGCGCCGGATGCCGCTCCTCGCCCGGGCAGCGACAGGGCGCGTGAGCCAGAGGCCCTCCAGACCTCCACACTGTGGGCCGTGGCTCTACCGGCCCGACTGGAGCCTCCCACCCAACCTTGTAGCTTCTTTTGCGGTGGAGTGAGTCGCTAGTTTGTGTTCTATAGGTGAGCTTAGAGAGCGATCTGTAACTTTCTTCTAAGTACATCTATGATCCGGGCGCGCGAAAGGCGACAGGTTCCTATCAAATGCAAACAAAATGACAAAGCCCACCTTGGCCTTTCCCACGTTGTGTCTGGCTCTCTATTTTGGGGGGAGGGTGGGGGAGAGACTGCTGTAAGGCGGTAGTGACCTGCGGTCTTGTAGGGTGCTAAGATTTTAGTGACTCATTTTCTACCTGGAAGGAAAGACTTCCTATTTCGGTTGCATTCTTTTTCAATACCAAAGGAGATGCAGATTAAAAAGCGTTGTATGTAGGTTAAGGGGGTTTTGTGTGCAATCCAAGATAAAGCCGTAGACTGTTGATAAAGCATCTTGAAGGGTTGATGTTGTAAACAAATAGCTAAAGCTCCCTACTCCTTTAGGTTCAGATATAGTAACTCTTTCTCTATTATTGGGAAAAAATATTTTAATTCCATACATAATTTTAAAATGAAAGCCGTTTAATGTGAATTTTAAAAGTCTGTTTAATTTACACTTTTTATTGTATATATTTAAGGTGGGAAACATGATGTTTTGATACATACAGTGAAATGATTACTACCGTCAAGCAAATTAACATCTATTGGCATTGTTACTTTTGTCATTAAATTTACATTTTAACAAGGTTTTTACTTGTCCTTTTAGGCTTCTTATGAGCCTATTTTAATTCCCCATTAAAGGATGAGAAATGACTATCCAGAAAAGCTGTTGATCATGATGGGAGTAATAGCATGGATTTGGAGGAATTTATTATAATTTTTGCAGTCTCCCTGGAGGGTGTATTTGGAATCTGGGGATAGTGAATAAAAGGGAGAAATTGGTAAACACATACTTGGGATTCAGCTATATATATCAGAGAGATTGACTCTCATTTATTTTGCTGTGAGAACTGCTTCTTTTTTGAAACATTTTATATTTGAATTTGTGGCTCTTGTGATATGTGGTGGCTGTTTTGCAGGAAGACCAGGGAATTTATCAGAGCAAAGTTCGGGAGCTGATCAGTGACAACCAATACCGGCTGATTGTCAATGTGAATGACCTGCGCAGGAAAAATGAGAAGAGGGCTAACCGGTGAGTGGCAGGGGTTTCCAGGGGGATATCCCGGCTCTGAGTGAGAATAGCTCCCCTCCCTCTTGCCTGGACTGGAACAGGCTTCCCAGGAGAGGACCTAAGTGAAAAAGGGGTGACCCAGAAGCCCTCATGGCTCATCTACACCAAATTTTTTCCTTCCAAAAGTAGGTGGTGAGCATTTTCTTCTCAAGTGCCCTACTTCTAATGTTTAGCTGAATATGATTTTTATATCTTTGATAAGTTGAATTAAAATTGATCCTCAGTTCTGATGTATTTTAGTGAGTCTTGTAGGATAATGGGAGAAAGTAGGAGCTGGATTTTCTCTTGTTGCCCTTAATGATCTAGGAATGTCTGTTGTTGTGAGGCTCAGTTTTTTTTAAGTTCTGCCCTCTCTATCTAATTCTCTCTCTTGCCCTTAAACAGCCTCCTGAGCAATGCTTTTGAGGAACTGGTTGCCTTCCAGCGGGCTTTAAAGGATTTTGTGGCCTCCATTGATGCTACCTATGCCAAGCAGTATGAGGAGTTCTACATAGGACTGGAGGGCAGTTTTGGTTCCAAGCACGTCTCTCCCCGGACTCTGACCTCCTGCTTCCTTAGCTGTGTGGTCTGTGTGGAGGGCATTGTCACTAAATGTGAGTGGGTTAAAGGGGGACACTAAAATAATGGAGGTGGGAGGATTTAGGGAGACTGGGGAAGCAGGATAGGCTAAGTAGATCTGGGTAGCTTGTAGCTTCAGAGGGTGGAGCATTGAAATTATGTGGTTAAACTTGGAGGAGCTGAGCATGCACAATGATTAGGAGGACCTCGAGTGACCACTTGTGTTAGCAGATTCATTCTGCTGAGAGCTGGAGGAGTCTTGGTTCCTGGCAGTCCCCTCATTCCAACCCTAATCTCCTACTGTCTTTTAGTTGGAATCAGTGCTACTTAAAATTTTACATAAATGTGGTATTCTATATGTAAATATAAAACCAGGTAAAAGATGGGTAGTATTGAAATGGCTTAACCTAGTTGGAAGAACACAGTATTTGGAATCGTCACAGACTTGCAATTAGGTCCCACCTCTATCACTGTTTAGTTGGATGACTTTTTATGCACACTTTCCATTCCTAGGCTCTCTAGTTCGTCCCAAAGTCGTCCGCAGTGTCCACTACTGTCCTGCTACCAAGAAGACCATAGAGCGACGTTATTCTGATCTCACCACCTTGGTGGCCTTTCCATCCAGCTCTGTCTATCCCACCAAGGTGAGAGGCATGAGTTGATTGGGCCTCCTTGGGGCTCGAAGTCAAAGATACATATTTTAATGCAAGTAATAGTGTAATATCTGGAAGTCTGTCTTCTAGAAGTAGAGTGAAAGGAAAGGATTAATCCCAAGGAAAGACTGATTGTTGGCCAGAGTTTAATAAGGAAAGTCCACAATTCTTATTCATTTATTCATTCGTTTATTTATTTATTTATTTATTTTTAGAGACAGGGTCTTACTATATTATTTTTAGGGACAGGGTCTTGCTATGTTGCCCAGGCTGGAGTACAGTGGCTACTCACAGGTGTCATCATGGCATACTATAGCCTTCAACTCCTGGGCTCAAGCAATCCTCTTCTTTTTTCTTTTTTTTCTTTTTTTTGAGACAGAGTCTCGCTTTGTTGCCCGGGCTAGAGTGAGTGCCGTGGTGTCAGCCTAGCTCACAGCAACCTCAAACTCCTGGGCTCAAGCAATCCTTCTGCCTCAGCCTCCTGAGTAGCTGGGACTACAGGCATGCGCCACCATGCCCGGCTAATTTTTATATACATATATATATATATATATATTTTGTTTTAGTTGTCCAGCTAATTTCTTTCTATTTTTTTAGTAGAGACGGAATCTCACTCTTGCTCAGGCTGGTCTCGAACTCCTGAGCTCAAATGATCTGCCTGCCTCAGCCTCCCAGAGTGCTAGGATTATAGGCGTGAGCCACCGCACCCGGCTCAAGCAATCCTCTTGTCTCAGCCTCCTGAGTAACTGGGACTACAGGCTCATGCCACCATGCCCAGCTTCACAATTCTTACTTTTTCAAAAAAGGATAAATATTCACTCCAGAAAATTTAGAAAATTATGAATGGTCAAAAGAGGAAAAAGTCATCTAACCTCACATAGATCTTTTAGCAAAGTCATAATCACGTGTAATTTATCGTCTGCTTTTTAAAAGTAAAGTACTTGTGCTATAACATTACTGTGTAATCTTTGTAGATATTTCACTGTGGATTTGGGAGAAAGGCAGCATAGGAAAGGGCTTTGTTTATTCTTAGTGTTCAGATTGATCTGGATTGAGGACAGTGCAAAGCTTTTCTTACTTAATGAGACACAAGATCATTAATATTGATTACTTGATGTCTGAACTCATTCTATCAAAGAATTCTCCTCTTGCCCCATCAAATTTTAATCGAGAGCTACTGTATCCAAAGCGTTGGTAGGCACTGTGGAGGACAAAGATATAAATGAGACCCAGTCCTTGTCATCAGTCTTTAAATTGGTGGAGAAATCAAACATATAAACATACCAAAACAAGAATGAGTATCTTAGAATTATAACTGAAACATACTTTAGAATTATTTAGTTTACCTCCAGATGAAATGCTGAGATTCACAGAAGTTAACTGAATTGCTTAGGGTCCCAGTTAGTGATGGCCTTACGGACTAGGACCCACGTCTCTTTAGTTTACTCAGGAGGCTGAGGCTTTCTAAGTCATCTTGTTTTCTTCTTTATTGAGGTTACTATTTTCTAGAATTTATTCTTTAGGCAGTACTCAGGGAGTACTCTTCTGCTGATTACTGTGGCCCAGCTCCTTTGCTTCAGAAGTGAGATACGTTGGTCCAGGTCTTCTGGGTATTGTCTAGTGTGGTGGGCTTTGGGGTTACTCGTGTGTCAAGTCTGGCTCTGCTACCTGCTGTGACCTTGGGGAACTTATTTAATTCCTCCCAGTCTCAGTTTCCTTGTCCATATAGTGTGAAAAATACCTGCTTTACAAAGTTGTGATAATTACGAGATAATTCATGAAATAATAGCACAGTGCCTGGCACATAGCAAGTACTCAGTAAGTGATAGCTGTTGTGTTTTTAGAAAATTCAAATATCAAGGAAGTAAAAACTTTAAAAATGTTTTTATTGAAGTTTAATATACATACAGGAAAGCTCACATAAGTGAGCTTGATAAATTACTGAAAGCTGCATATACCTGTATAACCAGCATTTAAACCAGGAAACAAAACCTTACTAGCACTCAGAATTCCCTCTTGGGGGCCCATGTTACTCAAGGGTAACCACTCTCATGATGTCTAACAGCATAGATAACTTTTGCATGATTTTCTATTTTATTTAAATACTCTTTTGTTTTGGGCTTCTTTTGCTCAACATTGTGTTTATAAAATCCATCCATGTTGTTTATAGGTGTGCTTCATACATTTTTATTGCTGTGTAGTATTATATAAATATACCACATTTATTTAACCATTATACTGTTGATGGCATTTGGATACTTTCTAATTTTTGACTATTAGGAATAGTTCTGCAATGAGCATTATAGTGCATGGCTTTTGGTGAACATTTCTGTTGGGTATTATGTAGCAGTGAAAAAGCTGCTTCAGAATGTAAGCACGTATTCAGCTTTAGTACGGAAATTAAGAATCTTAATTTAGATGCTGATATGGCCATGGTCCCTTCAGACTATGGGTTGCCTCTTCCATTAGATGGTTTGTTACTAGAACAGAGATAGGGATGGAAAAAGATGGAGAAGTTACTTAGGTTTTTTTTTTTTTTGACTTCTGGGTACTAAAATTCCATGAAGTCATCTTATTTGTTTCCCAGAACAGATGAGTATAGCATTTTTAAGACAGGACTGAGATAACTCTACTTTTCTCTGTGCCTTTTTCCAGGATGAGGAGAACAATCCCCTTGAGACAGAATATGGCCTCTCTGTCTATAAGGATCACCAGACTGTCACCATCCAGGAGATGCCGGAGAAGGCCCCAGCCGGCCAGCTTCCCCGCTCTGTGGACGTCATTCTGGATGATGACTTGGTAGATAAAGCAAAGCCTGGTGACCGAGTCCAGGTGGTGGGAACCTACCGTTGTCTTCCTGGAAAAAAGGGAGGCTATACCTCAGGGACCTTCAGGTAAAGGGTCTGCTGTAAAGTGTTTGGAATGCTGTTGGCAGCTTCCATTTCCAGTAGTATCCTTTCTCCAGTTTGCCATATCCCACAGATAGGTGGGCTATTCTACCTGCATGGGAGATGGGATAGCCTCTGATACATCTTTTCTATCAGTGAAGCTGGTGATACTTAACATCTTAAGCCAAAAGTGGGAGTTATTGGTGATGTGATTACAGCCTCATGGCTTATCTGGGAATTTCTCACTTATTCCTACCTCCTTCCCATACACACTTCTGTCTTTAGCTCTGTGGATCAGCAGGAGCTAAATAAATTCCAGAGATGGGGCATGATCAGTATATTTGAGTCATGGACAGAGACAATCATCTGTTTAATTAAGAACAGCTATACACTCCCCCCACCTCCAGCCCCTGCAAACTCCCCCCGCCACCACCACCAAAAAAATACTCTAGTTTGCTGGTCTAGTTTAGTAGCCTACAAAGGCTTACTCCTGCTGGAGGTGCTAGCTACTGATGTTAGGAATTGAATATAACAGACTTCCTCTTACTCTCTTTGTCCCAGGACTGTCCTGATCGCCTGCAATGTGAAGCAAATGAGCAAGGATGTGCAGCCTTCGTTCTCTGCTGAAGATATAGCCAAGATCAAGAAGTTTAGTAAAACCCGTTCCAAGGTCTGGGAATCCTTTAGAGCTACGAGTATGGAAATGGATTTGTAAGGGTTGTGTTTTGGGGAGGCCAAGATAGGAGTTGAGCCAAGGAGTTAGTTGGAGGTTGCAGTGAGCTATGATTGCACCACTGCACTCCAGCTTGGGCAACAGAGTGAGACTTTGTCTCAAAAAAAAAAAAAAAAAGTTGTGTTTTGGTGCATGGTTGTCTTTGTACTGGATCAGGAGGAATGGTTCAGGGTTTTTTTCTCTGAAGTATTTAGTATTAGCTTCTTCTGGTTTTTGTCCCAATCAGCAAGTGAAAGGGTGTTTTTGGTGTTCTTAATTCTTTTGTACTACCTGCTGGGCTGCTAAGTGAGCCTAATACGAATACTAGGAGTTAAGTTATCAGTGTACCAATAAGTCTGTTTATTACTGAAGACATTAGTGATACATTATTAAATTTAAAATGTTATATTTTGTTTTATTTCTCCAACTAGTTTTTCCTATCTTTTTAAAGACAGGATGTCCACATTTAGAATTGAACTACATGTATGAATGTGTGATAAAGGTTACTGCTGAAGCACAATACACATTTTTATTAAATCTAAAATATTGAAGCTGGGAACAATTTTTTCTTAAAGATTAAACCTCTAAACAAGTTTTGGAATCCAGACTGCCTCTGTGTGTGCTTGATAATGGTCTAATAATGTGATTTGTCTATTTCAAGCATTTTGTGTCGGCCAAAATATAAAACGGAGCTCTGCAAAACCCCATTGAGTCTCACTCAGCTTTTCACTCTATTGGTTGTTTCTCCTTTAGGATATCTTTGACCAGCTGGCCAGGTCATTGGCCCCTAGTATCCATGGACACGACTATGTCAAGAAGGCAATCCTCTGCTTGCTCTTGGGAGGGGTGGAACGAGACCTAGAAAATGGCAGTCACATTCGTGGGGACATCAATATTCTTCTAATAGGTATTGTATTGGGGATTTGCTTTAGACTCTTGTTCTTACCTTGTGGAGTGTGATTGTGGAAACACAAATAGTAAGAATGTGTGTTCTGTACCTGGCAGTATTTCAGGGCAAGAGGCTAAAATAAATCTTTTTTTAAAAAATGATTTCTGGAATTCCTGACTTATAATAGCTAAAATATATTTTTCCATGAATGGTGAAGGGAAAAGTGAAGGAAATAATATTAATAGCCAATTACTGTGTGTCTCTGTTTGTGTCGAGAGCTGTGCTAGAAAAGTAGGACTTGCTGGGGGGAGTGGGGAGTGGGGAGTTTCTTAGAGAATCATCACCACCCCATCCTACAGGAGACCCATCAGTTGCCAAGTCTCAGCTTCTGCGGTACGTGCTTTGCACTGCACCCCGCGCTATCCCCACCACTGGCCGGGGCTCCTCTGGAGTGGGTCTGACGGCCGCTGTCACCACAGACCAGGAAACAGGTACAGGTGTAAGGGTCCTTGGCAAAGGCCCAACAGTGAGGTAGAACATAGATTCTCTGAGCTTGCTCTGGGCATGGCTTGTGTTCTGAAGACAGTTAAGAAGTTAGTTGGGGCCAGATTGTAGAGGACTGAGTATTTGGCAATGGTGGGTGAATTATTTAAGTCTTTGGGTGGCTTTCTGTTTACAAGAATGTTTCCCGGGTGATTGGAAAGAGTTTCAAAGGAGAAAGCTTAGCACATTGGAAGGAACATAAAAATGAAGATTATACTGTTTTATGAACTACAGAAAGGGATTTGAAGACCCGTGAAAAGAGAACAGGTGTGGTTGGGCTATCACATGAGGATAAGGGTGAAGAGAGAACGTATAAAGGAAGTTTATGAGAAGCTAGCTGCGTAGGGGTCAAAGTGGGACAGAGATATTCAGATTTGAGCTGAAAAGGTGACTCACCGGGGTTTCTTCTAAGTTTCTTGGAGATGAAACCTCTTTACTGCATTCTTGTGTGCTACGGTGAGAAGTTCTGAGGAAGGAGATTGAAATTCCTCCCTTATGTCCTCTATAACCTGGACTGGAGCATGTGTTTTTACCTCCTCCCTTCCCAGGGGAGCGCCGTCTGGAAGCTGGGGCCATGGTCCTGGCTGACCGAGGTGTGGTTTGCATTGATGAGTTTGACAAGATGTCTGACATGGATCGCACAGCCATCCATGAAGTGATGGAGCAGGGTCGAGTGACCATTGCCAAGGCTGGCATCCACGCTCGGCTGAATGCCCGCTGCAGTGTTTTGGCAGCTGCCAACCCCGTCTACGGCAGGGTAAGTGGAATCGGGTCCTTAACTGTTGTCTTGATTTTCATTCAGTTTTGCTAAGTAACTGGGCTGAGAAGTTTATTCTAGGTGCCCCAGGGGAGTAACAGGCCAGAGACTAAAAAGTGAGGTCGTCATCTTGTTACTGTCCTTAGTTTAGAGTAGTGGTTCCTCACCCAATTCCTGTACAACAGAGTCCCCTGGAAAGTTGTTTATTTAAAAATAACTTTTTAACAATACAAAGGAGAAAACAAAAATGACAGTAGTACAATGCAGGTCACCTGTATTGTCATTAAATAAAAGTACTACATGCACATGGCAGGAGAATTTCTAAACAGAACAGAGAGATGTAGTATGAAATTTCCTTCTTGTCTTTTTTCAAAGAGATACCAACTTTGGAGTGTTTCAGGAAACAGAAATTGAAGCATGTACCAGCAAATACACTACCTCCTTGTTAAGAATTATCTCTTTATCTTTGTTTTTAGCATGACTCTGATGTGCTTAGGTGTAACCTTTTATATTTATCTTGCTTGGGGTTCGCTGAGTTTTGCCGCCGCCACCCCTCCCTCCCCAGCCCCCTGCCTTTTAAAACAGCTTTCTAGTATTCCATTGTACAGATTTATAGTAATTTATTTAACTAATTTCCATCTGATAGGCATTTAGTGGTTTCCCTTTTTCCTTTCTACTATGAATGAAGCTGCAGTGAACATCCCTTTATGTGTATTTTGTTACGTCTATATTATAAATACCTAGCAATGGAATTACTGGATTAAGAGTTGTATGCATTTTTATTTTGTTAGAGATTGCAAAATTGCTCTCTAAAGATTGTATCATATTAATACTTCCGATAACTAATGCTTATAAATGCTTTATAGTTAGGAACGCTTTTCATCCTCTCCGTAACTACCTCACAGTGGGAAATAGGTAATTATCTTCATTTTACAGGTGAGAAAATAGAGGCACAAAGTTTATATAACTTGCTGAAGAGCCACAATCTAGAAGATGGCAGAGCCAGGATTTGAACCCAGAGCTCACGCTGTGCTCTGGCAGTTTATAATCACACAGTGTATGGGAACATTTGTTTTGGTGGTATTTTTTTAAACATACAGATGCATGGTCCCCAGTCCAGACTTTCTGAATCCAAACCTCTGACTTGGCACGCTTGGTAGCTATGGGTTAGAAAGGCTCCACAGGTTGGTTTAGTTGTGTAGCCTAGGTTGAAAACCATAGGATTTTCTTATTTTTTTTTTTTTTGGTAAATCCAGTTGATGGTTTTAAAATTATTAATAATGATACTGTGTATTACATCAAAGAATGACTGGGAAATTTAAGAAAATGGCAGGATCTGAAATCATTATTACCTACAAGGTTGTCATGCTCTCTGACTGTGAAGTGTATGTGGGTGGGTAGGCATCAGCCCAGTAGGCCCAGCACTGGAAGTATAAGAGTATCAGGGTACCTGGATCCCAAGGAAAGAACTCCTTTGATTCCTAAGACATTACGATTTATAGATCATTGAGCATTTTGGTTGAAATTTTACTCATTACCTTCTGAGTAAGGGACTCCAAAGTTCATAGTTCTTCTGGTCTAACCAGCTTTCCTTGTCTTTATGACAGGTAGGGGAGAGGGAATCATCTTTCAGAGTTGATCCTGCCTTGGTTTTGGTTTTTTTTTTTTTTTTTTTTTTTTTTTGAGACAGAGTCTCACTGTGTTGCCCCGGCTAGAGTGCCGTGGCGTCATCCTAGCTCACAGCAACCTCAAACTCCTGGGCTCAAGCGATCCTCCTGCCTCAGCCTCCCGAGTAGCTGGGACTACAGGCATGCGCCAGCATGCCCGGCTAATTTTTTCTATATATTTTTAGTTGTCCAATTAATTTCTTTCTATTTTTAGTAGAGACGAGGTCTCGCTCTTGCTCAGGCTGGTTTTGAACTCCTGAGCTCAAACAATCCGCCCGCCTTGGCCTCCCAGAGAGCTAGGATTACAGGCATGAGCCACTGCGCCCGGCCAAGAGAGCTGGTTTTGAGACCCACACCCACCCAGTTAGAGGTTCCTATGCTAGGAGGTGGGACTTCTGAGGTAGCTCAGGTCACCTGAGCTTCGGTTAAAGAAGGGTTGCAGGTGGAAGAGATGATTTATGTATTTGTTTTCTTTTCTTTTTTTGTTACAAACTTTCATGTTATGATTTACGTGGTTTATAGCTTTAAAATACTTTTTACTGCTGTTTCTCTGTTTTGTTCTTTAAGATCTAGCCTTCCAGTCTCACCCCAGAATCAATCCAGCCTCGTTATCCTTTCTTCCTATTGATGGTCACTTCCATTTTTCCTGTGTTGCCCAGTATGATCAGTACAAGACCCCAATGGAGAACATTGGGCTGCAGGACTCGCTGTTGTCCCGATTCGACTTGCTTTTCATCATGCTGGATCAGATGGATCCTGAGCAGGATCGGGAGATCTCGGACCATGTCCTTAGGATGCACCGTTACAGAGCTCCCGGGGAGCAGGATGGCGACGGTGAGGCCATAAGAAGAGTAAGAGTCACTAACGCAAGGGACCCTAAACAGATGCTGTTGTCTTAGGCCCAGCCGGGTGGTGGCAGGTGTTTCAGTGTCTGGGGGTTGATGTTGCCTAGCCACCTCCCCTGCTTGCTCACTGGAGGTTATCCTAAGGCATGTCTTTTGTCCATTTCTGGGCTGGGAATACCTTTGAGCATCTTCTGTGGGTCAGGCGTCCTTATTTGTGATTCCACGTGTTGGTTTCCTTCTGGGTCCTTTCTTTGTGAGTCTTGGTCTCTTCCTTTCTTGTGCTATAGAAGATACAATTTCCCCTGGGTTAAACTCTTTCTTACTCTCCCTTCTCCAAACGTTGGTTTATCAGCTATGCCCTTGGGTACTGTTGTGGATATCCTGGCCACAGATGATCCCAACTTTGACCAGGAGGAACAGCAAGACACCCAGATTTATGAGAAACATGACAACCTTCTGCACGGGACCAAGAAGAAAAAGTGAGCATTCCTCATGTCTCTCCCTTGAGAGAACCTGAGATTTGTGTCATAATAGAACACATGTGTATCCGAGCTTATTTAAGGCATTATGTGCCTCGGCCAAGGTCATGCCTGGAGTCATAACCATGTGGGCCAGTTTTCTTCTTTTCTAGGTCCACAGATACACCCTTTATCTGGGCCAGTTGCCTTGTAAATGTGAGTGGTTCAGCCCAGGTTCAGATCTTTTCTTAAAATAGAAGGTTTTGGCAACATGCCCAGCCAGTGGTGGGTGTGTGATGTCTTCCTTATACATGAAAGATTGCACGTGTCGTGTCGCCGTTTGTGGTGAAGGGTGAGTAGATAGCAAGCACTGGAGACTTTGCAAGTAGATTTGGGTGAAGGAGACTTATGATCAGGTGCTCAAAGCATGAAATGTAGAATCCTACACCTCTCTTTTTGGCCATGATGCAGTAAGAAGCATAGCATAATCTTCAAAGCTGTTGGTTTAAGAATGTAGAATTTGGAGTCAGAAAACTGAATTTGAGTCCATTTTAGTTTCTCTGAGCCATAGTCTTCCCACCTATATAATACAGCAAATAATACCTAAACTTCCCACTTAAACTACCTAATTCACAAATAATACCTAAAATAATTAGATAAAAATATGTGAAAGGGCTTTGCGTATGTTCCACATAAATGGGAGTTGTGATAATGGATTCTAGGCCTTGTCTCTGCTGTGCCATTTGAGCTTGACTTTTCTCAGGAGAGGCAAAGCCACTAATTCAGGCAAGTATAAAGTATGGCAGGAAGTGGAATTCACTGTGTGTGGCCCAGGGAGAAGATGGTGAGCGCAGTGTTCATGAAGAAGTACATCCACGTGGCCAAAATTATCAAGCCTGTCCTGACACAGGAATCGGCTGCCTACATTGCAGAAGAGTACTCACGCCTGCGCAGCCAGGATAGCATGAGCTCGGACACCGCCAGGGTGAGTGCCCAAGGGCAGCATTGACCTGGGGGTCCCTCAGATATATGGCTGGGGCAGGAGTCTCTGCTGTCAGGGGATTTGAAAGCATTTTAACTTAGTGATTCTTTCTTGGTCTGAAGGGCTTCCTGTTATATAATTTTAATCATTTTTTTTTTTTAACAAGGGACAATGAAATAAGGACCCCAGAGATAACATATATCTCATTAGTTCAAATAACGTTGGCCTGCGGAAGCTGTGATTCATCATATGAGTGACTTCTGAGAACTGACCTAGTCTCCACTCTTACATGCAGTGTAAAATTAATAAGAGCTCACCTCAAAGAGCTCAGATGAGGAGAGGGAAATAGAACGGCAGATAGATCTTTTTATACACATTTGTAAATACATACCCCAATGTGGTACTTAAAAAGGAATGGAATGTGGAAGGCTATCTGAGTGTAGATGAAGAAGCTATTAATTTCTCCTTTAGACTTCCCTGAAGGGGTATGATTTCAGGGAAGGGTTCCCAGAGAGTGTGATATTTGCGCTGGACTTTGACAAATGACTAGCAGTTGGGCAACCATGATGGTTATCCAGAGGAATTTCTAGTAACCTGATATAGCTGTCCTTGAATTTGTCTAAATCTTTTAGGGGCAGTTTGGTTCATATAGGATTTCACAGACCCAAGTTCAAAACCCTTATTATATGACATAGAGAGACTCTTGGGTTTGGACATGATCCCAACTCATCTGCTCCAGCCTCACACTCATTCTGTCTTCTGGAATCTTAACACTACCAGAGATAGCATGCTCAGAACATTACTGTGTTGAAGTCTTAGAATGTTCTATTTATTGAGCTTAAACCTGCTGCTTCATGACTTCTGCCCATGGGTTCTAATTTTGTTTTCTGGAGATTGTATATCAATTGCCCTCATGTTAGACAGCTCCTTAAGCAGCTCCCTTTCTTTTTAACTGTTCCTCCCTACATGTGAGCTTGTTCCACTGTGTCAGAGGCCCTCTCACTGAACCTAGAACTGAGCATAAGACACCATTTGAGTTGTGGTCTTAGTGTGGATGGGGTTTAGAAACCCCTTGATTAGGACTCTAGTTCTGCTAGCACAGGCTAGGGTTTCACCAGCTTTGTAAGTGATTCAAGAATTAGTGTGACCTTGGAAAAATTACTTGAAGCGCTTTGAATTTCCTTCATCTATAAAACTTCTCCAAGTTGTTAAGAGGGTTGAATGACAGAATGAATATATATAAAAGCAAACTTCCTGGTGCGTTGTAGGCCTGCAATAAGTGATTATTTTTCTCCCTTCACTTTTGTGCTCTTTGTAGTCTTTTATCTTTCCTGCCATGAGATGCCTTATTTTCTCCCCGTTCACTGGATCCTCCCTCCCTCAGCACTCTCACAAATATTTCCTTGATCATTTCTGTTATCTTTCTGAATTTTCTATGGTATCTATAGAGAATGCAGAGCTCTGAATTCTTTGTTCAAGCTTCCTGGAGCTTTTCTATTAGTGTTTTTATTGCCCTTGCTGTGCAGTAGGAATTATGGGCATGCCTGAAGGATTACAGATAAGTAATCCTCACGTTTTCTTCCCCAGACATCGCCAGTTACAGCCCGAACTCTGGAAACCCTCATTCGATTGGCCACGGCCCACGCGAAGGCCCGCATGAGCAAGACTGTGGACCTGCAGGACGCAGAGGAAGCCGTGGAATTGGTCCAATACGCTTACTTCAAGAAGGTGAGGATTCAGATGCCTCTGCTTGAGAGGCTCTTTTACGTAAGTCACGGCTGACGCCTGCATTTGGATTGTCAACAGAAAGCAGCATTTGTCTGCCAGAGTTCAGTCTGCCTTGCTCCTTCCTCTGGAACACACAGTGGTTCTCAACCCTGGCTGCACCCAAGAAACAGATGGGAAGCTTCAAAATATGGAAACCAGGGCTCCTAGAGATTCTGGTTTAATTGATGAGCTATACTTTTAGTCAACTGCTTCTGTCTACCCCTCCTTCCTTTACATCTTGAAAATGTTGGTGTTTCCAAAGGAGTTACCTGGATAATCTTCCTCTTCCCTCTGTACCCTTCCCCTTGGCAGTCTCTTCACGTGTCCTTTTGGCACCTCTAAAGCTCTTGTTAAAAGTTAAACTCTCAGTCTTGCCCCTCATCCTATTTCCCTATTTCTGTTTGTGACACTGCATCTCCATCATTTAGATACGAAACCTTAAAGCCTAGACTCCCTTTTTCTGGTTGCCTACCTCTTCCCTAGTCTGGTGAATTCTAGCCCTTTGGGATTCAGTTGTGGGTTTGATAAACGTTTCCTGGCCTTTTCTCTTTGCTAGGTTGGAGGGTGTCTTAAATTGTTTTCCACTTAACCATTATGGGCTGAACACTTTTTTCATTTGTTTCTTTATTCAGTAAACATTTATTGAGTACCTACTATGTGAAGGGCATTGAACATACCTCCCACATTTTCAAAAGATGAGTAGCAGCCTCTTTCCCTGCCCCTGGTGCTGGGACTTGGGGATGAGAGGCTAGGTAAGCCACTGGAAACACAGAAGTCACTCGTGCTGATGGTGCAGAAGGGACTCTTATTCAGAGTTTGTGATGCAGTCCCCAGCGTCAGTGACCTCTCCAGCACCCACCCCCCCAACCACTTGCCTTGGTCCTAGGTTCTGGAGAAGGAGAAGAAACGTAAGAAGAGAAGTGAGGATGAATCAGAGACAGAGGATGAAAAGGAGAAAAGCCAGGAGGAGCCTGAGCAGAAGGGGAAGAGGTAAGGTGGGGCGGAGTGAAATGAGATGAAAGGGCTCCGATTCGGGCTGGGGAGAGCGGTGGAGGCTGGATCCAGTGCTACTTACTGACATCAGGTTCTTCAGGGATGGGGTGCTAAGACTTGTGTTTAGTACGGCACTTTTTACTCCTTTCCTGCTAGAGAAATGCTAAATAGCCAGAGCAATAACCCACTCACTGAGGGCTTTGAATATGTATTTGAAAATTCTTGAGATAATTTTCTCTGCATGCTGTGGTTGAGTCTATAAGGGTGGAACATAGAAGCACCGCCTATTTGTGTTCCAGTCTGGAGACTCGATCTCTTTCAGGAAAAGTAGCAGTTGGTACAGGCCTACGCCTAGCGTTTCACTTCAGTTATCGATGATTCTGTTTCCTCTTCTTTGTGGTCAGAGGCACAGGATGGGCTTCCCCAAAGCCTTTCTCTCTGTTAACTGCTGTGGGTATTTCAGGAGGAAGACGCGCCAGTTGGATGCCAAAGATGGGGATTCATATGACCCCTATGACTTCAGTGACACAGAGGAGGAAATGCCTCAAGGTGAGTGAGTGTCCCCTACTGATCAAAGAGGTTGTTCCTTTGAGCCCTGAATTTTTTCAGTTGCACTGTGCACTGTTTTTTCTTATGGGGTCCTGTTTGGCTTCCTGCTTGGGGCCCAGTGTCCAAGAGGTTTGTCTCGAGAGAACCTCAGGGGAAACCCACAATTAAAAAAATAAAATCTTTGGAAAAAGCTTTGCTCAGTTGTTTACTTCCTCCTTGGTGAACTGTGCTCTTTTGACCCACCTAGTGTAAGCATCCCTGATAGCATGTCTGTTGAGGCCTCCTGCTTGACTCAAAGCCTTTGTCATCCCGTGGGGATTTCCCTTTATCCTGACTGTTCTGCCTGGCCCCGGAAGAACCCTAGGGAATAGGCTCGGTAAGGGAACGGGGGTGGAGAAGATGACTTCTGTGGTGTTTGTGGAAATGGCTTCACCTTGCTGTCTTCTCCATCTCTGTAACCATCGATCCTCTGAAGTGTATACTCCAAAGACAGCAGACTCGCAGGAGACCAAGGAGTCCCCGAAGGTGGAGTTGAGTGAATCCAGGTGAGTATGGAAGTTGCGCCTGCCCTTTTTAAAATTCCGTACATTGCATAGGCAAGGACTTGTTCTTGCGGAGAAAAAGAAACAAATGGTTGGTTATCAACAGAATTCCAAACTAGAGCCCCAAGGATTTTTAGAACATTTTATATCTGATTCTAATTTCAAACTTACTGAAAAGTTATGAGAAAAACTTGAAGAATTTCTGTATATCATTTACCCAGAATCTTCAGTTGTTTACCTTTTATCATTTGCCTTATTAATAATTCCCTCTCTGGGAATTTGAATTGTGTCCCTGAGGGGTCAGAAAGAAGAACAGCAAGGACAAAATTTATGTCTTACTGTAAGTTTGGATTCTTCTGGATAGGAAAGATATATCTTTTCTCACTCAATTTTGGACATTTGTTTTTGAAATGAAGAATTTATCTCTAAATTTTGTTTATTAGACACCAAAGAAACTCCATAGCTAAGGTTTACTTTTTCCTTTTTATACCTTCAATACATAGTAGTATGTTAATGAATAAAATTTGAAAAATATTTAGGAAAAAACATTAAATCAATTGTAACACCACTCCCCAGAGATAACCATCGAACTATATCTTAAAATGCTTCTGAATCAGCTCATACAGATCTCACTCTTTTTAGTGACTGCAGGGTTTCCATAGTGTGGTTGAATAAACAGCTATTTAGTGAGGTCTCTAATGATGGACATTTGGGTTGTTCCCTGTTTATAGTAAAACATTCTTAAACTTTTCACTGTACACTCATGCAGGTGTAGCTGTGAGTTCCTAGAAATGGACTCCCCGGGTCAAAAGGATATG
The DNA here is from genome assembly GCF_000956105.1 of Propithecus coquereli. Lineage (NCBI taxonomy): Eukaryota > Metazoa > Chordata > Mammalia > Primates > Indriidae > Propithecus > Propithecus coquereli. Next base: position 2,190,752 of record NW_012148507.1, read on the forward strand.
TGCTTTTAAAACTTAAGTGTTGCTAAATTGTCCCCCGTAGCTGTTGACCAGTTTGCCTTTCTACGGTGCATGGGAGTGCCACCTTCCCCCACACTCAGAGGCCTCCAGTTTTAAAGTGCCGCTATTCTCACTGTGTGGGAAGCTCTGTAGTACAACAGTCTAGCTTTAAAGGGGGATGCTCAGCTGTAGAGCAGCCAGCAGAGGCAGGCATGTGTGTGTGAGAATATTTAGGGCCACCTCTACTGCATTAATACCTTGTATTCTCCCAGTATGGATCTTGCCTGAGGGCATTTGGGGTTGTTTACTCCTCCTCCACTCCTTTTTCTGTCTTGGGCAGATTGAAGGCATTCAAGGTGGCCCTCCTGGATGTGTTCCGGGAAGCTCACGCACAGTCCGTGGGCATGAATCGCCTCACAGAATCCATCAACCGGGACAAAGAAGAGCCCTTTTCTTCAGTGGAGATCCAGGCTGCTCTGATCAAGATGCAGGATGACAACCAGGTCATGGTGTCTGAGGGCATCATCTTCCTCATCTGAGGAGGCCTCCCGTCCGAACTTGGAGTCGTGCTCTGAGACTTTCTCGCCGTATTTCCCATTCTCCTCCCCCACCCTACTCTTTGCCTTCGTCCCCGGAGAACAGTGTTAATTGAACTGAAGTTGAGGGACCGTGGTGAGGAAGCTGAATCAGCACTCTGGAAGCTCTGGGAACGGGAGGTGGAAGTGGGGTAAGGAGAGAAGAAAGTGGGGAAGGACGGGACTATTGCATCTTGATCGCAGCAGCACTGGATACGCTCCCCCTTCCTACCCCCAGCAACCCAATTGTCACTGTCTGTAAATGTGACTTCAGAGTACTTTCTGTGGTACAGCTGATTTCTGTTCATCTTTTCTGTTTGTTGGCTGTTCTCCAGAGCACTTTGGTCTAGACCACGCTTTGGGGTGTTCTAACGTGCTGGGGAGAGAAGCTGAGGCCAGTCATGTCAGTCAGGAAAGCTTTCTTTGCAGTTGAGACTGTATGTCATATGTATGGTTGAGCATATGACTGTATGTCATATGTATGGACATCCAGGACATCGAATAAACTTAACCATTTTGTACACATGGCCTTAATACTATGTGCTTTTTATACACACATTGAAAAATTTTGTTTTCCGTGAGCTTGCTGCCCTGCAGTTTGCTGCTCCCGTATTTGCACCAAGCCACCACAAGGTGGCAGCAGCCTGCTGTGATCTGTCTCTGGGGGTCATGTCTTCAGTGTTTTCTTCCTCAGTAACACGAGCATTTTAGTCAAAATTGACGGTGCAAACCAAACCCTGCCGATTGCGAAGAGCTAAACGGCCACTGAAGGCCAGTGAGTCCAGGAGAAGAATTAACCCTCTCTGTCTGGCTTTTCTGAACCTGAATTTAAGCCCCCTCATAGAAAAATAACACCTGTTATGTCAGGCACCTCAAAATCCTGTGAGTTCTTGCCTGTAAAGAGATCCCATTGCAGAATACTTTTTAAATTACCTGGGTGTCCACTCTTTGGGATTTGTTAGCCTGTTTGCACAGAAGCTCGTTGAGGGGCTTGGGCAGGACTTCTCTACTACTATTGTGTGATTTGAGTAGCTTCGGAAGAACTTTTGAGGTTACTTAAATAAAAGAAAAAACAAAAAATATGTGACTTTATGATGGGCCTGGATTGGACGCTGCTTTCTGGTGGCAGATGTGGTTTTGAGGAGAAGTCCTGGTTCTCAGATGGAAGATTGTTGAGGTACTTATTTCTCCCCTTTTGCCAAGGGGTAGCCCTTTTCCCCGAAGCTCAAAAACCAGAAGATTTTCTTTGGTTTCTCATGACAAAGGGATTTTTTTTTTTTTTTTTAAAGGGACGGCAAAATTTTTGTGGAGTTCAATTTTAATTGGTGATTTTTTTTCCACACGTGAGATCCAAGTCCTATTGGAAGTGATCTAAAGAGCACGGTTTCCAAGGGGAGTACAGCGGGACTGGAAGGAGAAATTTGACATTAACTGAGCGTTGGCAATGAGTCAGAATTTGTGCTAGGTGTGTCAGTGAGTGCAAAAACGGGACTAAAGTGTAACTATATGCCAAAAAGTTTTTATATCCTGAAAAAATTTGGCACCTTATTCCTTGTAACTGTCCTGGATAAACAAAGTGGCAACATGAAAGTTTTTCAAAAAAGACAATTTGATAAGTGTTGCTGGGATTGAGCCCTCTGCCAGTTTACCAAGTAGCTTCAGGTAAGTTTTGAGCTTTGTTATTTCGGCTGTAAAATGGGGATTATTTACTGTCTTGTGAGATGCAGCTGGGACAGCAAGGTGGCAAGTTCCTGCCTGGCGGCATATAACTGCTTCATGGTAGTGGTGGTATTACTGCAGGTTCCAGGGCCCATTAAAAATGATCCATTTTTATTATAAGTGCTTAAAAACACGATCCTTCCAATAGAACCATTTAAAGGGATTTCACCCTTGTTATACTCCTGAGCTTTTTCCCCTCCTCCCCTGCCTTTCTACTCCCAGATGGTCCCTGTACCCCCATCGGTGTGGCTCTCACTTGAGCACTTCTCACGGGACGGATCCTCACCACTAGCTTGTGGCCACGGTTTCTGCAGCTTTCTCCCCAGGACAGTGTTAGCTCACAACAGCCTGTGACGGAGGGTTAGGAAAACATGGAGAAGATAAAGAGCAGAAAGGCTTGCACAAACCAAAGAATCGGCTGGTTATCTCCTTTCTCCTGAGGAAATTTCAAACTACATCCGTCCTCATGATTCTAGACTTTTTTTGAGGTGAGGTCTCCCCAGAAGGTCTGGTCAGTGGAATACGGCAGATTCGAGAGTCAGCTGTGTGCTGGCTGCTTGATCCTCAGCCCTCACCACGGCTCGTCTCCCCTCCCTCCTCAACAGCCTGGCAACACCATATCTGCTTTGCAGGTAGGGAAGTGGGTTGCACAGGAAATCCCGCCAGAGCCAAGAGCTTGGCAGAGGGAAATGAGCCCAGCGCTGGGAAGCAATGGGGTTCCTTTTCTGACACAGTGTTAGCTGAGTTAACGTGTCACTTCCTTAGAGGAAAGTGCATGGTGTCTTTATCTGGGAAAGGAGGCGGTTGACCTAGGTGATCTCTGAGGTCCCTCTGGTAATGCATAGGACTTTATTTACACCTAGAGTCAGTTCTACCACGAGACACTTCAGCCCGGGCACCAGCTCATAAAACCTGCGTTGGGCTGCGTGGAGGGGCAGGTCAGGACGGGCCTTGTATCGCCTTGTTATAAACATGCCTTTTAGGGGAAGTGGTTTCTGTGCTTCCCTGTTTTGTGTGTAATACCCCAGGCTGTTTCCCATTATCTCAAGGGATTTAATTCCTAGAAAGATTTCAGAACGAAATTTTAATTCCATTTTAATTTGCTGAAATAAAAACTTAGCTTAACTTTCTTTTTCAGTTTTGATGCCTCAGTGATGAGTCTCAGATTTTGGCTGGTCCATTACTAACCAGCATGTAATTCTAGTTCATTCTCTTCAGTCTTTCCTCAAGGGAGAGAATTGACATTCTAAATTCTTTTCCTGAATGTTTTTACTATTAAGTCCTGAGTATTTTCCCACCCTCTGGAGGATATTATCCTCTGCTGAGATTTACCATTCTGATAATAGTTCTCCCAGCAGGTACTTTTTGTAGCAAGCTAAGCTTTCCTACCTTTAAGTACCACTATTTAACCTTGCAATGGAAAGGTCGGGTCATGACGTCTTGCATATGTGTGCTGCTATTCTAGTAATTTCAGTGGATGTAGTCCTGAGTGAGAACCGTAATAAAGTCTAATAAAATCTCCACAAAGTATAAAGATTGAACTTAACTATGTATGTGGTTCTATTTTTTACAAATACTATGACTCCTAAAACATAACATGGAATATTCAGGAAGAAGATAACAAAAATGATCTTACCACCTAATATAACTACTATAACTTATTTTTGGTAAACTTTAAAACCAGTTTTGAGTGACACTTCATGCTATATCCAGTTTATCAGCAAGTTTCAGATTAGACGTTTGAAACTGAGATTAATAAACAATAGTCTAGGAATTTAGGGACTAGGAATGTTTTTGAAAAATTGAATTTGAAGTCAGATTTCTGAAAATCTGCAGAAGAAATGCAAGTGTTCACATGTTACGTTTCACCCTAGTGGATAATAAAAAGCTAAGGAAATTAGAGTTAACATAGGGATGATGTATACAGGTTCCAAACTCACAACCAAACTTTGACTCCCAGAAACAACTGTCACACACTCAGGATTGGAGCAGATGAGGAGTGGCCGGTTACCGTATGCTAAGCACCATATAAATTATCTCATTAAATCTTCCCTATAATCCTGTGACAGATGTTATTTTTTCAATTTTATAGAAGAGGAAATAGGTCTAGAGATATTGGATAATTTGCCCAGGGTCTCATAGTAGGTGGTGGGGTCTAAAGTCACACTCAAGGCTATCTTGATTTCTTACTAATAACTACTCTGTTCTAACCAGCATACTGTGCTGCTGGCTTCAAAGGACTTCGAAGCACTGGGAGTGCTCTGGGGAGCTGGAGGCGGTCACAGCTGCCTGTTGGATGGGGCGGCAGAATTCTAGTGTGATGAGAGGTCCGTGGGTACCAGTGTCCAGAGATGAAATGGAAGACCTTTCAGATTAGTGGTTGGTGATACTCTGAGCAATTTCAGGAATTTGCCCTAAGCACAAAGAAGCCTATTTGCTATTTCGTTTGTCATGTCACAAAGCCTGTGATAGTGTGGGTACTACCAGGAAATGCTGCCCTTCTGGATCCTGTTAAAATGTGTTTTTTTTTTTTGTTTTGGTTTTGTGTTTTTTGAGACAAAGTCTCACTCTGTTACCTGGGCTAGAGTTCTGTGACATCGACCTAGCTCACAGCAACCTCAAACTTCCGGGCACAAGCGATCCTCCTGCCTCAGCCTCCCGAGTAGCTGGGATTATAGGTGCTCACCACTGTGCCCGGCTAATTTTTTCTATTTTTAGTAGAGACAGTGTCTTGCTCTTGCTCAGGCTGGCCTCGAACTCCTGACCTCAAGCGATCCTCCTGCCTTGGCCTCCCAGAGTGCTAGGATTATAGGCGTTAGCCACCACGCCCGGCCTTGGATCCTGTTAAAATGTTTTAATTAAGAAAAACACAAAAGTAATTTTTTCTTATTACAAAACCAGGATATTTACATTAGTGAAACGCTAGAAAATAACCATAAGAAGTAAATAGAAAACACTTATAATCTAGCCACCCAGAGAAAAACATACCTGGGTATGTTTTTTAGATACCTGTGTATGTGCCTATATAGTTGGACATTTATCCATTTTTCATGAGTACGAACAATGCTATGATGAACAACCTTGTTGCTAAATTTGGGTGCATATACTTACTTGCTTCCTTAGGATAATTTCCTAGAAGTATAATTGATGGACCAAAAATATAAACATTATTAAAATTTTAGATATGTTTCATTAAATAACCAGTTTATGTTCCCACACTTGTGTATTAGAGATGCCCTCTGTCCTGTGTGGTTTGCCGATGCTGGGTGTATCATCCCCACTCCCAACTCCATCTTTTAAAAATTGCCACATTCAGTCCGGTTGAGATTTGAAGTTTATTTTTAAGGTCTTATATATATACTTCTCACACAATATCTTCAGCAGTACATGGAATTCAGAGTTATGAAAGCAGTTAAAATATTCTTCCTATCATTAACACAGAGAAAGTACAGAAAAGGCAACTTTTCACCACTGTATCGTCTTTGATAACTAGAGGTGGAAAGTTGGTAGTGTAAGGCATTTTAAGAGCTATCGTTGAAACCACCTGGTCTAATATGGTTTCTGTTTATCTTACTAATACAAGGACAGGTGTGAATAAGATAATGTGTGAAAGGCTAGAAAGCGTTCAGAATCAAAAAACCAAAAACTGGTTTCAGTTCTCATCATTTTCAGAAAATAGGCAGAGTTACTCAGATATCTTTTTTAAAAAAAAGTTTTTATTTTTAATTATTATGGGTACATAATCATTGTATATCTTTATAGGGGACATGTGATACAGGCATACAGTGTGAATTAACCAAATCAGGGTAATTGGGGTATCCATGAGCTGAGGCATTTATCATTTCTTTGTGTTAGGAACATTCCGATTCCATCCTTTTAGTCATTTTAAAGCATACCCTAACTTATTGTTGATTATAGTCACTTTGTTATGCTATCAAATATTGTTCATTCTATCTGTTAACATCTAATTATATTTTTGCACCCATTAACCATCCATCTCCACTTTATTCCTCCCTCCCACCCTTCCCAGCCTCTGATAATCATTACTCTACTATCTGTCTCTATGAGATCAATTGTTTTTAATATTTAGCTCCCACATATGAATGAGAACATGCGAGATTTGTCTTTCTGTGCTTGGCTTATTTCACTCAACATAACGTTCTCCAGTTCCATCCATGTTCTTACAAGTGGCAGAATTTCATTCTTCTTTTTTGTGGCTATCTAATATTCCACTGTGTATGTACACAATTTCTTTATCCATTCATCTGTTGATGGACACTTAGGTTGATTCCAAATCTTGGCTATTATGAAGAGTACTGCAATAAACAGGAGACTGCAGATATCTTTTCCACATACTGAATTCCCCTCCTCTGGATCTACACCCAGCAGTGGGATTGCTGGGTCATACGATAGTTCCATTTTTAGTTTTCTGAGGAACCTCCATACTGTTCTGCATAGTGGTTGCACTAATTTACATTCCCATCAACAGTGTACGAGGGTTCCCCTTTCCCCACCTCCTCGCCAGCATTCGTTATTGCCTGTCTTTTTGATAAAAGCCATTTTAACTGCGGTGAGATGATATTTCATTGTAGTTTTGATTTGAATTTCTCTGATGACTAATGATAAGCATTTTTGTTCAGATATCTTGACTCCAGTCCCAGATACCACTTAGCAGATGCTGCTCACTTTGCAAGTTTGACTCTCTGACAACCCCTCACCTTTCCAGCATGTGCTAAGTGTCTTTGTTCCAAATATTCTCTGGCCTGCATCTGAGGAAAATTAGTTTTCCTCTTCTGGGGCTGGAGTCAGAAAACCTGGATTTGAATTTCAGCTCTGGTATTTAATAGCTCCGTGCCTTTGTATAGTTTTCATGCACTCTTTAAATCTCAATTCTTAATCTGTATAATGGAGAGATTTATAATTTTCTCCTGGGGTTCTTGTAAGAATCAAATAAAATGATGTACATGAAAATGCTTTGTGAGCTGTATGGCTTTATCTACAATGTAAGACTGTTATATAATCATTTTCCCTCCTTGTCAGCACTTTGTTAAATAGCTGACAGACAGTGTTAGATCAGAGAAAAATGGTCGTGGAAGAGTTGGAGAGAGAGTTCCCTTTATTTGTAGATGGAGACTGGAGTGAGTCAAGAGGCTTGGGTACAGGCCAGGCTTCCCCAGTGGGTACCTGTGAGAAAGCCATTTAACCTCCATCATCAGCGAGAGGGCTGGACCAGATTATTTCTACAGACCTGCACGGCCCCTGAAATCTGTGATGGAGGCAGACAGCAAAGGTGAGGCGTTGTCTTACCTGCCTTAATGGCTAATCTAACTTGGGTGCCAGGTCTAGGGGGGCCCTGTAAGGTGTCATGGGATAACAAAGTCAGTAGTGGCATTCTCTGAGTTGATTGCTTAACATAAAACCTGCAGTTGACATAAACATGTGCAATCTACAGAAAGCTTTCTCTCCAGCTTAAATAAGTGCTGCCAACAACCTCAGAGTCTTTACTTTTTCCTTTATGTCCTTTCGCATCCACCTTCCTTTGATCTCCCCTGGGTCAGAAGCAGCAGAGAGAGCAGTGGAATGAGCCCCGATACATCGGGAGCACTTGCCCTCTGCTCCATGAACCCAACGGGCAGAAAAGGGAAGGGCAGCAAGGTTCCACTTTTCCTTCCCAGGTACCTTGCCCTCTTCTTTTCTCTTTATTTTCTTCTCCTTTGCACTTCTCCTCCATACATCCTTCAAGCCCTTACCTCTGCAAAGATAAAGAACTGTATCTCACAGGAAACCCATTTCGTCTTGTCCTTCTATGGCATTTATACCAAAAATTAGGACAACCCACGAATTTTTTCTTTCTTTTTTAAATTATTTTTAAATTATTTTTTTTTTTTTCAGTACAGACATGGTCTTACTCTTGCTCAGGCTGGTCTCAAACTCCTGAGCTCAAGCGATCCTCCCACCTCGGCCTCCCAGAGTGCTAGGATTACCGGTGTGAGCCACCGCACCTGGCCAGAACCCAAGAATTGTCATTCTGAGTCAGATCCATGCAGGAGTGAAAGTGACACATTTCTCAGAAGTGTGGTTGTTTCAGTGTTCTCATTGGTTCTCCTCTGTTCCCTTTTATTTTCTTCTTAATGTGGATTTTCATGGGAAACATAGTTATAACACAGCATTTTTAGCATTTGGAGTCCTGATTATTTTCCACAGAAAGAGGCAACAAAATGCAAAGTGCAGAAGATATATTACCCTACCTCACACACGTGTGTGCTTGCACACACACGTACATTCACACCCCTACCTCCAAAATTGAGATTATATATTTAATTCAAAAAAAATTTTTTTTGGTTTCCATAGGATTCCAAAATTGGAAGGGACCTTTCAGGTGGTTCAGTCTAGACAGCCCCCAAGTGCATGACTCCTCTCTGGAACATCACTACCAGATGTTCATCAAGCCTGGGTGTGATCTGGTGACAGTCCAATCTCTCTCCCTTTAGAAAAATATTTGAAAATAATATTTTGTGTCTGTAAGTTTTCTCCGAGGTATCTCCAACAAAATAATTTTGTTGACAACTAATCTGATATATTAGAAATTGAAGGTAGAAGAAGAAATGAACTAATGTCAACATCCAATTAAATCAAATGAATAAATATTGACTACAGCTATGGGTAGAATGATTTACTAAGGGTATGGGAGTGGTGGGAACACAAAAAAGCAGAAAGGAATCACAGTTATCTCTTTCAAAGAATTTAAGATCCAGAGAGAAGATTAGGAGCAAACACTTGAAAACTTAAAAAGCCAGGCTGGGTGTGGTGGCTCAGGCTCCTTTGGGAGGGCAAGACGGGGAGGATCGCTTGAGGCCAGGAGTCTGAGACCAGTTTGAGCAACATAGTGAGAACCTGTCTCTACAAAAAATAGACAAATTAGACAGGCATGATGGTGTGTCCCTGTAGTCCCAACTACTCAGGAGGCTGAGGCAGGAGGATTGCTCGAGTCCAGGAGTTTGAGGCTGCAGTGAGCTATGATGGCGCTACCACACTCTAGCCTGGGTGACAGAGCAAGACTTTGTCTCGAAAAAAAAAAAAAAGAAAAAGCCAAAGCACATACAAACAGCCATCCAAGTGGACAGTAGAAAAGTTGTCTCTAAGTGTTAATTGCTAAACGAAATGTCGTGAGAGAAGTCGAGAGTTCAGAAGAAGGAAAGGCAGTGGGTTTGGGGCAGGAGGAAATGGATATTGCAGAAGAGGCTTGGAACTTGGGTAGAACCCAAATGAGCAGAGAGAACTGAAATGGTCATTCCAGGAAAAAAGAAACTAGCCTGGAGAGTGTGCAGACTCAGAAATTCAAAACATTTTGTGGAGCAAAAGCTGAAAATTGAGTTTGCCTCGTGTGTTTGGCAGTGACTTGCTTTAGTAAATTAGGTCGGGCCAAGCATGAGATTTGGGCCAGTCCTGAAGGAATTGGTAATTTAATCCTGAGGCAAGAATGGAGTAAAATATCATCTCTCTGGGCCCGGACTTGGGGTCCCCAGCCACCACCCCAAAACTCTGTCTGTTATCAGCATGAGGCCTGGGGAAATGTACAGGAGCAAAAGTTGCTGATCCCCAGGTTTAACAAGCTGAGGAGAAATTTTGGTGGGAGGACGCCAGGAAAATTCGACAGTGTTCGACAGACACTCAGCTGGGCTTTCCCCAGGCATTGCGCTCTGGCAGCGTGTTGACTAATTCGATCCACCCCAGCGCAGGAAGTCAGCATGGCTGCTGAGTAAGTGAAAGTCTGCACGAACCCCCGAGAGTGGCAGCGAGCCTGTGGTCACCAGGACAGGCCATGCTCTGGGAGAATGCTGACGAATTTTGCCACGGAACAGCCTCGCTTTCCTAGTCCTCCCTTCATCCCCGCACTTGCCAAAGAGCTTTCCGGAGTATAGGAGAATAGCTATGGTTCTTAGCTATGAGGGAGTGAAGCTCTGAGATTTGAGACTTCTGTTTTCTTATCCCAATAGCCTTTCGAGGATACCGGACTCTCAATTTCTCAGTTTCAGAAAATGCAGCGCGTTCAGCGAAGCCCATTGCAATTTTGTGGGCAGTGCAGCACTTTTGCGAATGTTCCCTAATGCAGCGCATCTCAGGCTTTCACGTGGTGGGAATCATGTGGGCATCTTGTGAAAATGCAGAGTCTGATTCAGTAGGTTTGGGGGAGAGGTGGAGAGTCTACATTTTTAGCAAGCTCCAGGTGCTAATAAGCTAGATGCTGCTGGTCCCAGGATTGAACTGAGCAGCAAGGTCTTCTTAGATGGTGGGGTTGGAGAGCAGTGCCTACTTTCTCATTCCGGATTGTGCTCGACCGTACTTGCTGCCTTCCTTCCTGAGGCTGTTGTCCTGTCTCCACATATATCACCTTGCTTTTGATATGACTTTGCACAGCCTGTTTTGTATGTAAAGAATTTTTCCTTAGACATGGAAATAATGGAAGAGAATTAAAGCACAACGTAGCATGGAAACAGTTTGAATATGAGGCTCATGACTCTTAAAAATCCCCTGGTCATTAGCTACTAGGAGTTTCTGGCTGGCATGTCTCCCCATTTCTCTTCTCTCCAGGGTTAACGTAAATTCCTCTTATTTTTGCATGTTGCAATTTCCCTGTCTGTACACTGGAATAGGCTCCATCTTTGCACTTCCGAAGAGGCCCGTGGGAAGCCCTCTCCAAAACAGAAGTGCCATCTGGTCTGACATAAAGTTCGCAGCTCTCCTGGATGCAGAAAACTGCTATGGTGATTTTCCTCTTTTTTTGATAGCACTTTTATTTTTCTTCTTCTTACCCAACACAGTGACCACCAGGACAGAGCAGGTGTTTAATAAATGGTGTTTTTGTTAACAAGAAGATAAAACTTGGACGCACAAGTCTCCACAGGTCCACAGAATAGATTCAGAATTGGAGGGTCCCTCATTCAATCTGGAACTTTCTCCTGTGACTTAAACCCTGTTCCATCCTGAATTCTCACACAGCACCCTGGGGAAACGCCTTCCCTAAGTCTTTTTATTTTTTTTCCTTCTTATTTTTTCTCAGATTTTGCCTCTGATCCCCTTCCCTCATCCCTCCCCACTTACACTCTTTTTTCATCAGAAGATCAGGAATTGTACTCTTTTTTCAGAGAGAGAGAGAGAGAGAGAGAGAGCACTCGCTACACAGACAACAGGGAAATGAGGTCTTCTGTGTTTTTTACCGTTTGTTTACCTAAGCCTCAAATAATTCCTGCTCTCACAAAGGTTGGCATACGAAAACCCTGGCACAGTGTGTTCATCTGCCAAATGATCATTACATTTTAAAAGAAGGGTTAGTCGCTATGGACTGTGATTTTGTGGAGATTCTAGAAAGTACATAATGGATTTGAATATTTGACTTAAACAAATAGGAAAAAATGAATGAACAGGTTCAAAGAATTCTGAGACTGAAAATAATCTTTGTATTAAAAGGAAAAAAAAGAGGATTGTGTGGGGTTTTGGGGGCCTGTAGTTTTTCAGTAAGAGATGCTGTCATATTAACACATTCTTTTTTCTTTTTATCATTGATTCGCAGATCAGTACCACATTTTTTTCTTCTTCAACAGGGGACAGAGAGGTACGGTTATGAAGGAGAATGAGGCCTCCTAACTGATCAGGGGCCACAAAGGCAAATTAACCATCTATTTAATTAGTTTGATTGACCTAAACAGAGGAAGAAGTTTTGTGCTTGAAGGAGAGAAGAGCTTCAAGAGGTTTGAAGGTTGAGAATAAAAGCCGTGATACCCGAGGCCATTCTGGCCAGATGCTCCGAAGCTGTATTTGGAAGGGTCCGACTCGAACACAAATGAGCGTTCAGCGAAATCAGAAGTGTTTTACTAGCATTTGGCGATAGACTGACGTTTAAATAAATTATATACTAATATCTTCTGTTTAGTGAATAAGATTATGAATTATTAATGTATAGTCAGTTTATTTTTTGAATGTAATTCTTTAGAATACTTTTTAAACCTAGTATAAGATAACGTTGTTTAACTGGCTGTTTTCATGAGGAGTCAGAGCTTGGATAAAAAATAAAAATAAACAGAAAAGGCTGCAAAATTTTTTAATGTCTCCGTCAGTCAGTTTAGACTAGAATATGCAACAGTAACCACTTCAAATCCCAGTGGTTTGCAAGGACAGAGGCTTATTTCTTGACCATGCTCACCTGCTCCGGCGTGGGTCGCCCGGGGGACTGAGCGCACGTACTCAGAGATGCCGACTGATGGAGGCTACCGCGCACCATGCTGTCATTTCCCCACATGTTTCCACGGTCACCCCGGGCAGGAGAAAAGAGGTCGTGGAGAATGACACATGGGTTTTAGATTCTTCTGCCTGGAAGTGACTCATTTCACTTCCACTCACAATTCACTGGCCAAAGTAAGTCACATAGCAAGGAGGCAAGAAAAGTGTAATCCTCTATATTCCTGGAAGTGGAGAGGAAGAGCATTTTGGCGATCACTGTTGATGTCTAGCCTCATCCACCTTTCTGTTCACCAAATACTGGGTTGGCAATCCTTGTATGCATAATAGCTTTGCTCCCTTCCCAAGGGAGAGCACCCAAAAGTCTGATCAGAGTATCTAGCTCAAAGTCTAGGATTTCTAAATGGTGTACTCTAATTCATTACATAAGTCTGAGTGAGTAGAATAAAAACAGAAAAATAGCAGTAAATGCTTCCATTTGGAAAAAGAAAGAATGGAAGGTACACAGGAGTGTTGATCTAGAGCAAATCCTTTGAAATCCGGCTTGGCTGACCTTGTGGGAACCCATAGCCAGGGAATGTGGACTGTTCTTTGACTGGACCCTGGTTCTGCTTTTTGGGAGGGGCTCACTGTAGTCCCTGGCTCCACTCCATGGGAGGTTATTTTTATTTTTTTATTTTTTTTGAGGCAGAGTCTTGCTTTATTGTCCAGGCTACAGTGAGTGCCATGGCATCAGCCTAGCTCACAGCAGCCTCAAACTCCTGGGCTCAAGTGATCCTCCTGCCTCAGCCTCCCAAGTAGCTGAGACTACAGGTGGGAGCCACCACTCCTGGCTAATTTTTTGTTTCCATTTTTTTTGACTGGCTAATTTTTTCTATTTTTAGTAGAGACGGGGGTCTTGCTCTTGCTCAGGCTGGTCTCGAACTCCTGAGCTCAAGCAATTCTCCCACCTTGGCTTCCCAAAGTGCTAGGATTACAGGTGTGAGCCACCGCGCCCAGCCTCCATGGGAAGTTAAAAAGATTTTTTTTTCCCACCTGTACTCTCTTTGGCCACATCTGAAGTGGTGTTGGTGAATTTATCTTTTTTAGAGCCTTAGTTCCTGCTCCTTGATGGTTGGGGCACTGAGGACTTACTCCTGATTAATTTTGCGAGCTCTCTCAAAATGTTAGTAAATTTCTCATTTAAATCAATTCTTTTTGAGACATAATTCCCAGAACATTTCTATTTCTTTGCTTTTTCATTCCTATAACTCTTCTTCTCTTGATTTAACTGTAGATTACTAGAACTATACTCTTACCCTTTTTACTCTGAGTCCTTTTATCCAATTAAAAGGATTTACCAGATGCTTCGTTCTGATTCTTGCCCTTAGGAAATTTATTTGCTTGAAAGCTTTTATTGTGCATTTCTCCCTCAAAGGCTTTTCAATCTTATCTTTTATTCTTGAGGGCTAGAAGGAGTTGGGGTGTTTTTCCACCTTGCAGGGCTCTGAATTTCTGGCCTCTCTTCATTCCCTTTTATTTTTGTCTGTAAACCTGCCAACTCTCTCCTGAGCTCCTTTCTTTCACGTGTTCCCTTGCCAAATGCAGACAGTAGTATATAGAGCACACAACTAACATTCTGTTTTCTAATCGCTTTCTCTAGAACTACAAGTTTATTAGGTACGAGATCTGCCTCTCCAGTTACTGACGGTAATAGTTTTACCAAATGTTTTCCCTTGCAGAACACGGATCGTCACTTATCCAGGCTAAAATTTTACTGCCATTACAGCCAGCTACCTGACCACTATCATGTTACCGCTCTTTTAGCCTTTTGTTCTGGTAGCACCTCCCTTGTAGGGATCAATTTCTGTATCTGCAGATATACCGCTAGGTTCTGGCAGCATATCTTGATTAGATTTACCTTTTTTGAATGAGGATAAAACCTCTTGAAAGTTCGATTTGTAAAACTAAATATGTGTACATTTATTCCATCAATATCCTCAACAATCTCATGTTATCTTATGGGTTAATGTATATGTATTCACTTTCTTCCCATAACTATTTTAAGCTCATAGAGGTAGAGACTGTACTAGCACAGTCTATTACCTGTAATAGTAGCCCCAACAAACTCAGAGCATGGCTCCCAGCACAAAGTAGGGTATAAAAAATCTTGCTGATTTGGATGTTTGACAAACTATAATATTTTACCATATATAAACCTGTGTGCGACTCATTTCTAAGACTATAGGGTCTTCTGGTATCTCTTTCCGTAGGCTTTTGGGGTTGATTGTAGAGTGTTCTAGCTGTCAGTGTGTTGAATGACAGTTCCAACGCTACATTGAAACTCTAGAAGCTGGCGACAGCTTGGATCGTGGGTCGTACAGAGCCAGTCAGTGAAGGGCTTCCACCATTGTCACTGTGTGCTCATCGTATGTTCATTATTATGTCCCTGGTATTAGCACAGGCTTTGCATTCTAAGAAGTGCTCAATGAATATTAGATGCAGTAATGATCTGGATCTGTTGATTCAGTTTGTGATAGCCAGTTGCTAATTTGGAATCTTGATAAGATAGTTGTTTTTTATACTGAGGGGGAAAACTTTGTGACTATGGAATGTGAAGATCAGTGTTGCTTTCTTCTTGGATAAAGATCATTTTGTTCTCCCCTGCAATCCAACAAATCCTCTCATATTGAATTAGGTATTCTTAGTTCAAAGTGGTTTCCTTGTCCCTTCTTTCAAGAGAGCTGGTATATTCTTCTATGCATTGAGGTGTGGCTCTGAATGGAGAAGAGACCACTAAAGAAAGTGAGTGGTTCATGTCATTCAATTTCACATACATTTAAGGGTCTATTGCATATCTTGCTTTGGTAGCATGAGTGACACAAGCAAAGCTGAAAACCTGGCTCTTGATTTCGTACAGCTAGTGTCACTGTGTACCTGGAAGGTCCTACCCTGTAAGGCCTTGAAAATTCTCTACAAGATGGGCTCAGGGGTTTCAGTCTGGCTGGAAGGGATTGGCTAGGGGACTTGAATCTGTGTTCGCAAAGAATGTACTGTTTTAATTTAGATTGTATATTTGCGGATGTTTATTTGGAGAAGAAGGCTGGTAGAGATTACTGGGGGGGCTAAAATTACCCCAAATCTGTGAAGATCCCAGAGAACCATCCTAAAACATATAAGCAAGTACAAAATAGGCTAATTATGAGCACAGATGTGTTAAACTTCTGATCGTTCCAGAGAGAGGAACAGAGGACTCCACAGCCATAGCAAGGAGCAATGTGATGAAAGGCCCGTGATCACAGAAGATTTCTCACTGGTGTTGGGGGGCCTTCCAATGAACCCAGGAACAACTTTCTCTTCATTTTCTTCAGTTCAAGAAAATGGAGGAGAGTTGTTCAAATATGTTGTGATAGGGAAAAATAACTGCCCTGCTAGAATGAGTCCTGCCTTGTGAAAAGAGCGTGTATAATTTTACCTCATCTTCATGGAGATAAGGAGAGGTACGCTACTGTTTTTTTTTTTTTTTTGAAATGTCTGTGTATCCCCAGAGTATCCTGCCTGGCACAGAGAGTGGCTTAATACATATTTATCAATCAGAACTGAACTGGGACAAATTAACTTTTTGCAGGTCATTTAAAATTACGTGTCAGAGCATTTAAAGGCTTCTACTTGCTAATTCATTTTTGGTTAAGAACAAATTATTGTTGATCAGACATAGCCAAGATAATGGCCATTCAGATGTTGTATGAATCTGCTATTATGATATTAATGTGATATTATGATATATATACACACACACACATACACACACATATGTATGTTTTCTTCCACGGTTCCTGGCTTATAACTCCTGTAAGTCCTTGTTATTTCCTAAGTGACTAAAACAATAAGCATATCTTTTGTTAGAGTATTTGGCCTTTTGCCTTTGGTTCCTGAAGCAGCTTTGGAACAGCTTCAGAGTAATAAAGGTGATAGACAGTCTTTTGCTACAACGTTGGGGCATTTTAGGTCTAAGAAGCAGGCCTCCAAGGGCAGAATCTCTCTCTCTGACCTTCTCCTGCCCTTCTTTCACCTGCTCCTTTTTATCCCCAAGGCAGACTATAGAAACTGAAATTATACTCTAATTTCCCCCTCCCCTTCTGTCTTGGAGCTGGCCACAAAAAAATCTTTTTGACCTTCCTTGTCTGATTGTAGATCGTAAGACCCCCATTGCAGAAGGGGTCCTGCCCCACACCCAGGAGGAGGGAATGCTATACAGAGAGGCCAAGAAGAATCTGAACAGACAGGCCTTGCTGAGTTTCCCCACTCAATCTGTAAAAACAAAACAAGCCCCTTCGGCCAAACAAGGTTCCAAAAAAGTGGCCAAGGTTCAAACAAGCCTAACCAACCAAAGCCCCAAAAAAAGGCCAAAGAAACGGAAGAAAAAAAACCTCCGGAAAACCGGAACAAGGGAAACTTCCAAGAAAGGAAACAAAAACCAACCAACGGCCGGGAAGGGGGGCCAACCCAAACCCAAGGGAATGGAAGTGCCTGTGCTCAGGACCCTTCCAGACCTTGCTCTATATATCTCTTCATCTGGCTGTTTATGTCTGTCCTTAACAATATCTTGTAGAATGGACTGGTAAGTGTGAACGTTCCCCTGAGTTTTGTGAGTTGCTCTAGCAAATGAATCAAGCCTAAGGAGGGAGTAGTGGGAACCCCACCTTGAAGCCAGTTGGTTAGAAGTTCCAGAGGCCCAGACTTGTGACTGGTGCCTGAGGTGGGAGCAGTCTTGTGGGACTGAGCCCCCTACCTGTGGGGTCTGATGCTCTCTCCAGGTAGCTGGTGTCAGAATTGAATCAGATTAGAAGACGCCCAGCTGGTGTCCGCTGCGGCATTGATTGCTTGCTTGGTGGTGGGGAAAAATCACAAAAATCTTTTGGTCACAAAAGTCTTTTGTATTGATTGTTGTGATGTGAGAGCAGAGGAAAAACAGTTTGTTTTTTCATCACAATGAATAATGATTATTTATGAAGCACCAGTAGGAGTCTAACCATGGGGTTAAAAAATAATTGAAGGAGATAACAAAACTACCTGCGGATATAATTTCTGCATCTCTCACTGACGTCATTTAGTTCTTTGGTTTTGTTTTCCCATTCATAAAACAGAGCTAGAGATAGTCCTCTAGTTTAATACTAAGGCTCCTCTAAGGATGACTTATTTGGCCATTCTAATGTACAACAACTGATAATGGCAGAGAAAGCACTCTGAGTGTTAACGATTAACATTCAATCATGATTCATGTTGCATGACTAGAAAGTAGAACGTATGGTTCACGACAAGGCAGTTGGCAATTTTTTAAGAACATAAAAGATCATGACAAAAATCTGTAACTTGGTTCATCTCTGTAGTAAATAAATTAAGAATTTTACTATAATTTGAGGGCGATGGGGGTGGAAGTGGGGTAGAAGAAAAGGAAGATTTGGTCCTTTTCCTGTCATCCCTTTTTAGGGTCCCCCCCTTGGTTCCCCTTCAGGAAGTGGAGTAGGAAAAAAACCCTGCATTCGTCAGTAACTCTGGGTCAACCACAACTTAAAGACAGTAAGCAGGTCAATCGAAACAGGGGCAGTGATTGCTATAAAACCGACAGGTACTCTCATTGATACAACACAGGCGTACAGAGGAAGACATATCCACAGAGCTTCCTGCACGAAGCAAGCAACCCGAGCAAAATGGCAGTGAAGATCCTGCGTGATGTGGCTGTGGTGAGTGGCAAGAATTCTGGTTTAAGGCCAGTCATGTCTAGGATTTCAGAGGAGCAGATTTCTAGGCAATGAGGCTTGAGTGGGTCTTTTTAAAATTACTTCTTGAAAGAACAGAGATGATTTTAACTTTGACTCCTGCCTGGTGGAGAAAAAGGAAAAAAAAAATAACTAGAAAAGTTATAATGGGATGCAAAACCTCACCTGACGGTTTTTGCCCAGGCAGTGTTAGTTAGTGTGTGTGGTCCTTGGTATCACAGACAACTGGCGTGGTCTCTCCTGTGGCCACACACTGTAGAGTGAGGTTGGCCTAAAACTCTTATCTCACGTTGGGAGCTTAGCCACCCTTTAGGGGATAGGTACATATATATTTTACACAAGGAAGCTGGGGCCCCAAGAGGTTTAATGATTTCCCCAACACTATAGGAATGACTTGGATGGAAGAAGCGAAACCACCCGGTGTTGACTTTGGACAGCTCCTAGAGAAGTGAGATTTCCCATGTCTCTCATTGCTACTTATTTATTTTTTTGTTCCATCTCATTCCTCTTGGAGGAAAGAGGGATGTTAATGGGATGGAAATCTTGCCCTCTATCCCCACCCAGGGTTTGGAATTTTGCCTGGGATTATTCAGATAAGATCTGGGAAGAATTTAATATACAGGCATAAAGAAATAGGGCTTAGGAAATCATGCACCATATTATTGGCTTAGATAATTCCTCTTTTTTTTCTCCTTTTACAAGCCATGCAACTTAAAAGAGCTGAGATGTCATAAAAGGTCCATGACATATGGCAATGATAACACTTTGATTTTATATTTATATGCTAGTTTAGAAATTACAAGAAATGTAGCAAAGTACATTATTTAGGAGCATAGGCTTAGGAGTTAGACAGACCTGGCTCTGCTACTTGCCAAGTTTAGGATTTTGGATAATCTACTTATCTTCTCTGTGCCTCAGTTTCTTTTAATTGTACAGTGGGAACAGTAATGGCATCTCTCCCATGGCATTTTTTGGGGGATTAACTGATATCATTGAGAATAAATGAATTTACACTCTGTATTGGCAGATCTGTGCATGCTTAGTTTTTAGTTAATTTGTCCATTCTAATATACAACAACCAATAGTGATAGAGAAAGCATTCCATAAGTATTAGCTATTAATATTAATATTATTGTTACCCCAGAGATTCTCATCACTCTCGCCACTAAAGTAGATGGGGATTACTTTCTGCATTATACAGATGAACAAAAGTCCAATTAAGTTAAGTGACTTATTTAACATCCCTGGATATCATAAGCACAAGAACTGGGACATGAACCTAAGTTTTCAGGCTCCAAGTACAGTATGCTTCTTTTTGAAGGATGCAGAGGCATGGTTTCTGAATTTAAAGCCATTGCATCCAAGGAAATCCGTTGAGTAGCTTTGTGCTCCAAAGCTATTTCTGTTTTCTTTGAAGAAATCTGTTGGGTTGTCAGCAAGAAACATGATGGTGTAAGGGGCATTGGAACAGGATTAAAAGTTGGGAGTTAAGGCACTTAGGGCATTGGAATAGGATTAAAAGTTGGGAGTTAAGGCACTTAGGACATCTTCAATAAGTAGTGTAGGCAAATTCTCATGGACCTAGAACCTGGCCAGACTCTGGAGCTCATTCCTATATGGGGAGGGCACAAACTGCAGATATGTACAGGAGGTGAGTATCAGGTAGCTCAGGTGGGCACACATCAGAGTGAGGTACAAAGCTAGGCTGAGAAGTTTGGTGTCCTGTTACTGCCCACCTCCGGCTGTTGCTTTCTCTTGCCTCTGTTTCCTATTCTACAGCATGAGAGCAGTATCTATTCACCTGCTTTAGAGATGGCATATAAGAATTGAAGTCTATAAAATGCTCTGAACTTCTCTGAGAAGTGCTGTTCGTATCATTCTTTAGAACCAGCGACAGCCTTTTCAGGGCCCTGCTCTGTATTGCATAACCACTCAAATCTACAGTTTCAGATCAAAAGCTTTGTGGAGCAAATAGGAGTGATTTGCATACATTGTCTGATTTCCTGATAAAGGGCCACGTGAGCCACAACACTCATGCAATTCTGATACAGCTGTCACATTGCTTAAAATGCTTGGCTCTTCTCGTGACACAAAGCTAAGATTAATGTTGACGATTAGAATAACGACCTTCAAGGACAATAGCACTGACCACCGACACCTAGGTTTGAGTCTGTAGACTGGCATTAATAGGCTGGTGAACCAACTCAAGTTACTTATCGTTCTCAGACATAACTCCTTCACCTGTCCAATTGAGATAAGTAACACCAGCCCTGTCTACCTCACAACTGCAGTTGTGAGAACCCAGTGTTTAAAGAGATGTGAAAGTGTTTTCTAAAATACTCTAAGAATACGTAGGCAAATATAATAATGACGTGTTAGAAGCATGGTAATTATTGCTAAATCATATAGACCCCAGGTGTGGTTACTTTAAAGCTTTGATAATGAAAATCAGAAGTGATTCAGTGAACATGATACAGAAGAGGAAAGAGAAAACACAAAGGACAGATTTACTTAAGAAACCTAACGAAGTGATTCACAGGCTTGGGGAGCTAAGGACCCTCTTATCTAAGTTGGCATTTTAAAAGAAACAACTTCATAGCACTCTGTCAAGACAGAAGGTGCACGAGGGTGGATTCCACATTAATCTCGTCCACTGTGTAGCTTTAGCAAACTGCTGACTTAACAATAGCCAATGGCATTGAATACTCACTGTGTGCCGGCAGTGTTGCTAGACTTAAGTGTATCATCTCATTTATGCATTTTCCACTGGAGGAAACTGGGTCCTGTCTTCTAAGGGACCTGGAGCTGAGTTACAGACCTTGGAATTCTGACTCTGGGGCCCGTGCCCTGAGCCACCACGCTAGAAAGTGAAGAACTAGTTGTCTAATGAATGATTGTGGCACATGAAAGTGGATGACTATTGATTCTCCGAAGGCAAATCAACCTCATTCTGGCTGATCTGGGTCAACCCTGCTTTCAACTTCTTTTTAGCATCAGCTACCTTAGTACAGCAAGCTGACACCATGACCTTTT
This sequence comes from Propithecus coquereli, assembly GCF_000956105.1. NCBI lineage: Eukaryota > Metazoa > Chordata > Mammalia > Primates > Indriidae > Propithecus > Propithecus coquereli. The sequence goes on from NW_012148507.1 coordinate 2,212,071, forward strand.
TGTTTACTCTTTTCATTTCTGGCCTCTGGCATCTACAAACTGTACAAAGAAGGGCCTTTTAAATCCATATGTCTAAGCACTTTCCCTGCCTTAACTGATGGAGGGGGTGAGCCTGAACATCACTGAGCCCAGCGAATGAAAGCAGCTCAGCTTCCGCTCTTACTCTACATTATGCTGAGAGTCGGTGATGGGCCTTGTCCGGCCCCAGGAAGGGTCAATGATGATGGTGGGGTGAGCAAAGCATGGTCGTGACAAAGAGAAGCTGGCGAGATTTTTAGCTCTTATTTTTAGTTAGGTCTTCACAGAACACTTTCATTCTTTGTGCATTCCTGTAACACCAGATAAAATGATGTTTCAATGTAAGTACGTAAAAAAATGTATGTTCCAGAGCTTAAGAGAAATAGTTTCTGTATTCTCTGTTGTGCATCATTAGTGCTGCTGTTTCTTTCAATTAGCGTGGATAATTGGAACTTTGTTGTAGTTGGTTTTGCATAATGTTTTTCTTAATGCATTGAGCTGAACTATATTGTTTATTTAACTGTATCATTTGTTTCATTCATTCACTCACCCATTTTTTCACTCATTCAGAAAGTATTTATGGAAAACCCATAAAATGCAGGTTCTCCCACAGGAATTGACAATCTAATGGGTGTAGATCTGACATGAACACAAATACTATGTTTCCAGACAATTAAAAAAATGCTGCTTGAGTGTTAGATGGTAAAGGCTTTATGATTTAAAGATAATGAACTTACCTCTGATTGAACCACTTTAGGGAGTCCACATCTGAGCTGGGCCTTGCCGGAAGGGTAGGATTTCCACAGACAGAGGAGGGGCAGTGTATTCTTGCTGGAGGGATGGATGGGAGGAAGGATTTTCTGGAGGAGTCATGGGATGTGAGGTTGGAGATCAGAATGAAAGCTATCATTTATTTAGCCTCTATTTTTGTTAGACACATTTATAGGTGCTTTACATAGAACATTCCATTCAATCTTGTTAATATTTTTATAAAGTAAGTACTGTTATCCAGTTGGAAAGGTGAGAAACCAGAGGCTCAGCAAGGAAGCCAGGATAGCATTTAAACCCAGTCCCAGTCTTTCTGTCTGACTGCTTAGGACCATGGGGGGCTTCAGTCATCAGGCTAATGAGTTTAGTTCTCAGTTTGGCACCCTGTTATCTTCAGGTAAGAGTGTTCCCATTTCCAGGTGAGGAACTGAGGTGCAGAGAGAAGCCCGGATCCCATAAAAGGACAAGGAACACACAGCTAGAGCATGTGTTATCTCTTGCCAGCAAGTGATGCCAGAGTCTCTAACCAACTGCAGCTTCCTCTCTTTCCCAGGTCAAGTCCCTGCTGCTGTTGATGCTGGGGCTCACCTTTCTGAAGGACGTGGCCGCTGGGAAAAACTTCAAAGCATGGAATGCTGCCTTCCCAAAGCCCGACAGTTGCCCTCCTATGGAGGGGGGCAACTTTGTGAAGCTTGACATTCGCATCGTCAGTGAAAACCACCGTGTTCCTGTGGGAGGTAACTTCCAGAACCGCTCCAGCTCCCCCTGGGATTACAGGTAAGGGCCAACCGAGACTGAACTTCAAGTTTTTTGAAGTATATGTGAATTTCACTGAAAGCCCTGACTTCAGCATTATAGGGTATATCCATGTAACAAAAACTTTTGTACCCCCTTAACATTTTGAAATAAAAAAATGTTCATTCATTCTAATCATAAAGTAGAACATTTAGAATATATAGAAAAAAATAAAAGAGGAAAGCCCTCACATTCACTCTTCACAAGGGAAATCCCATTTTACCTGGGAGCTCACATCGTTCTTGCCGTTTTGGGCTGGGTCCACCTGGGTGGTTTGATGGTCCTGATATTTTGCTTCCATATTCTCATCAACTCTGCCTTTTTCTGCTTCATGCAGTCCTAGGTTGGAATTTACAATTCTTTTCTGTGTTGGAAGAGGGGATTCTTTAAAGCAGCCCTTGTAATTATCTCTGCGTGAGGATCAGTGGGAACAAGGAAAAGTCAGTTCAGGGAGATGCACTCACATTAGGCTTTACCCTTTCAGGAGTAGGGGTGAGGGAGGAGGGCAGGAAAAGGCCAGTGTGGGAAGTGGGATGCTAGGTGGGGACCGTCTGGGTATAGTTTTGTAATTTTGTCTTAAGATTCAGGTTCTTAGATCACCAAGCACCCCTCCCCCCAGTACTCTCCAAATATAACAACAGATTCCAGGGACAATTAGAAGAGCTTCTGGAGTTGCTGCCGGACTTCCCGCATGAGTAGGGCGTGGACAGGAGCACGCTGGCTGGATTGACTGTGCTGAGAGAAGGCACTGGATTCAAAGACCCAGGGAACTCTGGCTTTCCTTTCCAAGCAGCAAGCTTTGTAGATTGTATACTGGGAGACCTACTAGTGATGTTCCATCTCTAGGCAAAGGAAAAATAATAATTGTAATAATAATAATGGCAATAAAAATAAACTAAAAGGTCTAACATGAGTTGAATGCTAACATTGTACAGCGGGGTGTCTTACATGCATTTGTATCAGTCAATGTTCTCAACAATCCCGTGAGAAAACAGTATATGAATAGCTTCATTTTATAGTTGAGGAAACTGAGGCTTAGTGGGGTAAGCAACTGCCAGAGGCCCAGGGATGAATCCAGACCACCTGGCTCCAAAGCCTGTGCTTCAGTGCAGGCTCAGAGCCTCCTCCCTAAAGGGGGCGCCCAGTGCTGCGGGGCTGTCATCCTGGGTCCTTCCTTTCCCTCTCCTCACCATTGTGCTTTTGCTTGCTCCCCCTGCAGTGTCAACTGGGACCCCAACCGGTTCCCCTCGGAAATTATACAGGCCCAGTGTAGGTACTTGGGCTGCGTCGATGCCCAGGGCAAGGAAGATGTCTCTATGAACTCCGTTCCCATCCAACAAGAGATGCTGGTCCTCCGGAGGAAGCGCCAGGGCTGCTCTGTTTTCTTCCAGCTGGAGAAAGTGATGGTGACTGTTGGCTGCACCTGTGTCACCCCCATGGTCCACCGCTTGTCCTGAGAGCAGCGCATCAACTCAGCCAGAGAAGCTCTGGAAACACCACTCCTTTCCTGGCGCTCTGCAACAAGTCCTGTCTAATCCCCAGTTCCCTCCACTTCACAGGCCTCTTAATAAGACCTGCATGGAATTCTCAAAGCTCTGTACTAGGTATAATATCAACCTTCTGGGGTGCTTCAGAATTATCATGTAGTCCTAGATGTTCCACTCTCCCAACCCCCTGATCACAGATGGAGGAGAATAAAGGAGCCCTTGGCCCCTCCCCGTGTTATATGATGACCACCTCCTAGCCATGCGGTCACCCTGGCCCAGTGCCATTCCCTGGGGGCTCTGCCGCATGTAGATGGAAATGCAGAAAATATAATCACTATGTATGTATGTATTGCGTTTTATATTTGATTATATATAAAATATTAGGAGAGAAATTATTAATAATATATCCGGTTGGAGATCAGAATGAAAGCTATCATTTATTTAGCCTCTATTTTTGTTAGACACATTTATAGGTGCTTTACATAGAACATTCCATTCAATCTTGTTAATATTTTTATAAAGTAAGTATTGTTATCCAGTTGGAAAGGTGAGAAACTAGAGGCTCAGCAAGGAAGCCAGGATAGCATTTAAACCCAGTCCCAGTCTTTCTGTCTGACTGCTTAGGACCATGGAGGGCTTCAGTCATCAGGCTAATGAGTTTAGTTCTCAGTTTGGCACCCTGTTATCTTCAGGTAAGAGTGTTCCCATTTCCAGGTGAGGAACTGAGGTGCAGAGAGAAGCCCGGATCCCATAAAAGGACAAGGAACACACAGCTAGAGCATGTGTTATCTCTTGCCAGCAAGTGATGCCAGAGTCTCTAACCAACTGCAGCTTCCTCTCTTTCCCAGGTCAAGTCCCTGCTGCTGTTGATGCTGGGGCTCACCTTTCTGAAGGACGTGGCCGCTGGGAAAAACTTCAAAGCATGGAATGCTGCCTTCCCAAAGCCCGACAGTTGCCCTCCTATGGAGGGGGGCAACTTTGTGAAGCTTGACATTCGCATCGTCAGTGAAAACCACCGTGTTCCCGTGGGAGGTAACTTCCAGAACCGCTCCAGCTCCCCCTGGGATTACAGGTAAGGGCCAACCGAGACTGAACTTCAAGTTTTTTGAAGTATATGTGAATTTCACTGAAAGCCCTGACTTCAGCATTATAGGGTATATCCATGTAACAAAAACTTTTGTACCCCCTTAACATTTTGAAATAAAAAAATGTTCATTCATTCTAATCATAAAGTAGAACATTTAGAATATATAGAAAAAAATAAAAGAGGAAAGCCCTCACATTCACTCTTCACAAGGGAAATCCCATTTTACCTGGGAGCTCACATCGTTCTTGCCGTTTTGGGCTGGGTCCACCTGGGTGGTTTGATGGTCCTGATATTTTGCTTCCATATTCTCATCAACTCTGCCTTTTTCTGCTTCATGCAGTCCTAGGTTGGAATTTACAATTCTTTTCTGTGTTGGAAGAGGGGATTCTTTAAAGCAGCCCTTGTAATTATCTCTGCGTGAGGATCAGTGGGAACAAGGAAAAGTCAGTTCAGGGAGATGCACTCACATTAGGCTTTACCCTTTCAGGAGTAGGGGTGAGGGAGGAGGGCAGGAAAAGGCCAGTGTGGGAAGTGGGATGCTAGGTGGGGACCGTCTGGGTATAGTTTTGTAATTTTGTCTTAAGATTCAGGTTCTTAGATCACCAAGCACCCCTCCCCCCAGTACTCTCCAAATATAACAACAGATTCCAGGGACAATTAGAAGAGCTTCTGGGGTTGCTGCCGGACTTCCTGCATGAGTAGGGCGTGGACAGGAGCACGCTGGCTGGATTGACTGTGCTGAGAGAAGGCACTGGATTCAAAGACCCAGGGAACTCTGGCTTTCCTTTCCAAGCAGCAAGCTTTGTAGATTGTATACTGGGAGACCTACTAGTGATGTTCCATCTCTAGGCAAAGGAAAAATAATAATTGTAATAATAATAATGGCAATAAAAATAAACTAAAAGGTCTAACATGAGTTGAATGCTAACATTGTACAGCGGGGTGTCTTATATGCATTTGTATCAGTCAATGTTCTCAACAATCCCGTGAGAAAACAGTATATGAATAGCTTCATTTTATAGTTGAGGAAACTGAGGCTTAGTGGGGTAAGCAACTGCCAGAGGCCCAGGGATGAATCCAGGCCACCTGGCTCCAGAGCCTGTGCTTCAGTGCAGGCTCAGAGCCTCCTCCCTAAAGGGGGCGCCCAGTGCTGCGGGGCTGTCATCCTGGGTCCTTCCTTTCCCTCTCCTCACCATTGTGCTTTTGCTTGCTCCCCCTGCAGTGTCAACTGGGACCCCAACCGGTTCCCCTCGGAAATTACACAGGCCCAGTGTAGGTACTTGGGCTGCGTCGATGCCCAGGGCAAGGAAGATGTCTCTATGAACTCCGTTCCCATCCAACAAGAGATGCTGGTCCTCCGGAGGAAGCGCCAGGGCTGCTCTGTTTTCTTCCAGCTGGAGAAAGTGATGGTGACTGTTGGCTGCACCTGTGTCACCCCCATGGTCCACCGCTTGTCCTGAGAGCAGCGCATCAACTCAGCCAGAGAAGCTCTGGAAACACCACTCCTTTCCTGGCGCTCTGCAACAAGTCCTGTCTAATCCCCAGTTCCCTCCACTTCACAGGCCTCTTAATAAGACCTGCATGGAATTCTCAAAGCTCTGTACTAGGTATAATATCAACCTTCTGGGGTGCTTCAGAATTATCATGTAGTCCTAGATGTTCCACTCTCCCAACCCCCTGATCACAGATGGAGGAGAATAAAGGAGCCCTTGGCCCCTCCCCGTGTTATATGATGACCACCTCCTAGCCATGCGGTCACCCTGGCCCAGTGCCATTCCCTGGGGGCTCTGCCGCATGTAGATGGAAATGCAGAAAATATAATCACTATGTATGTATGTATTGCGTTTTATATTTGATTATATATAAAATATTAGGAGAGAAATTATTAATAATATATCCAGTACTAATATAATAAAGTATTAATGATTGAAAAATACTTCGTGTTTGTTTCTAGTCTCAATTTGTACTTCATAGACCTTGTAGCCCTAAAGATTTTGAAATTCTATATACCTATCATGTGTTTTTCATATTTTCCCATTATGGTATTAGTGTTAGAGTTGTTTTATTATTAATGGTGCTTGGGGGTTGATTACCTAGAAAGTTAAGGAAGATGGTGCAAACAGAACTCTGGTTCCCTGGTAATGTTTTAGTGCTCCATCGTCCTGGCTACAGTATTTTACAAAGCAAACATTTATTGGCCACTGTGCTAGCCACTGGAGGTACAAAGAAAAGTCAGAAATGCATATGGAAGGGCCACATGTTGACTGCAGCCATCCACAGGGTCCCTGGTCATTAGGGTCATGGTGGCCACTTTGTGTCTGTCTCATTCTGACTTCTGGGCTCTTTGGGGGTCACTGGTTGTCTTTTGTTCATCTCTTATGCTTTTTGGGTGCACATGATCTTCCAGATTCTGGTCTCCATGCCACTCTGGGGAAATTCAGAGATCTTCTGGTGTGTCTCCTGTCCAGTTACGGCACACCACGTTTTCTCCCTTACTGCTTCCACGCCCCAACTCAGAACATATCTGCCTCCCAGACTCCAGAGAGGAAGTGGGGTGTAAGTTCTCACTGCCACCTGGGAGTGCCTTGAGGATGGGCAGAGGGCTGGAGTCTGGCCCCCATTTCTTACTCTCTTGTCTAATCTGTTGGTGGGTGTGGAAATGGAGTGGCTAGGGAGACTGACTCTTCATCTCTTTGCTCTGGAGTCTTTTGCTTAAGGTATAAATATATCGACTTTGTTTTTTTTTTCTTTTTTGAGATAGAGTCTCGCTCTGTTGCCCAGAGTAGAGTGCCATGGCATCAGCCTTGTGCACAGCAACCTTAAACTCCTGGGCTTAAGAGATCCTTCTGCCTCTGCCTCCTGAGTAGTTGGGACTACAGGTGCGCATCACAATGCCCAGCTAAATTTTCTATTTTTTGTAGAGACAGGGTCTCGGGGTCTTGCTCTTGCTCAGGTTGGTGTTGAACTCCTACCCTCAAGCAATCTTCCTGCCTCAGCCTCCCAGAATGCTAGGATTACAGGCCACTGCGCCCAGCCAAATATTAACTTTTGTACTTAAAATGTTCAGGCTCTTGAAACCTAAAAAACCTTTCTCTCATAGCCATCAGCTTTGTAAGTTTGCTATGAATCTTACAACTTTATTTTGATCCTCAAATCTGTGCAAAGAATCTTCTTTCCTCTGTTCATTTTGGCAGTCATAGCCCTACCCTGAGGGCAGTACACACAAAAAGCCCTCTTCTGAGTAGTGAAAGAAGTATAGGAAGTTGCAGGGGAAAAAAAATTACACCTCTGAGTGTATCAAGGTATTATCTCATTAAACATGTACACATGTCATTTCAAGGCAGTGTGCTAAATATTAGGATCAAGGCATGAAATGTTAGGAAGAAACAGGATGATAGTCACTGGGAAATTTCAGAAAGGCTTTTGCACTGAGACAAATATGAACTGGTCTAGAGGAAGATGTGGGAAAGGTGCTTGGGATAGTGTGGACATGAGGACACAGTGGGGAACATATAACAAATTATTTCTTTAATGAATGAATGAATGAATGAACATGGTAATAGAACAGCAGGCAAATGGATGACTTGTGGATGGTTTCGTATGCTCTGTTATAGGAGTGACAAGAGCATAGTTGTATCTCACAAGACACTTTGGTGACAGTGTACAAAAGGAACCAGAAACTTGAAGGCCAGTGAGAAGAGCGGAAGCAATTTCACTCTCATGGCAGACTCACATTGTTAGAGCTGGATGGCCCCCTGCAGATCACCTGGTCCACCTTTCTCATTTGCAAAAGTGGCCCAGCAGGATTTAGGTGACTTGCTCAAGGTCAGTCAGTAGTTAGTGGCAGAAACAGGTTCACTGAATCCAAGTTCATGACTTTTCACGTGGGTTTTGCAGCAACACTGTAGTGTGTCCAGTAAAGACCCATTTCTGTCATTTCTCTTCATGGCTTAGAGCTGGCCTTGGGAGAGGGTACAGAAGCACCTCCACACCCCCCATTTCCAAATACATTGTACGTGGTGCTCTGGAGTCTGGGGCCCTAGTTACAGCTTCCCTTTGGGGCTTTTGCTGAGGGTTGCAATTTGCACGTCTTCTCCTGCTCACAAGGTGGCACACTACACCCATTTGTCTCCCGATTCCTTAGCACGCAGCCAAAGGAAATAAATGGCTACCGTATGGGGGAATCTGTTTCTTTGGCAACTTGAGACAATGCTGAGGCAGCATGAGCAGCCTGTGTTCTTCTGCTCTGCTCTCAGCATTCTGGGAGCTTCCTTGTTTTGCCTGTAGGAGAAATGGTTTGAGCAGTTCAGGTGTTCACCTACAAGGTTGCTCTCATAATGTGTGGAGAGAGAAACCTTTCTTCCACAGGGCAACTGGAAAGCATATGGCCTTTTCTTGTGATATCCAGTTCTTATTTGGGAAGGCTTGGCTGAGGAAAAAACAGTTCTCACTCTCTCACTCTCTCTTTCTCTTCCTCCCCAACTCCCCAAATTTGGATAAAAGTCACATTTATTTATAAAGCTCTGTGTGACATATTTCACTTGTAATTGACGGTGAGGAAAATAGGAAGTTGGTTTGTCTTTTTTTTTTTCTCCTAATAAAAGGAGAGGTTAAAAAAAAGGCACTTAATATGTCGACAGCTCTTGGCTTTGAATCCTGGTTCTACCATTTTCTGGTTGTATGAAATTAGGCAAATTAGTCTTTCTGAGACTCGGCTTCCTCATATGTTAAATGGGGCATAATATCTATTTTAAAGAGTTATGTGTAAAGTAAGTGAAATTAAAAAATGTAAGTGACTTCATATGTTAACTAGGAAATGGTGGGCTTAGTAACTTGTCATTGTTATTCCAAAAGGTGCAGAACCTGTGTTTCCCATTTTGCTTGGCCCAAGGAAACTCAGAACCAACTTTTTGTTTAAACGCTACGGCTATATTGTACCTCATGGGTATCAAATTTACTTTCTCCATTTAATTTCTATACACATGCACATATATTAATCTAGTATAGTATATATGGTACAGGTATATATTATTAATAGTATAGAGATCCTTTGTTTAAACCATCTTGCCATTTGTGAAAATTAAATAAGCTATAGATTAAATTCTATCGTAACCTACTCCAGTGGTATACATTGAAAGGAAAACACTTTTAGTTCAATAAGTTTTAGGACTGATACATGCTTAGCTGGATAAATATGTGCTTAAAAAGTATGTGCTGGCTCACTGGCAGCTAGTTAGTGGATACGGATTCTGAGAATTCTGCTCAGAAGAAGAAAGTATTTTGAAACTAAAATTAAAGTAAAATGACCACAATTTGAGCATTAAGATGTTCTTCCTGGCAAAATGTTTATCTCTTCTCTTCAACTGTACAGACATCATAGCAATATCAGAGAGCACAGCATAATGAGTAAGCGTGTGGGCATTGGAGCCAGATACTGGGTTCAAATGTAAGTTCTGGAACTTAATAGCCGTGCCAATTACTGATGATCTGGGGCTAGTTACCCAACCTCTCTGTGCCTCCCTTTCCTCAATTGTAAAATGAGGATGATAACAGTACCTACTTACAGAGTTGTTGAGAGGACAGAATAATATCTATAAGGTACGCAGAATAATAGCTGGCATGGTAAGTACGTTGTTTAGTGTATTATTTAAAAAGAGGAAAGCCATCCATTATCCTCCCTTGATAGCTTCATTTTTAATATTTTGCTTTCTCTTCTGCTCTTTTGCCTCCCAGATACATACTTTAAAAGGCTATAACTGTAACATATATGCAATTTGTACTGGGTAATTTTAAACTTAATGTTATATTCTATTTATTTCCTGTGTTACCACAGAGCATTCACAATGATTTTTAGTAGCTGCATAATTCTTCCAAGTTGATGAACCAGAATTTATTTAGTTATTCCTTTATTTTTGGAACTTTATTCATAGATTAAATAATGCTTGTAGCTATTTTAATTACTTTTTTATTATGAACTATATAAAACAGACAAGAGAGGTTATGTCTTTATATATGTGTGGTTGGCTTGCATGTTAACCATCTCTGTGTGTGTATAGGTGTGCGTTATCTATAGGTTACTTTGGACAAGTTACTTAATTTCTCTGAGTCTCAGTTTCCTCAGCTATAAAATGGGATGATAATAATATCTATGTCACAGGATTGTGAAGTGGATTAAAAGAAACAATATACGTAAGGCATTTAAAGCAGTTCCCAGCTCCAACTAGCTCTTAGCAGTCTCCCTGATTACGCAGGCCTGCGGATCAATGCTCCTACTTTTAAATTCTTGTTTTCAAAGTCAAGTAACTGAATGCATTAGGCAAATGTGGATTTATGAGTTGGTGTGGGGTTGTGGCTGTGAAAAAATTCAGAGACTTCTGACTCCACTGGCTTACCTCTGTGGTTTCCTTACATGCTATCTGTAGGTGACACACCGCAGCCCTTTGTATGGACGAGCCCTTGTTTATAGTGGTGACAACACCAGAAGCCCTGTAACCATTTCCCACAACCACATTCTCAAGGCTTTGACCGGAAACCAGCTCTGGGAGGCACAACTCGGACACGCTGTTTGTGCTGAATGTTGGAGTGGGGTCTGAGTGTGGCTGCCCCCTTTGGAAGGGACACCATGCTCGTAGAAAAGTGCTTAGTATTTTTAAGATACTAATCCAGGCAAGAGTTTCCAGGGTCTTAGGCATCTGCAGATTCCACATTCCTGGGCTTCTCAACATCTAAGAGAAAAAAGACCCAGATTTCCCACAGACCACTTGTCAAGTGCCTGAGTGCCTTCTGCGGTCACCTCAAACCCCAAGTGAGATCCATTAAGAAAGCAAGGTTTTCTTCTGCCTCTCGATGTTGGCTGTGTCTGCATATGTTGCCAAACTTCTGGTTACTATACATGAAAATGCATAGAAAATGTATAAAGAAAACCCCAAATCCTCTCTTTTGGATCTATGTTGCTTAGCTTTGTGAGATCTATTAAGTACAATTATTTGAAAAAAATTTATTTATTTTTTTTGAGACGAGGTCTCACTCTGTTGCTCAGACTAGAGTGCAAAGGCATCATCACAGCTTGCTGCAATTTCCAACTCCTGAGCTTAAGCGATCCTCCTGTCTCAGCTTCCTGAGTAGCTGGGACTATAGGTGTGCACCACCATACCTGGCTAATTTTTCTGTTTTTTTTTGTAGAGACAGGGTCTTGCTCAATCTGGTCTTGAACTTCTGGCCTTAAGGGATTCTCTTGCCTTGGCCTCCCAAAGTGCTAGGATTATAGGCGTGAGCCACTGTGCCAAGCCAATTACTTGATTTTAAGAATTTGGGTGAATTGTAGTTCTTGTCATATGAAAGTGAGTTTTACTGGGTCAAGCAATGATGTAATTACTCCTGCTGTACAGTAGGTGAATACCAAAGGATTCTCCATTTTTCTCATTAGTACTGAAACCCTTTGTGATGAAAGCTGACACTCGTTCAATGGTTACAATAGTCACTTCTAACTTTACATGCATTCACTCATTTAATCATCATAATAAGTCTAGGAGATAGGAAATTAAATAGTCTCATTGTGCAGATGAGAAAATTGAGGCACAGATTGAATTAGTATCTTTCCTAAGGTTATAATAGTCATATGGTGGTAGACTCCTGCATTTTATCACCAAGCTCCATTGTGTCTTTGTAGGAGATCCCCCACAAATTGCTTGCCTATACTGGAGTCTCTGAACCATGGCCTCTTCTTGGAGGGTCATTCTTTCTGTGAGTGAGCAGGGAGAGCATGTTAATTTCAATATGTGCTTAGTCATACAATTATGGAATTTTAAGCTTTATGGAAAGCTCATTAGAATACAACCAATAATATATCCTTGGATTTGCCAGCTTCCACAAATACATCAAATGATGATGGCCCTCATCTTGCTTCTCTGTAGGAAGTCCAGTTCTTTACCAGGCCTTCTGCCCTAGGGGTTTCTGGGAATCTCTAAGCAACATCCTCATTTCCCTTAAATCTTTCCTGAAGTTGTTCACCACCTTGGCCAACTGTCTGGTTTTGGGCAACCAATCCCTGCCCCACACAGCCACTTGCAGGCAGAGCCCTGGTGACTTCTGTTAGGCTCTACGATTTGGAAGCCTAGGTCACAAAAGTCTATGTAGCTTCCACCTTGTTCTCTGAGGATGTTCACTCTGGGGAAGCCAACTGCCATGCAGGAAGCCCAACTCCCCTGAGAACACCATGCTGGAAAGGCCATGTGTAGGTGCTCTGGTTGACAGTCTCACATGAGCTCCCAGCCGACAGCCAGCGTCAACCACCAGCCATGTCAAGATGCTGTCTTGGATACCTGGCCTCGCAGAGACTTCAACTGACGAAGCTCCAGCCAATATCTGAATGTGAACTCACGAGCAGGACTAGCTCCATAATCTGTGGGGCCCAGTGCAAAATTAAAGCGTGAGGCCTTTTATTAAAAAATTAAGAATGTCACGCAGAGGATTAAAATAAGTGTGGGGCTCTTTAAAGTCAAGGGCTCTGTGCCACTACACGGGCTGCGTGCCCACACGGCCAGCCTGCTCATGAGTGCTCCAGAGAACTGCCTGGCTGAAGCCTTCCTGAAGTTTTTTTTTTTTTTTTAAGGTTAACGATCATGTAATGTATTGACATTTTCACTTATAAATGTACAATTTGCATATACAGGAGGGGAAAATAAGTTCTGTAGACACAACATAATACTAGCAATGGGGAAGCAATTACAAACAAGATCATCTCTGGAAAGAAAAGTGGAATTGCATTCCATGCCTTATGTCTACACAAACTGGGGAAGGAAAAAGAAAGATTACACAGGACCAACACTTGATGTGGACAATACACTTGGGCCTCAACTGCAGGACCTTCTTCTCGTGATCTAGATGGCGACCCTAGTCCTGGATGGCCTAGAACAAGGTCTAATCTTATTTCTGAATGACAATCTGAGACATTAACCATAGGTCTCTCTCTTCTCTTTAGTCCCCAAAACTGTGAAGTCAACTCAAGGGATTAAAAGATCACATCAGCTATGTGTACAACGTCAGGGGCCAACGTCTCCCAAGTACAGATCATTATTTAAAAATACACATGGAAGTAACCGCTTACTCAGACATGAACAAGAAATGCCTTCCAACTCACGCACTTAACAAAGGACGGTGCTGAGAAACGGAGACAATCGGAAGGTTGGCATCTACGGGAGCTGTGGCGAGGAAACGATCTGAGCCCACCCGCACCCCCAGTGTGCATGTCCCACCAGGCCCACATCGCTACTCACAGGGAACTTCCAGGCCCCACTGTGACTGCCTCAGTTACCGAGGCTGGCCCCACAGGGGACAGGGACGGGGACACACAGGCACCCAAGCTTCCATCCATACCTCTCCTCTTCACCAGGAGAGCACAGGCAGACATCTGCTTCGAGTGCACCTTAACTACACATCCTTTGGTTCCCGTGACTCCCACCCGGTAACTCCAAGCTCAAAATTAACACTTGATGCAACATGAAAACTGCTAGTAGGTTGGAAGTAGAGCGTACAGCTTTGGCCACGGTTACAATCTGAACAAGCCATTCTCATTACACAGGATGTAAAATCCTCAAAACAGCACGTTAAACCACGGACAATGGTGTTGTCACACACGGCTTCTATCCAGGGATAACAGGTAAAAACATTCCTTCCAGGTGCAGACAGACACTCCCAAGTCAACAAGACCCCTACGACTGGAGAGAACACAGACCTGGGGTCACCACCCAGTTCGTCTGGCATCTGGTTTCACATGGAGATCCGTGTGAGTGCTCAGAGACGGAGCCGACTGGGCAGTACAGCAAGAGAATCACGTAACCAGCCAGGCAAAACAAAGCAGAGTCGGTGCCACCTGGAGCGTATTTTGGGAAAAATGGGCCCACATGGAACATGAGGAGACACATTCACGGTGCTAAACTGCCCTTGCAAAAGTACACTGCTCACAGCATGCAGGACAGAAAACTGGAGTTTTTAGGAGCTTTGAAATGTGAAATGACAGAAATGTGAATACTTGAAATACATACTTCATAATTTTGGAACTTCCTAATACTGGAAATGAGAATATTTGACAGAAAGGCAAGACTATGGGCTTTCCAGAGATTCACACATCTTGGGGCTCAAAAGCGAATGCTCTAAGCTTCTCTATCACATGTGGGTCAGGAACAACACAGCTGGGGTCCCAGCCAAGCTGAGGGATGCTCTAAGCAGGTCCCTCATGTCCCTAGGGTCCCTGGGCCCCATTTCCCTACAACCTGAGTCTTCCTGCTATGGTTCATCCCAGCCACAGGGCCACACTCTGGCACAGGACAGTCCTTCAGTGGGACAAAAGAGCATCCTCCACCCAGAAGTCCCCAGAAGGCCTGGAATAGGAACATTCCCACTACGGCCCTCCCGCCGTCTCCCTCACCATTCCTTTAACATCACTCTCTCACAAGTAGAAAAATCGGCTATGAGTAGCCTTAGGCAGCGGGAAAAAACCCAAAGCAGACCTAAAACCACATCTCTGAATAAAGCAAATCTACCTCCACACACTTGTTTGTTATTGTTCCGCCTTCTTCAAGTTTTAAAGGATAAAGCCCTAAAACTTTGAGGCACAAATCAATTCCTAACTTGGGATGCTTTCCAACTATCGCTACCAAAAACATACAAAAATAACACAAGAATAAGCGCTAGGGTTAGGTAGGTGTCTGAAGCATCCTTTCCCCAAGAGGGGCTGTCCCCTCCCTGTCAGCCTGAGCGTCAGCCTTGCTGGGGCCTGCAGAGCCCAGAGGGTGGGTCTGGGGCCCTCACATCACTGCCTCAGGAAGCTGTCGGGAGCTAACCAGCCCACCGCTCCTAAGGTGACGTGCAGCCAGTTCTGGCCTGAGGTTTGAAGGTCTGAAGTTAAATGAAAAGCTGTTTTTCATGCCACGATCACTCATTTACTCACGAATCACTAGATTACAGGCACAACACAAACATAAATTATCTCTTAAGCACTACAAGCTAAAAAGAAAATGCCTCTCAAAACAGGTATGTTCAAAAAAGGTATTCCAAGAGTTCCATTAGGAAAGTCTTAGAATGAGCTAATGCCCCCAAAGAGTCATGTTTTAGCTAAACGGTGTAGTCTTTCTCTGTGATACTTACATGGACTAGTTACAATTATGACGTCACTACTTTCAAAAGAACTATTAAAACTATTATTAGATACATTTGCCACGAACAGAAATGTCCTGCAGATCGTACTATTGCACACAGGGTATCGCTATGCACATCAAGATCTCGGGGCCTCTAGAAGACCCAGAACAGAGACCCGAGGGCCATGCCCGTGGCTGCTCCAGCCACCATGCCAAGCGCCAAATCACTGTCGCTGTCTCGGTACTGCTCACGAATGATGACTTGGTTGGTAGGCTGCTGTCCATAAAGTCCTGCATAGGGCTACTGGTAGGGCACAGCAAACGCCTGCCAATTTGCGGCATACACAACTTGAGTTCCTGGTGGGTACGCACCACCGTATGGACCATAGCCATGTGCCTGCTCAGGGGTTGGTGTGGCATATGCCATATATGGAGGAGGGGAAGAAACCACCACCGTCTCATCAGTCATGACTGCGGAGCCCACGTACGCTGTGTTTGTCCCGGAATCCTGGAGCGTAAATTTCCAGGCCAAACAATCATCTGTGCTTTCTGCACACAGACGGATAGTTTTCCCATCTCGGCAAACAATCTGCAGCATACAGTCTTTTGACTTCCCATCTGGAGACTGAATATCCCGACCTTCGTGCCCCACACGGATGTTGATGCAGTCTACTGGCATGTGGACCTTATCTTCGATATTCTGCCTAGTCTGGTCATCGTAATAGATCAGGTGACCATCTAACCACAGGTCAAACCAATTCTTCTTCCAGCGCTTGAAAATAGTACTCTGTCGCAGCAACCACCCGCTCTTCACAGATGCCATCTCTTCACCTGCGAACGCTCGGGCAGTCGTGCGCGAACCAGGCGGCGAGAGCAAGGACGCGGCTCCGGCTCCGGAGCTCCGACCGCCGCACGTCCGGAAACCTGGCCCCTTCCTGAAGTATTGTTATTGAAATGAAATGGTTATGGTTTTACATCAGGAAATTTTGGGGTGATTTATTACATGGCAATAATAATCCCATCAGGCCCCAAGAACAATTATTTTAGGCTGCAAGAGCTCAGCATTGTTACATTTTCTAAATGTTCACTTAGCCTTAAATTTGTCAGTGAGCTGGATTATGCCTAATCCAATTCTACTTTTTGTTCTGTCTTCCAGCAGGAGTTGAACATTTTGCCTTTATACCTTTGCTGCAGTTTTGGCTATCTCAACAACTAAATTTAAAAATCCATAAGCATATACCTCTTCAATAACAAGCAAGCGTACGTGCCCAGTAGCATAGTATATCGATATTTAGAAAGGTGCTTTTCCACAAAGGACATAGTCTGTAGAGTTGCAACTCTGCCTACTGTATATATACACGACCTTTCACATCACCTTTTACAAAAAGCAACTTAATCCCCAAGAACCGCAGCTTTCCAAGTGGCCCCACTTTATATTTGCATAATTAAAGGGCCTGAATACCTGCCTTTCTCAGAAAAAAAAATAGGGGGTTTCAAGATCCATTTCCTGCAAGACAGAAAAATGTTTGCCTCCCAGAAATGCAGATTTTCAAATTCTATTGTTTGCACCAAGGCATCAAATGAGAAACAAGCCCATATCTCATAATTTACTCTGAAGACAAATAGAGCTGAGCTGCTGGTTTCAAATTCTGCATTAACGAGCACTGCTGTGCGGATAGAACATGATGAATATGGTGATGTTCAGAATGATAACAACCTTAGATATTGTTCTCTGCATAATCAGGAGACTATTATGGTCTGTTGTGTTAGAGCCCTAACTGTATCTAATTTCCTTCTTTGAAAATCTTTCTTACACGATATGCTAGGCTGAATAATGGGCCCTAAAGATGTCTACATCCTAATCTTTGGAACCTGGGAATGTTGCCTTATATGGCAAAAGGGACCTTGCAGATATTATTAAATTAAGGATTTTGAGATGAGGAGATTATTCTCAATTCTCTGGGTGGGCCTTGAGTGTATCACAAAGCTCTTTGTGTGAGGGAGGCAAAGGGAGACCATGGGACAGAAGGCAACGTGAGGATGGAAACAAGCTGTTGCACAGCGAAATTCAAAGACAGAGGAAGGGGCTACAAGCCAAGGAATGCAAGGACTGCAGCTGTAGAAGCTGGAAAAGACAAAACATGATTCTCCTCTAGTGCCTCCAGAGGGAGCACGGCCCTGCTGACACCTTGATCTTGGCCCAGTGAACTGTAAAAATGTGTTTAAGCCACCAAGTTTGTGATAATTTGTTCCGGTAGTGATAGGAAACTAATATTAATAGTATGCTATAGTGTATCTGAATGTGTTTCTCTTTTTTGAAAATCTTTCTTGCATGGATAACTCTTCATCAAGTTGGATATTTGATTAGCCTAAGCATCCTGTTTTAGGCTGGAAGAGCATTCGCTCTAGGTAGTATTAGGCACGATCTGCCCATTTGTCATGTCTGTGTCAATGTCCCCAGCTGTAGAGCAGTAATTCAGATTCATTGTGTTCAGACGCCAATTCAATTCAGTTCGTCTGTACCAGACAGTTTGCTTCGTCCAGCGGCCGGCCAGTAGAACGACGTCTTTCCTCCTTTCGCGGGACGTGCAGGCTGTGAAATGTCTCTGACTCACCCGTGTGGTGGCTTCTGAAAGGGAGCAGCAAGGATGCTCTTTCAGTTTGACTGCTGCGTGCCCCATGTGGGAGACAAAGAAGAACATTCTGGTACCCAAAGCTGCCTTCTTACAATCTGACCCAAACAGGCGATTTCTTACAGTAACCCCAGGGGAAGGAAGTCAGTGTCGGTGGAGTGCTCCTTCCACGTACTTAAACTGAGATGCCTGACCTACATTCGTAGCCTCCAAAATGACCTCCATTCTATTGGTAGCGGTTCAAGGTTAAGTGCATAAAAGTAAACATTGCACGACAACCATATGTAATGTAAAGATTGTTTGAAATCCTTTGTCTTCATCAAACTCCTTGAATTTGATGCACGAAAGGGCTACAGGGTAAAAAGGTTGAGCGGTAATTATTTGTCTTTGTGGGTGCACTGTTTCACGTCTTTAGGAAAACTTGCCTCCTCCACAAAGAGTGAGAGCGCCTCTCACTCCTTGTTCCCATCTGTGTGTGGCTCCGGGAGTGTCAGCTACGGCTGAGTCTCGAGCTTAGCAAACAGACCATTTTCTGTGCAGTGCAACCTAGGAGGTGCTGGGAGGAAACTCTGCCTCGAAAATACATCTTTGTGCTCTGCTGAAATACTCTTTGAAAACATCATGTTTGAGGGCTTTTGTGGAAAAAATACAGACTTCTAGGAGGTTGACACATTAACCTGGTAAGGCAGATTCAGTTTTCTAGGCATTCTTTGAACACCTTCCTTTTAAGAGTCCAGCACCGTGGTAGCCAAAGGGGAATCAGAGGTCAATAAGGCACCATTCTTTCCCTTATAGTGCTCATGTTCTAGAAGGGGAGACAGAAACAAAGTCAGCGAACCTAACCCCTGTCAGCTGGGGTCATCGTGACAATTGAAATTTAGGCAATAATTGGTTCAGAAAACCCACTGGCCCCTCCCCATACCTGGGGGTTCGTCAGGGGGATCTTGGCTTTCTTCTAGCACACTGGCTTCTCAAGGCTCTGTGGTCCTGACCTGCTGTCATGTCCCACCTCCTGCGAGACGGCTCTGCCCTGAGCTGGATGCTTTGCCCTGTGAGGAAAGCGCGCTGGGCACGTGTGTGTGTGGTAGATGCCCTGAAGATGTGGAGTGACAGGGGGGTACCCAGCTGCGCCACAGTTCAATTAATGCCACACTCAATAGTAGATATTCTTGTTCTTATGCATTCTTCAGCCACACCTGGCACTGAGGGATTCTCAGGGGTAAACATATCTCCACAGGCTCCCTGCCTATCTCTGAGTAGCTTTGCCCCTGACTCCATCTCTTCTCTCTTCTAAGCTCTCACCCAGTCCCCCTTCCCCCTCACCATATTCTAGTACCTTCTGTTTGCAGTATGGTTTAGCTATCTGTTTTTCTGTTGTCTGCTAAAACAGGTCCTGGCGATCTTACCTTTTGCACCAAATACTGCTTTTAAAAGTATTTTGCACACACTTCTACTCTAGGGAAAAATTATGCCCCAGAGGAGAAGTGTATGCAAAATTACTTAATTACTCCTTAGGGCAAAAGTAATTAAGTTGGTCGTGGTTTTAAATAGAACTATCTTCTTTTACACTCCACTGCAAACAGTTCCAATACGGTGTGATAAAGGCAACAATGTGAATAGAGACAAAGTACTGAGTCAAGATAAAATAAAGTGCAACTGAGTTGTTCTGTGACAGAGGGTTGGTCCTAGAAGGGTTCCCAGAGGAGGTGATGGTGTTGCATCTAAAGGATGGATAGGAGTTTACCAGGAAGACTGGGAAGAAGAGGGCTTTTTGGATGGAAAGCACAGTGCATGCACGGGTATGGTGGCACAGAATGGCATGTCATGTTCAAAAATGTGAATGGTTGGCATAGAAGAAGTATGAAGGAAAGTGAGGGGAGCAGCAGAACATGTGACTGAAGAGACAAATGGGGACCAAAGTATGAAGGGCCTTGTGTGTGTCATCTTAAGGAATTTGGATTTCTTTCTCCAGATAATGAAGATCCATTTCAAGATTTTAGGCAAGGGAGTGAAATGATCAAATTTGCATTTTAGGGAGCTCACTCTGGCAACAGTGTGAGATTGGATCAGATTTGATAGGGCTGGTATGGTGTGGAGATGCTGTGGTTGAGAGCTATTGTTAAAACCCAAGCAAGAAATAATGAAGTCCTGAAACATCAGAGGGGATGGGGTACAGAGATAAGATTGAATTACTAGGATTTGGAAATTGCTCATATCTGAGGTAGGAGTAGGAGGTGGGGAGAAGTTGAAGAGAGGGGGAGTTTGGGAAACCGTTCCGGGGTCTGATGGGCCAACAGTTGGATGCCTCTGCTCAAAACCAAGATGGCGCTGTTTGAGGACAAGCATTTTCTAGGTAGGGTAGACCATGAGTTTAGATGTTAATTATGGTGACTCAAGGTGCCTATGGGTAATTGGATATATTGGTCCAGCTTTGTAGGAAGGGGTTAAAAGTAAAGTCCAGAAATAGAAATTTTGGAGTCCCTGAATTATAGTTGGTGATTGGCTCAATATGATCTGTGATTCAGAACCACAAATCAAGGAAAGAGTATATTAGGCATCCATACCTTAATGTGAATTAATTTATGAGATGCTTTTTCCTTACTACCGACTAAGATCATTCCATTGTAAAAGGGAATTTCATTTTGAGAAGGGAATCAGAGAGAGTAAGTTTGTTTTTGAAGACCTTGGATGTGTGGTCCTTGGCAAGATGAAAAGCATCATGGAGTCATTGGTTGCCTGGACAAGTAGGAAAAGAAAAACAAAAGAAAGAGGGTAGGACACCAAAGACAATCTTCTCTGACTTTACAACTTTACCTGAGGCTTCTCCTGAGCAAGGAACCCCAAACAACAATTGCTGGTATCTACAAGGAAGTCTTTATAAGTTATGATTCTTTTTAAATTTGTTCTCATTCATTCTTCTAGTTTTCCTGCATGTTCCCAGGTATACAGGTAATGCCAGTTTGGAAAATTGCTGTTTCTGGCAAGCCTGGGATGCAATCTCATGGGTGTGTGAGGCCTGAGGAGGCCTGAGTCTTCCTATCCATCAGGCATCATCACTGCTTCCAATGTCCATTGTGCTCCCTGCAAGGTGACCGATTTTGTCACCCACCCAACTCTACTAGGATTTTCTCAGAGATACAGCAAACATTTTTATTGGAAGACCTCTGTACAAATGCCACTGGTGTCTGTGGGCAGCATCAAGACTCTGGAATCACCTGGAGTCTCAGCCAAAAAGGAAGAAGAAAGCTGTCTCTTTTCATTGGGAATTTACAGCTGAACTTGCATATGGCCACATTCCCCATCATATAAGCAAGTGTTTTTTGCAGGAGGAGGGGAGGAGGTCAACACCCCAGAGGCAGAGGCAAGCAGAATTGAGAGATGGACATAGAGAGGAAGAATCCTGGTGTGTAGAGAGTTCAGTTCCAGGTCCTGGGCCTTCCTTGGTTCCTGCAGCCCTTCCTCTCCCCAGTTACATGAGCCAATATGTGTCATTTTGCTAAAGCTGATTTGAGGACAACTGCTTGGGGGATATTTTCTTAAGGAAGGAAGAGGGGCTTTCAGAGGAGACCAACATGGAAGTAAAAGAGAACCAGAATAGTGAAATGTTGGGGAAACCAAGAGTGGAGATGGAACAATTAGAAGATGATTCTGCAAAGATCGATTTTCATTGCATTTTTGTCATAGAAGCCAAATGCAAGGGCTCAGGAGGCAAGGAGAGGTGAGGAGGTAGAGATGACAGATTCTGACTGCTTGTTCATCACATCTGTCTGTGAAAGATGCAGTAGTGGCTGCAGCAATTACCACAGGATTGAAAATGGTGCTCTATGACAAATCATGGAGACTCAGCCTTCGAAGAGAACAAGTGTTTTCTTTGGTTTTGGTAAAGGACCCAGCAGCTGTCCTCATCTGCCCAGGGAGGTGACCAGGGCAATGCGAGCATTGACGATGTAGCTCCCAGAGTCTCCTGAGACCTGAGAAAACTTAGCCTGAGCATCGTCTCACAATAGCCAGAAAGAAGTGGGGTGGCTAGGTCCCCCTTGTCCCCATGTTTTAGAGTGGGCTGCTGTTTGATCTTGTGGGAGAGGTTGTAAACAGAGATGAACGGCATCAATTCTTCAGGTCATTTTTCTCAAAAATTGTCATACACATTTGTGCTGGATAAAGATTTCCCAGGGAGTTTATCTTTTGGGCATCTTTGATGGATAAACTTTTTTTTTTTTTTTACAGCACTGAGATCCCACAGAGAAGAGATGAAAGTTACCAAGGAGGAAAGGAAATGATGAATGGTGTCAGGAGGTGGCTGAGGGTAGGAGGACAGACATAGGGGAAGGGGGCCTCTGAGGCAGAAAGGAGGGTTGTAACTGAGGAAAAGGGTGGATGGTGGAGGCCTTCGGTTCAGAGAGGTCCTCTGGGGAGCAGGAAGAAAATGAGGGTGGAGATGAGGTCTGGAAGAGAATGAAAAAAATTGGCACAGTAGACACAGGGATTGTTGGGGCAGATGTTCCTAAATTTATTCAAGAGACAGAATACCCAGGACTCATGGCCTTTTTGTGAGTCATTGAGAGATATTGATGAATTTAATACATGTCTTAGTAAAAGTATTCACCCCAACTTTTTATATCTGTCTATTTTATGTTTACATTGTTCAGACATGTTATGTTTATATGCTATAAAAACAATATACAGTCAATCACGTGCACTCGTCCATTAAAAATAGCTCTGTGAGATGAGGCACAATACACGTCCCTGAAATTTGCCCTTTATAGTTGACTGCTGCTGATCCCAACAGAGATGAGAGAGTGGAAGGATGTTGTAGCTGAGTCATGTTTATGGTTAAGATGGACAGACCCAGTTTTATAATATGTGCTGCTCACATAAATAGAGGTGATTAAGCTCATTGATTCTCTAAGCCACATCTGAGAATTTAGCATATGTACAGACTCCTGTCTTATCTTAGTTCTTTCAGGTGTAAAACACTGAAAGCTCAATTCAGGGCATTTAAGGAGTGATCCAAAAGGAACATTTAGAAATAGCATGTATGTTGAACAGCAGTTTCTCCATATAACCAATC
Source organism: Propithecus coquereli (assembly GCF_000956105.1). NCBI lineage: Eukaryota > Metazoa > Chordata > Mammalia > Primates > Indriidae > Propithecus > Propithecus coquereli. The sequence continues at coordinate 2,235,065 of NW_012148507.1, forward strand.
TACCTTCCTTCCTTCCTTCCTTCCTTCCTTCCTTCCTTCCTTCCTTCCTTCCTGCCTTCTTTCCTTCTTTCCATCCTCACTTCCTTCCAATTTTTCTTTCTTTTTTGCTTAGAACTTATTTAGACTTGTTGATCTGGCTATGTTTGAAGATACTGAGAAAATTTGCAACTACAGTAACAACTCAGGAGTATTCCAGGTTGAGTCACAGATGACGGTAAAATATTTCACTTTTTCTAGAAGTAGAGAAAAGTTTGTTCTGTTTGATTTTTCCTTAACCCTCATCTTGAGGCTGATGCTGAGAAGAGACGAAGGGTCTAAAAGGAAGGGGAAGAGTCTCCAAAGAGAATGGCATTGGAGTAGCTCTCTCTCTGGTTGTGCTTTATTCACCCACGTTTTTATTCAAGGTGAGAATTTCTACTTCCTTGCAATGAAGAAAGCGCATATTTTTTTCTATCTTTTTACTGTCTGGGTCTGAGAACAGGGTTATTATATGATGGTGGTGAACATCACTATGGTGAGCCATCAATTAATCAGGAAGTCTGTAGACAGTTTGGTTAACCACATGGCCTGCTGAGAGACAAGGTAGACCGAGGCGAGAGACGTGGAGGTTTGAGGGAGTGGACTTGGACATAACACAGAGATAGAGTCTAGGTTATGTGGGACAGTAAAGAGCTTCATGAATACTTAACAGCAACATCTATTCAAGGACAAAAAGGTGAAACCAGATACTGTACTAGGTGCTCCTCATGTCACTGCAGAAACTGTGGCATATAATCTGAAACCCTTGCTTAAAGAAATATTAAATTAATGCTAAAGCTCAGTGGTAAATATTAGACTTTTTGATAGAAAAATATATATCATTTATGAAATAAACTGTAGCCTGTAAATATTTTCTTTTTCTTCTCTGGAACTTGCCTTTGTGCAAAATCGTATGTTCATCACTGATATAGTGAACTGGTAGACTGGCTGTATAGTTCAAATATAAATACAATTTTTTTTTTTTTTTAACGCAGAGCTTTGGCAAAAATTTTGGCAGCAGGTAGCTTGAGGTTGTATTCTGTAGCAATTGGCTTCTTTAGCTTTAGCATAATGTTTTTAAGATTTATTTCATGCTGTGTGTCAGTGGTTTGTACTTTTTTATTGTTAAATAATACTCCATTGTATGGATATGCTAAAATTTATTTATTCATACACCAGTTGATGGCTATTTAATTTAAAAACTTTAATTGGCGTTTGTTTGTGATTCATCCAATTCTGTAAAATAGAATGAGTGTTCTGATGAGCTGAGCAGAGGAGGTGGGCTTTATAGGCAGAAAAGGGCTAAACAAAACAGAAACGGAGAACAAAAAGTAGATTGGTCATTTCAAAGTTACTCTCCTTATAGGGTTCAGATAGAGGCGACTTCCTTATTACATTGGCTCACACTGACCGGAATCTCCTTTTTTTTGTTAGGAAATCTGGCCCATTTATAAGTTCATCTTGATCATGTGGCGCTTAGCACATGTGACTCCATTCTGGTTTGGACTGGTCTGCTGGGGCCTCGCACTGGAGGCGAGTCCAAAACAATGGCCTCCCACAAACTTTGTTTAATAGACAGTATCATTTTGCATTTTTGCCAGAAACGCATGAGGGTTCCAGTTGCTTCCACATTTTTGCCAAAATTTGGTAATGTCAGTTTTTAAATTCTTGTTACTCTGGTGGGTGTGTAAAGGTATCTCAATGTGCTTTAATTTGCACGTCCCACTATATAGATTTAAGCATTTGTGACACCGAGGAGCTCTGTTCCTTCATTTAGGGGCTGCTGCTTGGGGCCTGCATGCATAAGTGTCTGATCCTGTGTGCTAGCAGGCCCAGCTTAGATGCTGCCTTTGTCAGAAAAGTTGACTTTTCACCTGTCTTTTTCTGTCACCTTGTCGTGATCTTGTGAGGGTACCTATAAGCCTCTCTCTCTCATAAGGGGCACCATGTCACATGTCCCTTATGAGTAATCTGGTTCCAGTTTTATCCTTCTTTAGTACCAAGCCTCCCTTTTGCCTTTTTCTCCCTCCTGGTGGATTGGCGTTCATCTTCATTCTGAACCCACCCAGCTGATACCGTGTTTTGCTGGCTTTCATATTCATGCCACAGTCACTCGATCACAGTCATATACTGGAAACCTCAGTGAGTCATCATTGATCCTTCCCATTCTCCTACTGATTTGGTGCTATTGATGTGCCCAGTGGTTCTGACTGATCTGCTTCACTTTTAACAAACGTCTGGGGACAGAGGCTTAAACAGTAGAGTCCTGGATGGCTGAAGCCACATACAAGGGATTGAAAGTAACTTTGACTGCTATGTTTATAAAGATGACAGCTGAAGCCACAGATCTTGGGAGCATGTCCACATTTAGGGACCAAGACAAAGAAGTGAAACTAATGTAGAGACAGAAGACATTAATAGGGAGATGGGGTAGAATGTCGGTGTCACAGATATCGAGGCAAAAGAGAGTTTTAGGAAGGAGAGGTGTTCAACGAGGTTAATGTCGGGCAGAGATTTAGAAGAAGAGAACTGAGAAGATAACAGTGAACTTGAAATTGGGAGGTTACGTGAGATTTTGGAAAGTGCAGTTTCAGCAAAGCAGTAGAGACAGAAGCCAGAATGCACAGAAACAGACAATGAGAAAGTGGAGGAAGTAAGGACAGATGTATCTTTCTTTTTCTTTCTTTTTTTTTTTTTGTCTGACCTTTCAGTGTACAGATGTGTCTTTCAATAAATATGGCTGACATAAACGTCCATCCGAACCATCCTGTGCTCCTTCCAGCACGGTAAGAGGGGGACATCTCTGTGTGCATTTGATCCCACTGCCTTTGCCTGAGGAATCTTACTTTCCTGAACTTTCTCCTGTATCTTCAACTTCTGACCATTTCCTCCCAGTTTATGAACATGCTCAAGGAATTTCAGTTTTCAAGAAACAAACACAAATGTCTACATATAAGCAGTAAGTTCCCATGGCTATTACTGTATCGCCTTCGTTTTTATAGCCAAGCCACTTGGAAAAGAGCCTTCTTGTGTCTTCCACTTCTTGCTCTTCCATTAGCCCCTCAGTCCATTCTCATCAGATTTTGGCCTTGGTAGGGGGGCCTTTGGAGTGGTAGCTCCAAAGAACTTCTCCTTGTAGGGCTCAGTGACTTGCTTTGTCATAGCTAACAGATGCTTTTCAGGTTACAGCTTATGTGACATTTCTTGGCAGTTGATTCAGCTGACCATTTCCTCCTTCTTTAAGTTCTCTATGCTGTTGGCATCTCTTCCAGTTTTCCTTTGCACATCTTGGGTTGCTCTTTCTTTCATGGGCTGTTCTCTTTCTTTTGATCCTTGCACATGAGAGTTGTGCAAGGTTCAGTCTTACGCTGTCAGATGCTTTCACCCTACAACTCCACTTGAGGAGCTGCCAATGAACTCACAGCTTCTGATAATTGCTCACATGTCCATGCCGTGCTTTGGATCCCACCTGCTTTTGCCTGAGGGACTTTATTCTCCTGAGATCCTCAAGCTCAGACTTCTGCTGAGCTTCAGGCTCATTTCTCCAATTCCCTGTTGGACATCTCCACCCGGGTATCCCACAGATATCTCAAACTCAACATGTGTAAAGTTAACTCCTTCCACTGGCCCCTAACCTATTCTTCTTTCTTCCATTCCTTATCTTACTGAAGGATATTGCCATCTACCCCATTGACCAGAATCTTGGAGCCATCCTTGCCTCTTTCCACTCCTGCTTCCTTCTTCCCAACCACTCTATCAAATACTGTTGATTTTTTTTTTTTTGAGACAGGGTCTTGCTCTGTTACCCAGGCTGGAGTGCAGTGGGGTGATCATAGCCCACTGCAGCCTGGAGCTCCTGCAGGAGTGGAAAGAGGCAAGAGAATCTTGAATCTTGAATCTTGAATCTCTTGGGCTTAAGAGATTCTCTCACCTCAGCCTCCCAAGTAGCTGGGACCACAAGTGTGCACCACTGTGCCTAGCTAATGTTTAGTAGAGGTGTGGTCTTGCTATGTTGCCCAGGCTGGTCTCAAACACCAGCCTCAAGTGATCCTCCTACCTTGGTCTCTCCAAGTGCTGCATTTACAGGTGTGAGCCACCATGCCTAGCTAAGTCCCACTGATTTTAACCCTTCTTTTTTTGAGACACAGTCTTGCTCTCTCACCCTGGGTAGAGTGCAGTGGCATCGTCATAGCTCACTGCGACCTCAAACTCCTGGGCTCAAGTGATCCTCCTGCCTCAGCATCCCAGATAGCTGGGACGAGAGGCATGTGCCACCATGCCTGGCTAATTTTTTCTATTTTTAGTAGAGACAGGATCTGGCTGTTGCTCAGGCTGGTCTTGAACTCCTGAGCTCAAGCCATCCTCCCGCCTCAACCTTCCAGAGTGCTACGATTACAGGCATGAGCCACTGCACCGGGCCAATTTTATCCTTAGTATTTCTCAAATCCATCCATTTGAGCCATTTCCACTGCCACTACCATACTTCTTACTCTCTCCCTCAGGAAAATCATGTCTCTTCAATTACTTCCTCATGCTGAGAACACCATATATTCATCACATTTAGTTTCATTCTTCAAACACATTCACAACTACCTGTTACACGCAAGGTACTATTAAAGGGGGTGTTAGGGTGTAAAGCTTAGTAGATGCTCACGGTGTGGGTGGGGGAAGATTTCTCATGCAGAGGTTAGGATATATAAAAGTAAAAAAAGTTTATTTTATCTTCTTAAAGGAGAGAGAGAGAATGAGAGAGTGAACGCGAGAAGGGAAAGGGGGGTGGGAAGAGAGCAGGGAGACGGCGTGGCATCCCAAAGAAAGAGAAGGGAGATGCCAGCAGTGAGGCCAAATGGCTCGCTGATTGGAAGGGGGACAAAGAGAAAAAAAAATAGTGATGCCTGTCAGTTGGTAATAAAGGCAGCAGCAGGATGTTGGAGTCCAAGAGTTAGTTTCCTGCCTTTCCTTGGAGAAGGGATTATCACAGGAGATGTGACTCTGCACTTGAGAGATGGTTGAGGCCTAGAGCTCATTTTTTCTGCTGTAAAAGCAGATTCTCAAAAAACAATTTTGAAAGAGAGAGATTTCCATCTCTTTTCCGTCCATTCAGCTCTTTTCAGAAGTTGTGCAAAACAGAACTCCTGCAGGGTGCCTGTTAGTGAGAGGACTCATAGGATTGATTTTTAACTATTACTGGGGAAATTGTTTTCTTTTTTTTTTTTTTAGTAGTATCTAATTCATTTATTTATTTATTTTGAGGCAGAGTCTCGCTCTGTTGCCCTGGCTAGAGTGCCGTGGCGTCAGCTTAGCTCACTGCAACCTCAAACTCCTGGGCTCAAGTGATCCTCCTGCCTCAGCCTCCCAAGTAGCTGGGACTACAGGCATGTGCCACCATGCCTGGCTAGGTTTTTCTGTTTTTAGTAGAGACAGGGTCTGGCTGTTGTTCAGGCTGGTCTTGAACTCCTGAACTCAGGCAATCCTCCCACCTCGGCCTCCCAGAGTGCTAGGATTACAGGCATGAGCCACTCTGCCTGGCCACTGGGAAAATTGTAGGACTAGAAATTTTTCTGTTATTTTTTGCAAGGCTGCCCCTTTCAGGGGACAGTATCAGCTTCTATTCAAATGTTTTATTCAATTTTGAATATTTCGTCTTGAGTGCTTCCTCACTAAATCACACATTAGGAGTCTAAACTTTAACTGATCTTTCTTCATTCCCACCTCATCCTACACCCCAAACTGGCCACTCTTCCTGTTAAAAAATTCACCATTCTCCAGGCTGGATTGGAATCAGACACATCAATGAGGAGAGGATTAAATTAATTTAGTGTTGATGACGTTCATGTGGAATGGGAAAATCAATAGTGTGAACTAAAATAAAATCTTAAGGCTCCCCTCGCTGGCTGACTGAAGGGACCCCTCTTGGCCAACGGGATATCCTAAAACTAAATTGCCTACCACGAGGAGGGAGGTCAGACATGCCTGATCTTGCCCCCCTCCCTTCTTGGAGATATTCTTTGTAACCCATTAACAGGCCTAAGGGTATATAAGCCAAACCTGCAGGTCCTCAATTTACACAAATATATGTGTCTCTAATTAACAGACCTCCTGATCTTAAAACATTCCAAGCCTTTAGACAAAGCTTCATGTCTTTGAGAATTACAAGTCAAAGAATCTTTAAACCCACCTATAACCTGTAAGTGCCCCCCCCTTCAAGATGGCCCACCTTTTTGGGCCAAACCAATGTATGCCTTCCATGTATTGATTTATGACTTTACCTGTAACCCCTGTCTCTCTGAAATGTATAAAACCAAACTGTAACCCCACTGCAGTGAGTCCACTTGGCTCAAGGCTTCTTAGGTGTGGCTCCAGGTCATGGTCCTCAAATTTGGCTCAGAATAAATCTCTTTAAAATTATTTTACACAATTTGGCTTGTTTTCCATTGACAATAGTCATTGGCGACTAGATATTGGAATTGGTCACTCCAACTCCTGCAATCTCTGACCGCATCCCTGCTAAACCCTATAGTCAATTTAAGGTCCTTTGTCCTCATGTTCTTATTTTCCTTCTCACACCATGTAAATCTCATGGCCAATCATTACAATCACTCATTTTGACCATGCTCTCGGCCTTTTGTCTCTTTCAGCCACCTTTTTGCACAAGACTTGGTCATAGTCAACCGGTAAAATTCCAACCCCAGTTAAATTCAAGTCTCCACTTACTTTGTGCTTAAACCTGCACTGCTAATTGTAACTGGAGAAATACAACCCTGTTGACCAATCTCACTTTAAATGTATGATCACTAACCTCAACGGGGTCCATAATGCTACCCACACATCCATGTGCTCTCTCACTCTTCCACATGACTATTTGATATTTTCTCTAACTTCCTTGTGCCAGTTATCAATTTATTGCCTCTCATTTCCAAATCTGCCTTGATAGATATACTCCTCAAATCTCCAATACCTCCTCCACCATCTTCACACTCAGTAGATAACTAGATGACCTCGCTTCCTAGTTTATGCAGAAAATAAAGGCAACCAGAGAAGAACTTCTAGAAGTCTTATACATCTACCCAGCTTCCTGAATCTGCTTACTTTCCTCTAACTTTCAATGACCTGACTGTACTCCCAGCTAAGGATGACTCCTTCATTTGTTCACTCCCATCCCCTCACCCCTACTCCATTTCATTGCTCCAGAATTTTTCCTTACAAAGATGTCTTTGTAATTCTTGCTTAATTCACATTGCCATAGATTTTTCCAATATGGTAGTGCTACTTTGCAACATGCAATTCATTGAATGTACTTTAACATGGTATTATAATATATCCTTAGATGGTGCCATTATGACCAATGCTGTCTTATTTCTGAATCAATTATGTTGTTCATTTTCTTAATTAAAAAGTAAGATTATTATGGCTTCTTTGTTATCTAATTGTGTCTCCCCAAAGTAATAGTTGTAATGAATGTTTATACAAGGGTACATAATCTGAATCTAAGACAGATTTCAGTTGAACATTAAGAATCTCTTGCTCTTGGGGGTAATGAATTACTGGATTGTGATATTTCTATATTTGAAGTTCTTAAAAAATAGGCTTGTTAGTATTTTTGCTCATGCATAGAATCACTTTCTCTAATCTATTGGCAGAGAAATGGACTGGGAGACTGTTTAAACTCTTCCAAGAAAATGATTTCATAATTATCCAGTAAGAGTCACCTAAGACACTGGGCAGGTAAAGGTGAATGAGCCAGCCTTCCCACCTTTGTCTTCCCAGTAATAAACGTAGGACCAAAGACAAATGTCTCTTCAATAAATGTTTATCATGGAATCTTCATTGCCATCATTATCACCATCACCATATCTATATTTGACACATATACGGGTATGTGCAAATCACTGTGATTGTTACTCCTTTCAGGAACTCATGAGGGAAACCTAGCTGTGGTGTTCCGGCATGAGGCATATGAGGTACAGGTCACCTTTGATCTGAGCCTTTTACGGCTGCTTGCTTTTAACCACAGACGTTTATCAACTTCCCCTACATTACCAAGAATGAGCTTCAGGCTTTGAGAACCAACTGTGTCAACTCTGCCCTAAATGATACACCTGGAGAGAGTGGGTGCCTGATGACGTGAGGACGTGTGGGGATAAGCAACTGCCCTTGAAGTCGCCAGGCCTCTCCTGTTAGTGCTTAGCACTGTCCTTCCTGATCTGCTCTTTTTGTGACAGGCTCTGAGTTTCTGAGTCGGATTCTACACGTGCCTTCATAGTCAAAGGAATAGGTAAAACACATGTCATGAACTTGTACTTATTGTCTCTGTCTCTCTGTCTCTCTCCCTCCCCCTCATGCTTCCAATTCCTTTTCTCACTTCTCTCCCCAGCTACTCTGAAATGTTTCCCAGGCACAGCTCAAATTCCTTTTCCTAGGTGAAGCTCTTCTTGACTCTCCCATCCACCAGTGAAGTACCTTTCTTCTGAATGTCACCTACAATCTGTACCACTAACATAAACTATATCCTGCTGTGACACCCAATTCTTTCCTTCCACTCCCACTTCCCCTTGTACCACGGGACTGTAGGCTCCTTGAGGACAGGAAACTCACCACTCATCTTTGGATCTCCCTATAGCCTCTACGATGGTGTTCTATCCAAAAATAGGTGCTCAATGTAATTAAAAAATAAAGCGATTGATCCATATTGCATTCAATGTCTCTGTGGATGACAGTTGTTTCATCTAAGAAAAACAGTCAACTGTATTTGGTCATTTGGCTTTGCTCTGTTGGAGAACAACCAAGAAAAACTGGTCAGTTGGTAAAGCCAGCTGCTCTCTGCCCCGTTGCAGTCTTCCACCACCACTGATGTCCTGATAAGCCCATATTTGGTTCCAGATCTTGTTGCCTAGGCCCATCCATGGGCTTCTCCTGTAACTTTCTCTGTCCTCACGGCACCCCCTACCAAGACACAAGAATGCAAGAGGCCTGAGGCTTGGATCCCAAGGATAGATGCTCCCATGCCTGTGTAGGGAAGAGTTCTGTTGCTTTTGTTGCCAAATGCAAAGCATGAGGCTTGAAATGTGAGAGTCGGAATGAAGAAAAACAAGCACAAGAAAGTTTCTCAGAAAATCTGTTGTTCCCATAGAATTTTCCTCCAGCACAGTCCACTTGAGGTCCTTAGTGACTAAGCCTTAGAACTTACAGGAAAGGGATGTTATACATATGTAGGCCCCTTTCAACTGCAATCTATTTAGCTCGGAGTACTGTAGACTGTGAATGAGAAAATAAAAAGAAAGAGTTATTGAGCTATTTCTCTTTGGAAAGCACTGGGCTTAGAGCTTGCTAAGCGTGTCTGAATGGGTTCAGTTGACTGATGGGGTCGAGGCCAGAAAGCTTCAACAACTTACTCAGACTCACAGAGCTAAATGACAGATGGAGCTAGGATTTAAACCCAACAGCCAGAACTGTTTTGTCCTTTAAGACCCAGGGCACAGTGCTCAGGGTTTATAAGCTTTTCTAGGGCCTGAAATATGTTTGAGAAGCGGAAAAAGGAATTAATTGGCTCCAAAATGCCAAAAGAAGCCAACAAAATAAAAATGAAGTTAAATTATGTGCTTTTACATAATTGAATATCATGTTAGTCAATTGCAATTAATTCAGCTGAAATAATTATAGGTAAGTAACACTTCTGTTGGATGTGGATGCATTTTTATGGTTGAATCTAATGTGTATGGGCCTTCAAAAGAGTGACTAAGGCTTTGGACACTTGTAAATCAGACCTAGCTATGTGCCTCTACCTCTGGAGAAGCTGCGTCTTTTGTTCTCCTTGGCAAACTTCTACTGCAAACAAACAAGCCAGAAGCTGGAGGAGAAGGAAGAGGAGGAGGAGGAGGAGGAGGAGGAGGAGGAGGAATAGCAGGCATCATCTTCTCTAGAGAGATGGCCTTATGTTTCATTTTTACTGCCATAGTACTCAGTATAAAAATATACACAGATTAAGCATCCAATCCATATTTGAAAGAATGAGAAAATTCATCAAATTAGCAAAAAACATTGAATTTCCCAGTTCTTCCCACTGGTATTTGATTAGGGCTGACTAAAGGGCAGCAACTGTGAGCCACACTGACCTCCAAATGGGATACAAATCCAAGCAGAAAAGAGTGGAGGGGCCTTGGCAGCAGCAGAAGAAACCCAGCCCAGTAACCAGACCCAATGTGGGGCAGCAAATGACTTAGCTACCTCTCAGTTTGAGCATGTTCTCCCTGTTCGTACTCCACCACTGTGTCAGTGGTGAATCATGATTCCCTGTTGGCTACTTTATACCTAGGACAGCCAATCGCCTAGCAGATATAAAAAATAAACACAATAACAAATCACATTTGTTGAGCATTTCCTACGCTCTGGCCCTATCACCATGCTAGCAGTGTAATGACCATTATCTCATTTAATTCTCCATCCAAACTTACAGGTTGTTTCTATTGTTATCTTCATATTCAGATGTGAAACTGAGGTGTAGAGACATCAGGTAATTTGCCTACAGTCACAAAGGTATGGAAGCTGAGGCCAGATTTGGTCAGGGCTGTAGAGAATGAGTCTATGCTACTCACTATCTGCTTTGCTGCATCTGGTTTTTGGCGAGTTAGAAAAGGCTCCCTTGCTCTGCTTGTTGCTGGTACCTGTGTGTCCTGCTGTGAGAGTAATTCTTTTGGGATATTAGAGATCCACTCTGGAAATGGAAATGTGGGAGGAGGGATGACACATTAATGTACATCGTCACATCTTCATAGAGTTCAGACACCCTCTGCAAGGCAGCTGAGAAAAGGACACAGAGAGAATAGAAAGTCAGATTTGTTGAGGAGAAGGACATAAAGGGTTGCTTTCAGACTGTAGGAAGAGCTTTTGTTTGTCTCACAATTGTGTAAACCAGTTTGAATTTTAAGTATTTTTCCATTTGCTCCCTAAATCATTGAATCTGTGCTAAAAATGTCAACATTTTGAAATTTACACATCTTCATCCCAAGTTCTTCTCGCCCAGAAGTGGCCTACCGATCCCTTTTAGACCTCATCTCGTGATGTATCAGCCCTTTGGAAATACGGCCACAGTTAGCACAGGGAACTGCAGGCGGCAGCCTGTTGACAAAATGCTGGGCAAAGGGATCAATAAATGGGCCGAGGGAAGCCGGATTGCGTCTAAGTCACAATTTTCTCCAGGGTGGGCCTGCTGTGGTCTGTAAGACAGGGAATTCTTGGTGGACACTTTAAGAATCTTTCAAAGCCCGAGCCATTGACACTTAGGTACTACATTTTGAATATTTAAGATGGTTTCATAATTTTTATGGTATGTTATGACAGTTTTATTTACACAGTTTTATCTTTTTCCTTATATGTTTTAAATTATTTTGTTATGATAACTTTCTGTAAGTATAATTACTGGGCCAAAGAGCATGAACATTTTTAAGACTCTTGAATTAAATTATAAAATTGCTTTTCAGTGTTGTACTTATTCATTTTCATTTCTTAGCGGTGAATAATTGATCAATTTAGCACATTTTTGTCAAAACTTTCTATAGTTAAAAGAAACTTTGCTAATATGATAGGCACAGAATTGCTTACTATGAATCCATTTGATTATTAGTGAATATTTCTCCATGTCCTTCTAAGATGTTTTGATGTTTTATATCATGTAAATTGTCAGTTTTATCTCTTCTGTTCTTTTAACAGATGTTCTTAATGCTTGTCTGGTAAATTATCATGAGCTTTTCATATCCATTTATTCATTTCTTTGGCACATGTTTATTGAACACCTACCATGTGCCAGACACTGTTCTAAGCACTGGGGATAGAGCATTGAGCAGTGCAGACAAAAATTCCTGCCTGCACAGAGCTTTCATTCTAGTGGGGAGAGACAGATAAAAACAGAATAAGTAAGTTAAATAGTATATTAGAAGGAGGTGAACACTACAGAGAAAAATACATTGGAGAAGTTGGAGGGGGAGTGCCAGCGTGGCCAGAAGTGGCTTCACTGAGAAGGTGAAATTTGCACAAACAGGGAGCTGTTCATCAGGCTGTCAGTGAAAGGGTGTACCAGGCAGAGGGAACAGCAAGGACGAAAGCTCTGAGGTGGAAATGTGCCTAGTATTCAGGTTAATAGCCTAGATATTAACCACTTGCAGTATCTGTGATAAATATTTTTTCATTCTGTTGTTTCTCTTTCAGTGTAATGCTTAATATATAGAAGATTTACAGTTTTGTGTAGCTGAATCTATCACTCTTTTCCTTTGTGGTTTCTTCCTGTCTTTTGAAAACTTTCAGTTTTGAAATGTACCATATAGGCAAGAGAATAAATAAAAGGTATGTGTACAATTTAAACAATTAAAAAACTCCAGAAAGCAAACCTAAACACCTGAGACCACAACACCTAAGTTAAGAGGTGAAATGTTGCCAGGACCTTGAAGCCCTGTGCTCCTTCCCTCCCCTTCTTTTCCCTCCAGGAGGAACGATGACCCTGACTTCTGTGTCCATCTTTGTTTGCTTTTCTTTATAGTTGTATCGCACCTATGTTTGCATCCTTAAATGATGTATTGCTTAGTTTTGAAAATCCCCCAAGCAGACAAACGCAAACCCAGCTGATGAGGAGAGGGCAACATTCCTGCTATTAGAGGAGGCTCTCAGGAGCTGAGTTGAATCCTCTATCGTGGTCACAGTCTGGCTTCAGCTTTTCTGGGATTTTATAAAAGCACGTTCTAGGGAGATCATAAGTGAGACTTGGAAAACCCTGAGGGCTGTCGGGTAGGGCCAGTGAAGCAGAGCTGGCCTGCTGCCTGCCCCCAGAAACCAGAGCACAGTTGTATTTGGGATGCATCTGCTCATCCAGGGACCTCAATTCCCAGCACCTCTCCATCCATGAGATGAAAAGGATACTGGGGGCCAGGTGTGGTGGCTCATGCCTGTAATCATAGCACTCTGGGAGGCTGAGGTGGGAGGATCGCTTGAGGTCAGAAGTTCAAGACCAGCCTGAGCAAGAGCAGACCCCGTCTCTACTAAAAATAGCAAAAATTAGCTGGATGTGGTTGTACGTGTCTGTAGTCTCTGCTACTTGGGAGGCCAAGGCAGGAGGATTGCTTGAGCCCAGGAGTTTGAGGTTGCTGTGAGCTAGGCTGATGCCATGGCACTCTAGCCTGGCAACAGAGTGAGAATCTGTCTCAAAAAAAAAAAAAAGAAAAAGAAAAAAGAAAAGGAGACTGGGTTCCTGGATCCCCAAATAGAGTAGACACGCTCACTGACTAGTAATACCTCATTTGAACGATTATGTGAGTGAGAAATAAACTGCTGCTTGGGTCCATTCTTCAGCTATTTAGCCTACCTCAACTGACACCGCAGGTTCTTGCTGTCTAGCAGAGCTAAGGTCAGGGTGAGCAGGCTGCTCTGTATTTTCTGTTTCTGAGCCTTCCCTACCCAATCTCAAGTTTTCAAAGGTAGGCAGGTCAAAACAGACACCCTGGTGGGGGAAATGAATGCCTTAAACTAATCCAGGCAGTGGGGCCAGGAGGACAAATACACTTACCTGGCCATTCAGTCCTCAGATTCAAAAGACAGTTCAGTGGCAGTGCGGACGTTGCTGATACGGGTCCTCAACACATCTGTCCCTTGAGTCACATGGCTCCACTCTGGACTGGGCACCTACTACTCCGGTGCACAGCTCTCTCTCATCCTGGGATCCCTGCTGCCCTCCTGGCAGGAAGTTCCTTAGCCTCTTTCCTGTGCTGACTCTATTTCCCATAATCCGTGTCTTCCTATGTCTTTGTTTCCTCTCTTGAGGATAGAGCACATCCTCAAGTTATTTGAGATCGTACCTATCTGCAAATGTCTTTTTTCTTCCTTCATAATACAGTCACCTTCAAATTGTCTACTCATCAAAGCCAATAATGGAGCAAACACGTCTGATTTCGCTCCGTTGGAGCTGAGGAATTTTGTATCTTTGTACTTCTGTCACCCCTTTCCACTGCTACTTTTTTGCTTATTTTACAGAATCCTGGATTACAGACCTAGATAATGATGATCGTTGTTATTTTTGACCTATACTTTAGATATTCTTTTAAAAAAAGAATTTATTTTGACTTTAGGGTTCATTAAAAAAATTTATAACCATTATTTAAGCATAATTCAATGCACACCTAGTTTCAGTGCTCACAGAGGGTCCCTGACTGCCCCATCTTAAATTCTTAGCTTTGAGTCATCTTTCAGTCAGAGTATTTCTCTGCATATTGTTTTTGACAAAAAGGCTGACTACTAGCATTTTCTATGTTCTCACATACTTGAGAAAGTTTTTCTGTTGACTTCATAGAATGTTACTTGTTTGAGGATTTTTGGCTGAATCATTTATTCTTTTATTTAATAAATATTTGTTGAGCACGTATATGTGTGAAACACTTCTATTTTCTTAATGTATTAGGGTTCTCCATACAAACAGAACCAATAGTAGACCTACACGTGTATGTGTATACACATACATATATGTGTGGAGAGAGAGAGAAAGAGACACGCACACACACACACACACACACACACACACACACACACACACATAAACACACAGGAAGACAGGTGTCCTAGCTCCAGAAAAGAGAGAGAGAGTGTGCCCAAATTCGCCTTTCTTCTGCCTTTCCATTTTTTCTGGGCCCTCAGCCGATTGGATGATGCTTGTCCACATGGCGTGTTGGTGGATCTTTCTTACTCTGTCCATTGATGCAAATGAAAACCCCCTCACAGACATACTCAGAAATGATGCTCTTCTGGTTGTTTGGGTATCCCTTAATCCAGTCAAACTGACACCTAAAATTAACCATCACACTTCAGTAGAATTTTTTGAACTATTACATACATACAGCAAAATGCACAACTCGTAAGTGTACGACTCAATAAAATATTATAAATTTGTCACTGGGTGGTTAAGGAAGACTTGCTTGAACAGATGCTTCTGACTTGTACTTTCTCCCCTATAGTGTTTTGAAGATTTTACTCCATTACTTCCCAGTGTTTGATGGGGAGAAGTCTGATGTCAATATAATTTTGGTTTTTGATTTGGTATTTTATATATTCTTCCTGGATATAAGTTTTATATGTTCTTTATTCTTAAAATTTTAAAAAATGGTTGAATATATTTGGATATGATTTCTTTTAATTAATTTTGTCTAAATCTAGTTTTCAGATTCACTTTTTAAAAAAATTCCCAACCCAGGAATCTTTTCTCCTATTACAACTTTACTTATTGTCTCTTTCATTTATTCAGGTTTCTCATTTGAAATTTCTGTTGTTCACATATTTTACCTGTGTTCTCTATCTTTTGTATTTAAGATCAATTTACACTTATCATCAATTTATTTCTTTGTTAACCTTCATCTTCATTCTGAGATAGCATCTCAAGTTGATCCTCCCCATCAGTGGTTGGCTGGTCTGTGCATGGTTGCCAGAGAGAACACACCAAAATCAACTGGGGAGCTTGTTAAGAATAGTTTCCCAAATTCCATCTTCAGAGATTTGATTTTACTCCATTTGATTTTCTTTTTCTTGAGACAGGATCTGGCTCTGTCACCCAGGCTGGAGTGCAGTGGCATCATCATAGCTCGCTGCAACCTCAAACTCCTGGGCTCAAGCGATCCTCCTGCCTCAGCCTCCCGAGTAGCTGGAACTACAGGCCTGCCACGCCCAGCTGATATTTTAATTTTTTGTAGAGAAGAGGATGGGGGTGGGGGTCTCACTCTTTTGCCCAGGCTGGTCTCGAACTCCTGGCCTCAAGCAATCCTCTCGTCTCAGCCTCCCAAAGTGCTGGGATTAAACGCGTAGGCCACTGGCCTGGCCCCAAGTGGAGTCTTAAGGCCTGGGCAGAGCAGCGGGGTGAGGCCTAGGGTCGGGCAGGGTAGGGCTGCAGGGGTTCAGGGAGCCGCAAGGAGAAGGGCGACGAGGGCCTTCGCGGCCAGGGGACTGCGCGACACCCTCATGGGGGCCAAGAACTGCCTGGCGGTCACCACAGCTTCACCACAAGGAAGATGTGCCATGAGATGGAGCAGGCGGGGAGCAGGGCCAGACGGCAGAGGGCGCCTTCTGTCGCGTTGGACTTTATGCTGTGGGTACAGGTTGGAGGATGCTCCCAGCCGGCAGGAGCCACGGCAACAAGGTCGGTGGGCGGCTGCAGCAGTAACTGAGGACAGACGTGGGGGACGTGGGGGAATGTCACTCCATGCCCCCGCCGCATATCTTTGGATCCCAGTAACACTGGCAGTGCCCTAACACCTTCCAGACCTGGGCGGGACTGTATGGACGCGGAAGAGGGGCTCATCTGAGGGCGTTTGGGAAGCGTGGGTGTCAGGAGCCAGGGAAGCCCACAGATTTCTAGCGCGGACGTCGGGGCGGGTGGTAGTGCTACTGGGGAAATGAGAGAGGATAAAAGCAAAGCACAAGGCGGGTGGGAGGGGGGAGATGCCCGGAAGGCACCTACCTCTCCCCTCACCAGGGCCCCAATAAAACCAGTCTAGTGGGAAATCATGCTTCAGGACCATGAGAGATAGGTAAATCTCCTTCTTTGGCACCCCTGGCCCTCCAGCAAAAACAAAAACAGGTTTTTCTTCTCACCATCGCCGTTCAGCAAAAACTGGAAAATGAGCAGCCCGTTTCAGTGAGAAGTTTGAAGACGAGAAGGTTGTGAGAACGGCCAGCGGCAGCTGCCTGCGGATCTCCTGTGGGAAGATGGTGACAGGAGGCCACAGAATCCAGATGTACGAGCACAAGATGACACTGAAGGGGGCTGCTTGGGGAGCTGACCCCTGGATTTGGAACTGGGAAAGAGGCAGAGAAAAGCCCTGGGCCTCTAGGTGGAGTCAGAGCTCACTGGAGAATTTCCAGAGGCCCCAGAAGTAGGGCAAGGCAGCATGCCAGGCCGTGGGGCGAAATGGTTATGACTCGCAACTTGAAACTACTCTGGAGTTGAATGTGATTCAGTTTTTATTTTACTTGGTCTGAAATTTTCTCATGCTTCACATTTGTTCGGCCCCGTTGGCTCCTCTGTGCGTCCCAGAGTGCACTGGATCAGACAGAAGCCAGGTCCTAGGAGTGTGGTGTGAAGAAGAGAAAAATGTTCCTTTCTGTTGATCTCCTTTGAAGGAAGCCTGGGTCTGGGGGGAGGCGGGACATCCTAGGCTGAAACAACCTCTCCTCCCAGCACATCTTGTATTCTTGGGGAGGGTCTCATTTTCTACACATGATCTTTAGTAGTAACATGCCATTTCTCGGGGCCATTATTTCATTTGCTTAATTCATTTTGGAATGCTTCAGTCCACAGCCTCGGCTAACAGTATGAGAGCTTTGGTCCTCTGTTGTCTTGAAGGCATGTGACATTGAGAACTTGAACTGGGGTGGTTCCAGGGCATTGTTACTCCGAGGCATGCTTTATTTTGCTCTATAGGAGAATTTGCACGCTCTTCCCAACAGGGAAGAGCTGAGTTTGCTGAAGTACTTTCAATGAGAAAGAATAAGGAAACAAGTTTTCTTTCCAAACTTTATTATTACAGAGGGATTTTATTATAAGGGTTTAACAGAACAGAGAGTTAACCTTACTGTATCTCTTGTAAAACTTTAACAATTTACAAAATTTAAGTTAATAAATATGAAACTGGGTTTAGCCTTCTCTCTTTTCAGCCATGTTATGTACTTCTAAGAGACAAAGAGGAGAAAATACTATATTCATATGTAGTAAAAACTGAAGAAATTTTCAACTGCCATTTAATCCTATCTGGGATTTCCCTAGGCAGAAGTGATAATTATATTTTCACCTTTCTCTAAAGACTTAAGAAACATAAATAGATCCATAAATAGCTCATATAAATATAGGTTTTACTTTTTAAATAATAAAATTCCCAAGTGTAGAATCTTGTCTTCTTTAAAAAGAAATACAACACAAGGCAGGTAATTCATTAAAATGAAATCTTATACTCCCAGGTTATCCCAGGGAGTATTAAATACATAAATAACTTAAAGCCTTTAGAAAAGCAAACAAGAGGCAAATTGCTATGCATTCTAAGCCTTCCTCGTTGGGGAGAGAGGAAGATAATTCAGATCCCCTCTCTGGACCAAAGTGTTATGTCTGAAACTTCACCTGGATGAACTATTTTAAGAGTTAAATTTGGTCAGAAATGGGGCTGTGTCTTTGAAGTATGAGATTTCCTGAGGGTCTGCTCCTTAGAAAGCCTAACTGCTGTGGGGAGGCTCGGATGTGACCCAAAGCTCTTAGGCCACTCGGCGGACGATGGGGGTGACGCAGGTGCAGCCCACGTCCACCAGCATCTTCTCCAGCCGGAAGGAGTAGGGGCAGTGCTTAGGCTCCCTGCGCAGGACCAGGATCTCCTGCTGGATGGCGACAGAGTTCATGTGGTGGTCCACCTTCCCTTCAGCATTGACGCAGCCCAAGTGGCGACACCTGGCTTCCCAGATCACTGAGGGATATCGCTCAGGGTCCTCATTGCGGCTGCAGGGAAGACAAAAGCCAGGAGGAAAGTGAGTTCCTGGTAAAGTAGGAAGGGAATCAAACAGGAACAAATAAAGGGAAGGAAATTCATAGTGTGACGAATCACAGGCATTGCAAATTCTTTAAGTGATGTTGGTCTGAGAAGAACTTTGGGGAAAACTTGGATTTTCAAGCACATAAAATGTTCTAGGAAAGAAGACAGGGATCAGTTTTTCCCAATTTCTTTGAAGAATGAGCAGAATAAGATAGACTGAGATCACAGACATGATTTAAGCTCGACACAAAGGATAATTTCTTAGGGTACGTTTGATTGATGGAAAAAGACCAAGGGAAGAGTAGATTTTGAATCATCTAGGAATAAGACATCTATTTATCTGACTTGATGAAGTCTATCTTTGACATCAAAATTTCATCTGATAGCACATTGATGGGACAGAGCCCAGAGCTGAGATAAAGGAGTGAGAACAAAAGCTTATGTGTCTCTATAACCTTCTCTTCCCTTTCTCCTTCAGCTGAGTGAATGATTTGCTTTGACTTTTGAATCGATTTAACTCTTCTTACTAATGGGAAGAGGAGAAGAAATCCTACAGTCAGGTCAATCTGTAGGCTCCGTATAAATCAGGCTTATTTGCATGAAGTCAGGTGATCAAAATATATCTTGTATTTAATCCTTGATGGGGTCTAAATACTGGGTGTACTAAGGACACAGCAAGTACAGGAATGTTGGGGAGATTAAGACTATCTAACTCAAAGAAGGGTAGAAATTCCCAACATGATACTTCCTCCACTGAGACTCAAGCTATATTTTCCCAGTGCAAATAGCATGACAAAAAAAAAAAAAAAAAAGAAAGAAAAAAAAGCACTAAAACCCTACTTCATTATTAAATATTTTCAACAAGTCTCCTCAGTGGTAGCTCTGGTTAAGAAAATCCAAGCATTAATCTCCTATGATAAATGTCTTTTTTTGGGGTATAAATAAATAATAGATTTGGGATCTCATAAATATTAGAATAATGACTATCATTAATCTGGGTTGGTTTCTGGTGTCAGTGACAATGAAATCTAACAGGATAGGTGTTATGGAGGGGGTGTCTTGTGCTTTGTTGAAGAAATCTGTAGAAAGTCTGAGAATCATCGCTTGTACAATGGCCCTTCCAGGTTCGACTGATGATTCTGAGTGAAAAAAATCCTCCTCTAGGTGACTTAAATGGAAGTGTGAAAGCTAAGAGGGGTGAAGAATACAGAGTTTTCATCTGGGGGCCTTACGTACTGGAGAGTCCAAGGCGAAGTGGATCTGTTGTAGTAATCTGAGGGCCTTTTGGGATTCGTATTCCGGTTGAGGATGTTCAGATTGACCTTCACAGTCTTGGGGAAGTTCTTGCCCTCAGTATTTGGGCATCCTGGATTCTGTGGGCTTGCTATTCCTGCCTTCGTTACAGCCACCAGACTCAGCAGCAACAGCAGCGTCTGGAACTGAATGGGAAAGAAGAGAGAGGCGGGGGATTGGATTAGTAGGGTTTTTGTTTTTGTTTTTGTTTTTGTTTTTTTACTAATTGTGATGATGATGATGTATTGCTAATCATAGCGAACATACTATGCTCCAGGAAAATCTAATTTTCAGATCAGTTAAATAAAAATCTAGTTAGATGACCAATATAATGTTAAGACCATGGCCTTTTTTTTTTTTTTTTTTAACCATTTTTCAACATTCTTAGGAGTCAACAAACTGAGAGAAGACATGTTATACATTGGCTGGCAGTAATTTTAGTAAAAATGTCCAGTCATGGCTTGTTGTCAGCCCATCAACATATGCATCATCGTTGGGTCACTGGGAGAATAGTGACCTTGATTTTCTAGTGGAAATGTCCCCCTGTACCATTGTTCTTGGTCCTAGCATTCTGTGAAACCCTATTTGAAGTCAAACGTGCACCTTGGAAGAAAGGGCTATAGAAAATCTATGTGGTCTCGACATACATGTTAGAAATGCAATTGGTGCTTCTGGCAAATATCCACCTAAAAACTGGATCCGCTTGTATTTTCTTAGGTGTATTTTCTAGTTCTAAATCGAACACGTATTGACTCATGTAATAAAATTAGATTTCTAAAAATATACTTTAAGTTAAATATTTTAAAATGTAAAATCCATTTATGTGAAAACACAGCTATACATATATATAATCAGAATAAATAGTTTTGATGTACCGAGACTGTGCTATAAGATAAGGGTATCATTGGTCACTGCCACAGCTTTCAAATTTTCAAAGATAGTGACCCATTTTAAAGAAAACGGAGTAGAGAAAAATGTCGTGGGAGAATCATATTAAATCCTTTGTACCCAGAAAAATGACCTTTCAATAAACATTCTTTCTTACTGTGCAGCATCACAAGACACTTTTTGTGTGGTTTAGCCCCAATATAGCTATCTTTCAGTTTTAATCTCATCTTTCAAACTGATGTATATCAGTTCTTGAAAATGCTGCACAACTACCTAAGTATTTACTGAAGCTTTCGTTTCCTATGCTACATATATGATATTCTTGGGGCTTCATAGCTAGAATCCAGCCTCTCATGCCCACAGTTTAGAAATAGAGTCTGCTCTATATCAACAGAGCATTGCACATCCGTGCGGGACTCACCGCCAATGAAGTCCTCCCAGCGGTCATCGTTGCTCCTTCCGATCAAGTGGGGATTGATTGAAGAGTTTGTGCCCGCTGCGAGGTGGACAAGGTGTGGCGCTACCTCCTTGCTTTTTATAGGAATTTGCTCCTCCTGTGGTCACCTACGTTGGTGTGTCAGAGTGGGTTCGTTCAGGGGTGACACCATTTCAGTTAAAATTTCCATCCCCAAATGAGGTCAGAGAAGAACCTCCCCTTTGTGACGAGTAATATCTGCTTCTGAAGGAAAATGGGAAGGGCAGAAATTCAAGTTTCTGAAGATCACGTCTTCTTTTCATTCTTCAGGGAATTATTACTTGTTCGAAGCTGAGCCAAGATGCTTTGCTACGGGTCAATATCATGTATTTATGAACACACATAAAGCTGCCATAAGGGTTATACTCTATTTGAATAGCTTATGGGGAAATAAAAGTTTAACATTACATACAAGTCTCCTGGCGTCATGTACCTTGACTTCTCATTTGATATTTCCTTTTCTCACCGATTCCCTGGGCAGTTGTTGTTCAGACAATTCAACAAACGACTCAAGTTTCCACCATATAAACAAACAAAAAATGAAAAAATAATTTAATGATGGCAGGATCTATTATATTTAATTGAATTTGACAGCTGTTTCATTGCATGTCTACTCTGCTCGAGGAATGAATAAGTAGGTTGGAGAGACGTGAGATTTACTGTGAAAGGCATGTGTGACACTGCATGCTACCGGGCCACTTAGCACTGTTTGGTGTTTTGAGGCTTGATCTCATGCAGTTCTTCAGGAGGAATGAGACGAAGAGGAGAGAGTGAGGGGAGGTGGCCAGAAACAGCGAGGAAGGAATTGCAAGTGGAGATGGAGGCTAAAGAAGGTGATAGAGGCAGAGCAAACGCAGGCAGTGGGAAGTAGACAGTAAGGAGGAGGAAAAGAAGGAAAGAGAGAAGGAAATAGCTGTCCTTTTCTCTCTACTCTCTAAGTAAGGTGACTTTGACCCAGGTCCTTGAGTATAGCTCCTCAGAAACACCGGGGATGAGGACAAGGATGACAAAGGTGAGGGGTCAGTGGATGCAGATGCACCCTTCTCTGCCCTTTGCCCCAGTGAGGTGAACACCGCCTCCCAGGCCCTCAGCGGGTATCTCATATTGCACATGCCCGTGCAGGGAGGATGACCAGCAGTTCCAACTCCAACAGCGGTTGGAGTGTATATAAAGTTTCCTGGGCCTGTTTGACCTGAGATCCATTCCTCCCTGCCCTGCTGCACTTTGCAGCTCAGAGGGCTGCCCCTGCAGGCTGCTTTCTCAGACCCCCCTGGCAGCTGGATTTCTGCTGGGCTCAGCCAAAGCAGGATTGGAGGGCAGAAGGGTGGGAGTGGGAACAGGAAGGGGAGGAGAAGGCAGGGGCTGGCTTCCTCCCCTTGTCTCCCAGAGGACTGCTGCTCTCCTTGTCCCTCCAGCCTTGGGACGGTAGGAGTCTCTTGCTGATGTCAATCTCAGTCACCATTGTGACCGGTTCCCTGAATTAAATTCCCTATGTTGCAATGCCTGAAGGAGCTTGTTTCCTGGTGAGATAGACCCTGAATGATGGATGAGGGAAGCTACCAAGACTTGAATTTCAGTGGTGATGATAGATGACCTTGATAGGTGAAGCATACACTGATGGTGTTGGCATCACCACCTACCTACCCTTGAAGACAGGAGTCTCTGTGAGCGATCCTGCCCCTCCCCTACATGTGGTCAGGTAGCAATCTCAGAAGCTGCAGTGTCTCCCACATCTGTCACCTATTTCCAGGCCTACTGCTGTTCCTATAACTCAGACGCTCACTCACCTGGACGGCTTCACTGGCTCCCTTTGCTCTTCCCAACTGCCGCTCTCAGACCATCTTTGACATTCTTGCAATAATGATTCTCAGAGCAAGGATCTGACTTTGCCTTTTTAGAGTAGCTTGTGTATAGAATGAAATGTAAACCCTTGGCATCTGAATTTGTATTTGAGTCTGTGAAAACTTCCTTTCCAGACTCACCTCTCACCATGCTCCGTGTGTGACCTGAGCTCATGGGGTCCTGGTTTTTCTCCTTCCAAATCCTCCACGCCTTTAGTTGAGGCACTGTCTCTGAAATGCCCCTCCTGATCCTCAGCTTATTAAAAATGCTACTTGTTCTTCTATTTGATTTAAGACATTTGTGTATTTTCATTTTTAGATTTACTGTAAGTCCTCAAGGCCAGCATGTTAATTCATTTTTGTGACTCCTGTGGTGCCTAATGTGGCCCTGTCTATAACATGGGTTTTTACAGATTGCTTTTGTGTTGCTTGTTCCTCACGGCCATTCATGTATGTTTCGCATATATTGCTTGCCATTTGTTTACATAATCGACTTTCCTGCTAGACTGTGAGCTACCTGAAGACAGGTAGCTACCTTATTGATCTTTGCATCGCTTGGCATAGTGTCTAGTAAATAGTAAGTGCTCAGCGTTTTAACTGATTGACAGGATGAATGATGTTATTTGAAAAGCTCAGAATCGTGTATATTCTTTTTAGAACCCAGCTTCATTCCAATAGCCCTACTGAGTTGCCAAATGCCTTGGCTCTCCCCATTTTGATTCTTTTGAAAGTAGTATGATGAGGGTGTAGCCTATTCTGGACTACCCCGGAGTGCAGAATTCGTTGCTTGTTGCTTTCTGGCAAAGATGAGGTGGAGGAGATCGTGCTTGCTGCCCATTCCTTTGGTTGATGGTGAAGGGCAAAACCTGACTCTAGCTGTTCTGCCTTCTGTGCTGATGAAACTCAGCTTGTGTGCTATCCTTTGAAATGCTGGCTCTTGCTTTAGAATAAGAATGGCGAAACAAAATGAATTTTTTGTAAAAGTGTAAAAATGATCATTTTGAGGAAGTGGTTGGAACTGGGTGTGCCGTCCCTTGAGTCGGGCTGATTTCCCAGACGCAGGCTTGTGTGGTCCCTGGGGAGCAATTGGAAGCGGAGTGGGGAGGGGCTCTTCTCTGTCTTTATCTGCAGGGGCTGCTGGCTCAGGTTTGGAACCTCTTCACTGAGGTAGAAGGAGCACTGGACTGAGAAGTAGAGTGCCTGGAACACCTAATGAGAGGATACCTCTGTTTTCACTGTGGCTCTGCATGCCCTTGGCTACATCATCTCTTTGAAGTTTAGTTTCCTGCTTTATAGAATGAGTTTTGCATGAGGCAATCTTTTGATTTTCTGTGGCTTTTTGGAGAAAGAATATAGTAAAGGACAAATGGGAGCAGTAAATTAGGGATGATTATTTTGCTTAGTGATTATCTTCAGGTTGGTCAATCTTGCTTTTCTGAGACCTTGAGACAGATGATCACAAGCAATGGGGAGCTGCACGTCGTGAGTTGGGAGCTTGGGTGAGTGGGAAAAAAGGTGTGCAACTGGAGGCTGGAAAATAGTCCCAGGAACCAAACGTGCATTTGAAGGGATGATTGTGGTGAAATGTTTGTGCGCTTCTTGATTTAGGGAAACGATTTGCAAGGCTTCTTGAAATTATTAGGCCATTAAACGGTATTTCTTTTACTTATAATAGGGAATAATGTGAGAGATGGAGGAAAAGTTTTTCCTTTTGTATCTAGGAGAGAGTATTATGGAGTCTTTTGTCTCGTGGTGGAAAATTAAGGATTGCTAAAAAATAAATAATTTTTAGTTTTTGCTTAGGTGGTAGGGTTACCATTGAAAGACTATTATCTTTTTTAATTTCTATTCTACACCTTTTTTATAAAAAATAACAGTGGTCTCAGGATAGGAGGAGGTATCATGCCATTGTTACTGATCAATATGTACTACAATTTATTGTGCATTATAATTGAAAGGCAGTGGCTGTTTGAAAAAGTGGGAGCCATTTTGTTTAATACTGTGCATATCACCATGCAAGACTCCTTTTTTCTTGATCTTGATTTAATATAGGGGGGATGATGAGTAGCTGGAGAGAATTCTCTTGGGTTTTAAACCTGGGGGCTGGTATTTTGAAAATGGGCCAGCACACAGGAGCAATGTCAGACGCTTAAAAAGAAAACATGATGTTTAGAGGGGAGAATCTATGTAACAGAGAACCAACTAGAAGGCCTTCGAGAGTTGATAAAGTCAGGATTTAATGGAGACCCAGATTTAAACCAACTTTATCAAGATCTAAATTCTCTACCCCGAACTTGAAGGTATTCATTCTGTTTTGTGCTAGAGGTTCCTCACTGAGGTTACTGATGTCTTGCAAGAACCAGAACTTAACACATATGTAATTAATGTGGTTTATTAAACAGGAAATATCAGTCGTAGTGTCAGCCTGATAGTATCATTATTCCTCTCCAGCATTACACTGTTATGTGTTCTTCGTGGCTGTGCTCCTGAAGGTCATCCGGAGCAAGGCACTGGCGCATGGCAACACGCCAGGGGTGAGTACAGGCTTCGTCTGTACTCCCTGGTGGAGGAGATTCCCTTGCTCTTATGGCATGATGAATTAAAGGCATGACTGACAGTGAGGACATTTTTACAGGGTCATTGTTAATGGGCTGGCGAGTGCTGAGAGATGAGAGGCAGAATCCTTTTTCAACATTTGGATCTGTTTTTCCATCATCAATCATTCTACTCCTAGCTAGGTGTTCTCCCCTGATGAAGACCATCTGTGAACAGCTACTTTGAGTAACTCATTTTCTTTTTTCTACTATTGGTTTTTGATATTTCCTATACTTAGTTCAGACCAGACTGTTTTTATCTGATGGAATCAAATCACAAAACTGTTTGGACATCTTTAAAAAACAAACCTAATCTATATGGCCACAAGAGTATTGAACAGCCATTATATTACCCATGTGGGGTATTTGAATGAAAGGCATTCTGTCTCTGGTGACTCCCAAATAGTGTATAATGCCTTTATCACTTGGGTAAAGGAGACCTGCTGTTAACACATCCTCTTTGCATCCTCAAGGCACCAAGATAATTCCTGGAAGCTGTGTAGGAGACCAAGCCATGCAAGAAGGAAGATGTGTCATGTCACGTCATTGCAACCTGACAGTTTCTCCAATCCTTTCATTAAAATCCACAATCAAACAGATCATATGAGCATGTCAATTTCTCCTGTGAGTAATAACTACTAACCTCATGGAAACCAAGCCTCTTCTTCCTTAGGTGAGTTCCTCATTAGCTTTTTACTGAAACACTGATTTAAAGTGGGTCAGAATACTTTCCATTTTTTTCCCAAACACATGCATTTAGAATTATATATCTATGTGTTAACAGGCACGTGCAAATTTGTTTTACGGGTGGCCTTCCTTTTGGTAATGCTGACTTCATCTGATACTCTAAGAATTAAGGTCAGCAAGTGACTGAAGTTTTGGGTCTGAACAGATGTCACTGAAAAGTAAGGTCTAAAATTAGATAAGCAAACCAAACTACAGACTGTAGTTGGGCTATCAAGTGATCAGCTTTATTTTCTTTTCAGCAATTTTGAAGTTAATATGATTTAGAGAGAACCACAGAATGTATTTAAAAGGAAAGATGCAGTATATGAACCTGGAACAAATTACTAATTGGTTTTTCTTCTTTAGACAACACAGAGGATGCTATGGTGAGTTGGCAGCTCCGTGAATCGGAAAAATGGTGCACTCAATACGTAATGATATATTCCTTTATTCAGATGCATAATTTTTTTATTAAAAAATCCTTCATCAGCAGGTGATAAAAGCAAGAAAAAAATTCCTTCAGAGGATTTGAGATGATTTATAACAAAAATTCAGGTAATAAAGTAGAAATAAAAATATAAATTAGGCCCAGGGAACGTAGAAACAGAGTCAAAAGTCGAGCTCTAGGAAAAGAAAACCCAAAGTTGTAGTCTGTAAGGGCCAACAGGTTTACTTTTGTCCCTGAGCTTCCTTGGCAGCCAAAGAGAAAAGGAAACATGTTCAATTACACCGTCCTCATTATCAGAAAGGAAGAACTAGCTGATTCCTTAAAGAATATAGAGTTTTTCCTATCATTACATTTTAAAATAAATTTTTTGTCTGGGGCTTATAAAAGGTCCAGTATAGTATATTGGTTAAAGACACATTTTTGGCTTCAGACATTTTCATGTTCAGGTCCCAGCTCCACCTTAGTAGCTGTGTGCCCTCAGGAAAATTACATCCTCTACATTTCGGTTTCCATAGCTACAAAGTGAAAATAACAATAGAACCTTCCTTATAGGTAGTGGTGAGAAGTAAATTAAATAATACATGTGGCTTGGCGTGTATTGAGTACTCAATGAATGTTGATAAAATATTAATAGGAACGTCACGGCATGAGAATCTGTCAGGGGAATCTTTTTGAGGAAAGAGAGACATTGGGTATAAGGGGTACTAGTTATCTGCTCATTTGAATGTCTGGCTCTGTGAGGAAGTCGGGAGATTTCTTCAGGCTTCCACATGGCTTAGCTGAAATAGCCATTCATCCAACAAGCATTTCTTCAGCACCTATTTATTATATGCCAGGCACTGTGCTGGGCTCCGAGGATACAGCAGGGCACAGCAGACAAGGCCCTGCTTTCAAGGAGCTGATATTCAGAGTAATCCAGACCCTTTATTCATATTCTGAGTCTACTAGACTATTTGCTGATAATGAATTTGGCTTCTTATATAGATAACCTGGAAACTGGCGCCCCGGATAGCCTGGAAAGCAGACATAGGCATTCTGCTTACTGGAAAGGAACAGTCCCTACTACACATTATTAAGTCGTCCTTCTAGTTTATATATTACTGCACTGCCAAGAAAGAAATTTCAGGGTTTACCATATATTATATTGAATTTAACCTGGAACTGCCATTCTGTATGTGTGTATTTTATCTCTCTCTTTCTATCACCTTCTCTCTCTCCACACACACACACACACACACACACACACACACACACACACGTATGTTGCAAAAGGAGGAAAGCATAATTAATTCATAATCCTAGTTCTTAGATATAAGCCTTCAGAGTTTACTTCCTGTTCTTTTACAAAACTGGGATCATTTTAAGAGGATCGTTCTAGTAAAAGTATTTTATTTTACAAAATTTGGCCACATTATAATATTGTTTTATTACCTTTTTTCTCATTTTACAATATATTCTAAATGTTTTGCCATTTTTAAAGACATGCGTGTGTGTGTGTGTGTGTGTGTCTGTATTTGTGTGTGTGTGTATGAAACAGATTGGCTGCCTAACATCCTGAGAAATGGAGAAACAATAGACTGCTTAACCATTGCCTACTGTTAAATATTTTGATTGCTTCCAAGTTTTCATTTTTTTTTGACTCCTTATGCCATCTCCCCATAACAGTAACAATCCTAATACCTGGGTGCTAAGTACAATTATTGTAGAATTCTACATTTGCAAAGTGAATGAATTTGGTTGAAGAGTAGTGTTTTCAAGACATAAAAGCAAAGAAAAAGACCCACATTCTTGATTGCATAAGTTGAGTGGCCCTTGTGAATTCGTAACACTGGGAAATTATGACTGTGTTAATGATGGCCTGACCTCAGAAGTGAGCAGCTCCAACTCAACCTAAGAATAAGGAAAAACTACTTAGTGACAAGGCCCAGCACGATGATCAGGAGAACAAAATTTGCTCGGTAGTTACAGTAGTATTAAAAGTTTAAATATAGTGAAACACATTCATATTTAAATGGTTTTAGCAGATAAATTACAAAATTACAAAACACAAGTGAAAACAGTGGTCTGCCATATGGTAGGTACCAAAGGTCAGTGATATAAATACTATTATAACATCAAAGAACAAGAGTTTTTTTGGTATTTTCCATTCACTTATTTCATTTGATCTCTACGGCAGTCCTTTAGGATGTGATTACCCAAATAACACAGGCAAGAAAACTAAGGTTGGCAGGTTTCAGTAACTGGCCCAAGGTCATCCAGCAGGCTGGTGGGGCCCTGAGACTGCTCACAGATGTCATTGACTTTCAAAGTCATGACCTTTTCACTATGGCAAACTAAAAGCAATGGTATTGAAAACCTTTTTAAAAATTATTTTGTACTTGACTTTATGACTTTCTGATATTTTGAAGTCTCAGAAAATTATCAGATCATCTTCAGTTCATCCATTTAGTGGTATTATCTCTTTCATTTACCCTTGTCCATTATCTCTGTTATGTTGACAGCCTCTCTCTGTCTTAGTGCTATGCCTGTGTCTACACTAAGATAATCCCCAAATATCTTTTTTTAATGATCCCCTGTTAGTAGAGATTTCCATAAAAAAATAAGGGAAATGCAAAGAGAGAGGCATCTATACGTCTATGTTTTACTGAGGATCAAGGTAAGAGGATTAGTGCTTAATTTCCTCTCTGGATTGAAAGATCATTAGCCTTTTCTTTCTTTTTTTTTCTAAAAAAAGGAGTTGAAGGAAGTAGAATTTAAGTATGAGAGCCACATAGAGGAATCTTATATGATGATTATGAATCAGATTGATTTTTGGTCTGTTCTGAAGAACTGGGATGTTACAGTCATAATGCGTTTAGTTATCCATTTAGTTTTTGGACAAAAACTTTGCAAGAGTCAGGGTTTTAAATATTTGACCAGTATTGAGGTAAACCTCATGAACCTGATGTCAAGTATAAGATGATAGTAAGTGAAGGAAACTAATTTTGGAAAATCTCTAATGTACATATTTTTTAATGTTTGGCTAGAATTCAATTGCATGTATGTACCATAATTTAATTATTTAGTCTCCTTTTAATGCATTTTAAAGTTTATTCTAAATTATTCACTATTAATCAATGCAGTAGTAAAAATCTTATTAGTTAGATCTTTGTTCAAATACATATTATTACAATAAGATATACAAAGGTTTTTGTATTATTTCCTGTGTTTTGCTAAAATACCTTGAAGATTACATAGTTTCTTCCTTTGCCTGTAATAGAAACTTGATTGAGCTAGCTTAAGCACAAACATGAAATTAATTATAAGGGCATAAAGATGCCTCATAGAAACAAGGCAGGGATTACAGCAGGGATTCAGGAAAGGACTGGAACAAAAGCTAAAAGACAGATCGGGTCAAGACAGTTACTTTTTCAATCTCTCAAATGTCCTCTTTCCCTGAACTATATGATTCCTCTCTCTCTCTGCAGATTCTTTGTTTCCGGTCTCTGTGCTTCTGGCTTTCCCATGGTCAGGTTCATCCTGATAGCCATTTCTCAGTGCCAAGCCATATTTGCAGGAGTCAGATTGACTTAACTTGAGTCACATGCCCAATCAGCTTTGGTTGGACAGGATCACGTAGTACAAACAGAGCTGCTGGGGGCCTGTTCTGGAAGAAGAGTCATGTGGGCTGGGCAGACATTCTAAAGGGTGTGTGCACTCTAAGTAAATTTCCTTCCACAACAGAGGAAAAACATACGTAGATGGCAAAGTAGTTTCTTTCCTCTGCACCATCCAATCTTGGCAAGGATGCCTCCAGCTCTTTGAACTTTATTATTTCTCTTCAAACTGAGGGATGTGATTGCTTTTATTTTGTTTATGAATTATATTTCAATTATATATATATAATTTATATATGTGTGCACGTTTATCTGTGTTATATTATCTGTACATGTGTATATCTATATATCTATACTTTTTTTGCTCAATCTGCACTTTAACTTATTAAGTTTTAGTACTTACTATTGTGCAAAGCATAAATGGCAGATGCTTAACACATGTTTGTTTACTTTCTTTTCAGGATGTCCTCCCTGTCTGAAAAGGCTGGATGCACATTTTATCTGTCACCTTTAAAAATAGTTATGTGCTTTTTATAGGTCTATGCGTGTGGTTTTTAGACTTCTTCGGTAACATCTGCTGCATAAGGCATTGCAACCACATGTGGTGAGCTTGACACCTGAAAGTGAGAGACAGGGAGCCCGGGCCCTATCTGGGCTAAACACAGCATCTGCTAGAGCTGATGAGTAAACAGCCAGCAAGGAAGTGGTTGACAGACCATTTGACACAGGGGAGACATTCACTCATCTCCTGCCTTTATGTTTGTTGCTAGAAGAGGAAGGCTCTACAAATGCTTTTGTTTGGGACCCTGGATTTCAGCAGAAATGCATTGCTCACTGGTTGTCCTAATTCATCAAACCCTCGTTCATCCATTCATTCATCTATTTATCCATCCATCTTATCTATCCATATAATAAAAATTTATTGAAAAATTACTGTATAAAAAGCAGCAGGAATATTCAGTTTTAGAAGGAGCAATGTGTGAGACACACTCAAACAGTTCACAAACTAATATGAAAGTTTTGGATTTAGATGTATCTGGATTCACTCTGTTGCCTACGAGCTGAGTAATCTTGGTCAAGTTACTTAATATTTTCTAAGCCTCAAGTTCTTTGTCTTTAAAATGGCAATAATAATTATAGTAATCACATTATAAAGTTATTATAAGAATTAGAATAGATACTGTGTGATGCTCTTTGCACAGACCCCAAAATATTATGTATTATTATTTTAATCATTGTCATCATATTCATCATCAACAATAACACATTCCTACAAGAGCTCAAAGTTTTGTGGAATATGTACTGTGGAATATATAGAAAGATAAGTTCTGCCTGCCCAAGCTGTCGCTCCCAGTAGGAGATTGCTTCATGTGGGATGTATCTGTGAAATAACAAGACATCTGAAGAGAGAAAAATCCAAGTTATAAGAATGCCTTGTCTACTTACTTACAAGTATAACTTACTTATGTACTATAATATCCAGATGGGCTAATTTTTTCACTTTTCATCTGTAGGTTTGGGCAGCCTGTAGACATGGCTTTAGACTCACAGACTTACAGAATGAAAAATGGAAATAGTCTAGACACTTATCCAATCAATCTCCTTGGTGTTCTTAGAAACATGCTTAAGCATCTATGCTTTATCTGAACACATTCAGAGAGAGAGATGCTGTAACTGCTGGGAAATTTGTCTTCATTTCTAACCGAACTCACTCCAGTTGCAAATCTAACTAATTTGTTTTGCTTTATCCTTAAGCAATATCTTCCAAATCTACTTCCAAACTTTTTCATTGCCTTTGATTTTTCATTGTTTTTTCCTCTCCTTCATCTACCTCCCTCTGAGTCCTGTCACCAGTTTCAATGGCTGTTGATTCTCTGTTGTTCTTCCGCCATGCTGTGGGAAAGGTTCTTTCCATCCTTGTTCAGGCCCCCACTCCCTCCTACTTTTACCTTAGTCATCGTCTTCTACTGTGAACTTCCCTATTTGTAGACCCTCCTCCTTGCAGTCCATCCTTCTTAGCCATTGCTCTCCTTAAAGGTTTTCCTAAGTAAAATTATTGTAGGATAAAGTGTGGACTTAGTTTTATGTCCAGGTCCTCATATGGGACTACCCTTCTTGTTCTTTATACATGCCAGCTCTGCTTCTGTTCAGCCGGTTTTCTGTCTTTCAAACACAGGGCTCCCATTCTTTCTTCCTATGAATTATTTCCTCAGAGAGTATACGTCCCCACTCTTTTTGACTGTTGTATGGCTAAATGGTTCAAAAATTGTGCAACTGTGAAGGTTTAAACTCTTGCTAGCAATCCAGGATAGGAGAGATGACAAGAGGCCACAGCGATGGCATGGGATTTGTGGCCGTTAGTCATCTGTGTTTACATGTGAGCCGGGAACCACGCGGTTTCCTCAGAGTAGAACTTGGGAAAGTTGGGAGGTTCTGAGACAGGGATTGTTAATCTAGAATCCATTGATCTCTAGGAAGTTCACAGATGGAATTCAAGGGAACTGTGAACCTACTAAAATTACAAGCAAAGATTCATGTGTATGTGCATTTGTTTTCAGGGGGTGAATCCATAGTTCTCATTAAAAGACAGGGCATTTGGCAAGAAGAAGTTTTATTTAGGAGTTCTAGAAAAAGAAGGTAGAAAGTTGGGACTGAGCCAGCCTAAGATGAAACTTATCACCTCATGCTACACCGTGGTGATGAGGTTTTTACTTGGATGTCTCACCTTGGGGAAATTCAAGGTGAAGAAACCAAGTCTCACTAAAGGCTGAGCCAAACCCTAGCACTGGCTGGAAGAATGTGCACAAGATGATCCTAGAACCCCCCAGAGTGAGTGTCAGAGTCCTCAAGACTTCTTAGGCCTAGATTAGAAAAAGACTTTTCCCACCTGAGGAGATTGGAGATCATGAAAACCACAGATCTGGGCTGATTGAGAGCACTGATTTTGTGGGTAGGATGGAATGGTCTAGTTGGAAGGGAGATGTGGGACATGCTTGAACAGAATTCTGGAAGAACCAAGATCCCTTTTGACAGGACCACCCTGAAATGATTGCAGGTAGACGTATCCTTGTGGATGAAAAGAGGAACAGGGACCTATATGTATTTAGAATGTCTTGTTGATACAGAAATTTGTGACTAGAGTTTAGCTATCTAAGTTTCATATCTGTTATCTTGTATGTTCAACTTTTTTTTTGCTTTTATATTTATTCATCATATTTTTTCTTAAAGTTTTTGGTAAAGATGTTTTAAAGATGTAACTCTAATTGGTTTTGAAGAAGAGGAAACTTAGGCAAGTAATAGGGTATAGTGGGGAGGGTGACATGGACTATTTTAGCTGGACAATGGAAAACACAATGGCGCAACTGTTAAGTGAGGAGAATCTTCCTTCTGCAGCTCCGATTGGTGTTTGCCATAGGGGTCCTTCATTTATGGCAACTCCCGCCTCCAATATCCCTAGCCTCCATGTCCTCTGATCACATTCCAATCTGTGAGGCTGTGACTCTATTGACATTTGACTAATGTCTCACTCTCTCCTCCTAGAGCAGCACTTCTTAACCAGGGAGGAGGTTGGGGGGGCTTCTATAAAATAATCCCCATCATACACTCCAACTGAGGACACATGCCGTGTGTACCACTTGTTAAAAAAAGTGATTTTAACATTTATTTCAGTGTGTGTGTGTTTATTTTTTCTAGTAATACTCTAAGTTCCTTTAGGGTAGTTGGAGTCAGACACTTGGATTGAAATCCTGGCTCTTCTATAATACAATCTATGCTATCTAAAATGAACTATACAAACTTGCTAAACCATGGTTCTTCATCTTTAATTGATTAGTTATTTATTGATGGTAATGTAATAAAGTTACTGTAGTCATTTAAAAATATTGGACAATGAGAAGAATTGAGATTGGTAATATTTAAGGGCAGAAAGATTATAATTAAGACTGAAGTAGCTGAACCAATGTATCCTAAATTCCCCATGTACTAAATTTCATAAAAAGTAAGGCTTTTAAAAAAAGAGACACTTCAGAAATAAATGAATTCAAATTTAACTAAGTAGAAATCATTGATAAATTAGATCCCATATTAAAATCATAAGGTATAAGAGAAGAATGTCTAATAGGGTTCAGGTAATCAAGTATAAATAAGGGG
>NW_012148507.1:2270303-2271955 GCF_000956105.1 Propithecus coquereli
ATATCAATTAATATAAATGAAAAGGGAAAATGGACAGAAAATACAATTTTAAGAAAATAAAATTCAAAATTTTGAGGATCATTTTGAAAATGGGTATAATTACGAGATTTGTTTTGCAGATGTCTTTGATACAGGAGTTTGCAGAGTACCAGGATCTTGGCACATCTGAGGAGGAAATATCCTCTTTTTTGCATGTGACACGTTAGGAGGCCTGGGATGTCCTTGGGTGCCATTCAGGCATCTGAGCCCCAGACTAAGGAGCCCCGGAGGCGGTGGTTTCCGCGGCACATTCCTGGTGTTCCAGAACACAGTGCATGCTTCCACAGTAAAAACAGTCTTCCGAGACTCTGGGAGCTCTCTTGCAAAGCCACCCTCCGTGGTTCCTAATCTCGTGTAGCCACAGATGGGTAGTTTGCCGCGGGCATGCCGGATTATGTACGCGCATCTCAGATCTGGTGCCGTAATAGGGAGACTGCAGCGAGGTGGGGATCGAGGAAAACTGATACGGTTCATTTTTCTTTAAGAAGATGCACTGCGCATTCGGGTGAGGTGAGACCCATCCAGTCTTGTAAGCAGTAGAGCACCGAGACTAGAGACCGACAGACCCCGTGGGGGAGTGAAATCTTCCTTCTGCCCACAGAGAAAGGAAACGGAAGGTTTGAAGCTTCAGATGCCAAAGCCCGGGCTGTAGATGCACGAAGGGAGGCTGGATCCACGAAGTCTTCAAAACGCAGTCAGATTGCCACATTTCTCTCACCAGGCAGTCCAGTGGCTTGAAATGCCATCGTCTGAGGTAAATTTCTTTGCCTACAGACAGCTTTGCCATTCCCTGGAACTCTCTTTTTATTAAAATGAAAGTCGAGTGGTGTTAAACTGTGCACCCGGCGGGTGGGTGGTGTGCGGTACTTCGGTGCTTCCTAAGGATCTTTCCTGCTGCTCCAAGAGCACCTGGAAATTAAGGAGAAGAAGCCTGGGGGTCGGCAATGAGGAAAGGGTGCGGGATGGAATGTTGAAAGGGCAAGAAGAGAAAGTTCCCCACTCCTTCCAGTGCTCAGAGAACGGTCTTTTGTATTCTTTGCAGACTTGGATGGAGGCCCCGGGACCTGTGGCCACGCCCACTGCCGCCCTGGGCATCTCCCGTCTCATACCCATGCTTACCGCTATTGGCTTGCAGGAACATTAAAGCAAACGACACTTCTAGGCACATTTTGGAAAATTGGAATCTGCAGAAAAATATTGATAGGATAATAAAATTTACCTGTAACTCATCACCTCAAGTTTAATGCTGTTACCCTTGTGGTGTATTTCTCTGTCCATTGTCTTACATGGTTGTGATTAGGCTAGATATACAATTTATATCCCGCATTTTTAAAATTAAAAATTGAGTGATATATATTTCCGCGGGTGATTAAAAATCTTTGTAAATATCTTTGATGAATACCTAAAATGCCTTCGTGTGGCTGTACCATCATTTGTTTAGCATTTCCATATGACTGAGTAATTAGACCATGTCTAGTACCCTGCTGTATACTCTAAGGAATATCTTTAGGGGTTAATCTTTGCTTCCACTTTGGATCATTTTCTTGGGACCCTAAAAGTGAAATTTATAGGGTATGAACATTTTTGGGAGTCACGTTACATATTGTCAAACT
>NW_012148507.1:2272765-2295370 GCF_000956105.1 Propithecus coquereli
CAACAATCTGTACACGGAGTCCGATTTCTTCACTGCTAAGCTACATTGGCTTACCATGCATGTCAGAAATACCACCTCGACAAGGTGGCTGGCCCTGTTTTAAGACTTCTTCACACTGGTTTTCCTTCATACTTTGTACTAAATTAACTATCTGTGTAGCACTTTCTTAAATGTCCCTGTTAAAATTTAAGCTCCCTGAGGGCAGGCAGGTTTTCACATTCTGTCCCCGGCACCTGTCCTGTGCCTTGTGGACAGTATATGCGCACTAAATACTTGCTGGATGACTGAAGGAATAGTCTCAAGGTGAGTGTCATCTTTGCAGTGAGTGTTCAGCTGGGGGCCAGGTAGGTATCTGTGCTTGATCAGATAATGTGATGTGAGTGAGTAGAGGGGTATGTGAGCAACCACGTGGATGGGCCGCAGGCAGGGAGAGAGTGTGCAGAACTCACCTTCTCAGGTGAAGGCCCTGTGCTAGTCCTCTCACCGTCTGTCCACACTCTTCCTCTCTGTCACCCAGGGCACATTCTTGATGTTATCTTGCTGAATCTGAACATGAGCCAGCTTTTTCTAGATGAGATGGCTCCTGATGGCTTGATTTAATCATGAAACTTTATGTACATACATCTTAGGAAGCATCTGCCTCACCCTGGGTGAGAAAGCAGGTGTTAGGAGATTAAAGAACCTGGTCAAGGTTAAGGCTAATTTATGACAGGTTGAGCTTCCTGCCATCTGACTCCCTAGCCAGTTATCTTCACTGCAAGATGTGGATTTAATCATTCAAGCTAAGAAATTTTGAGCCAATTTTTTTGCCATGACGCCTGTGGTGAGTGAGGAAAAGATTAAAAAGTATTAATTCTTCCCCTCGACTCAGTTTTAGACAGGAAATGGACTCTTTAACAGGCTTTACAAAGGTATAAAGGTGTATGCATAGTAAAGGTATAAAGGTGTATGCATAGTATGCATAGGTGTATGCATACACATTTACCATAGTAAAGGTGTATGCATAGGTGCATGCCTATTAAAGGCTGCTCTTATGGATGTTGCAAACGCAGGAAGCGTTAGTCAACTCGGGCCTGAACTATCTTTCCTATTATCAGCTGCTGCCATCTGGTGGCAATTTGAGGGATAGCAGAAACCTTCAGTGTGGACAGTGATACTCTACTTATGGATCAAGTATCTTCACTATATTTGCCTCTAGCATATCATCAAATTTAGTGATTCTTGACAAAGGTAGGATTTATTATAAACTAACACCTTAAGTCATATTTCTTCAGGTTATAACAATGATAATAATAACCAATATTTATTGAAACTGTACTGGAGACCAAGACCTGTTTTTAAGTGCTTTACATGGATCATCTTTTTTAATATTAATGAGGATTTTATGAACTGGATATTATTATTATTATTAGTTGTTGAAATTAGAGACAAGGTTTTGCTCTGTTGCCCAGGCTGGAGTGCAGTGGCGTGATCATAGCTCACTGCAGCCTTGAACTCCTGGGTTCAAGTGATTCTCTTGTCTCAGCCTCCCAAGTAGCTGGGACTATGGGCATATGCCACTGTGACCAGCTAATTTTTTTCTTCTTATTATTTTTCGCAGAGATGGGACCTTGCTATGTTGCCCAGGCTGGTCTTGAACTCCTGGTCTCAAGTGATCCTTCTGCCTCAGCCTCCCAAAGTGCTGGGATTGCAGGCATGAGCCTGTATAATATATCCTAGCCTGGATATTATTATTATTATTATCTTCTTTTTATCCCATTGAGGCATTGACAGGTTGAATAACTTGCCAGGATCACACTGCTATAAGTGCTAGAGCCAGAACTGTGACTCGAAGAGATCTGCTTCCTGTGCCCGTACTCTTAATCACTGCTTTACAACAAACAATTCAGCTAAGCTGGCCAACAAAGGGGAATAGACTGGAAGTGAGAGATTTGGTTGTGAATTTTAGCTCCACTGCTACCTAGATAATAATAATGTCTTGTTCCAAGAAAGACTTATATCAGGAGGCATCTGACCTTGGTCATATTCCCCTTCTTTGGGTCCCATTTTTTCTTCTATAAAATCATGGGGCTGGACAGGATCATTGGTTTTCGAGCCTGGATTTAGGATGTACTAGAGATGGGAAGAAAGGGAGCGTTTGGCTGGTGGGGTTGGGAACCCTCACTCCTGTCACTACCACCTCCTTCACTTCTTTTGCACGACAATCTTTTAATTAAGGTTTTGGTTCTACAGACAATGTAGTGGCTAAAAGAAAATTTTGAAACAACTGGGCCAAACTCTTCTGGGGATGCTCAGAAATACTCGGTGGAGAACATGCTTAGACAACCGTAGATGGGGAAGTCACTGAGACGGAGTTCCACTGATCTTCAGGAGAAAAGTGGTAGAAACTCCATTCCTATTTGAATGGAATTTTGAAAACCTTACAACTTTACATTCTGAAATTCAATTGTTTCTATGAAATATTTAGAATATACATTTATAATATGCTTAAAATATTGCAAAGATCTTTGTCCATGGAAAGCACTTAAGAGGAAGGCTATTTGTTTTATATTTGGAATAGGATGCAGATTTAATGGCAAAACTTTTGCTTTAAGACCTTTTAAAGCATTTATTTTTTAAAAAGTGATTAATTCAATAGAAGCAGTAGAGAAACAAAGCAAATCATGCAGTATTAGTCTTAATGTTTCCAGCAATTTTTTGCCTACCAAAAATGCATTACTAATTATAGGTATATTTGTATGTCATTTTGTTATTATGCTATACTCTTGATTGCTTATTGTGGAGACAGCCTTTGAGAATTTTGGCCCTAGGTAGTAGGTTTTATCTCAAATGTTGAAATCGGTACCCATTCCCACCACAGTGCATAGTGCATGCTAGATACCCTGTAACTGTTGAAGAAATAGTACTGTCCTTGAAGGAAGAAACAGTCTATACTGGAAACTATTCAATTTCATTCTTTGTCTTTTGAGCCTACTGAATATTCATTTGCTTATAAATTAAATTTTTTTTTTTTTCGAGACGGGGTCTCTCTCTGTTACCTGGACTATAATGCAGTGGCATCATCATAGCTCACACTTCTGGCCTCAAGCGATCCTCCTACCTCGGTCTCTCGAGTAGCTGGGACTACAGGTGTGTGCCATCATGTCTAGCTAATTTTTCTATTTTTTGTAGAGATGGGATCTCGCTCTTGCTCAGGCTTGTCTTGAACTCCTGGCCTCACGAGATCCTCCTGCCTCGGCCTCCCAAAGTGCTAGGTTACAGGCGTGAGCCACTGTACCTGGACAAATTAAAAAATTTTTTTTTCGTTTACTGGTTTCCCCCATTTTATAGATAGAGAAGTTGAAGCTAGGAAAATTACAGTGTTTCAAAGTGTTATTTATAGAATGTCGGTCAGAGAGATTCAGAACCTAGGTTTTCCCACTGATTCTGTGTCAGATTTCCAAAAAATCAATTTCCCGAAAGCTAATTCGTCAATTGATCGATGCGCCGCACTTGTTTCTTTTTAACTATTCAGCTTTGGTGACCTACTTTCATTTGAGTTTCATAGCCACGTCTTAAGGGATGTTAAACTTGCTCTCGCTGCAGAGGCTGCTCCTGTAGCTGGATACTGAGGGGTGGGGGGTGGACTCTGGGGAGGGCATGGGGAGTAGTGGCCTTATTCATAGACAAAGGGCTACTTATGAGACACCTTCATATTTAAGAGTACATTCAAAATTCTTCACGACGATATACATATCTTTCCTCTTTTGTATCACAGGGTTGAGCTAATAATTTTCAACTTATTAAACCTTAACACTGGTTGGCTTAAGGCCTCTCTCTCATTCCCTCTCCCTCCCCCTCTCTCCTCTTATTCCCACATCCTCTTCTCATCTTCTGCTGCCCCTTCCCAGGCAAGCATTAAAATGAACTCAGTGCGTATGCTTTTGCTTGTATTAGTTCTTGCACAATGCGTATTGTTTTGTGCACATGTATCTTTTTCACTTAGCCAAATGATATTGTGTTCTACATCTCATCCTGTTCCTTAGTTCACTCCGGGCAGTGTAATAGGGGCCACCGAAGGTGCTTTGTGCACACCGTGACCATTGCTTCTGCCCCGTGGTGTGTATCCTCCACACTTCACCCAGCATCCAAATTGCTGCCAACTCCCCCTCTGCTCCTACCACCAATAACATCGCAGTAGATATCCTCCTACGTGCTCTTTTACATACCTGGGTGGGAATTTCTTTAAGCTGTGAATTTCCACAAAGGAGTGGAAATTCTGAGTCGTAAGTTCTCGTCACATCCACTCTATGGAGATGTGCTGGAGATCTCTTTAGTTCTCACCCCCTCCAGAAGCACATGGGGGTTCCTATATCCTGTTCTAAATGTTTCGCGAGTGTACTAGGTGGCAAGTTGTATCGCACTGTTGTTTTCATTAGCATTCCTCTGATTACAACTAACTTCGAATGTCAATTTTCAAGACACGTTAGCTTTTTGGATTTCTTCATTTTATTGCCAAATGGTAGGATTTACTTGTATATTATAAATATTGGTTATTTAGACTTGCAATACCTGTTTCGTACTTTGAAAAGGTTTTGTCTGAATCTATCGCCTATTTGTTAACGTTTCCAAGGGTGTCCCTTGTTGAACAGAAACCCATAATTTTGATGCCATCAAATTTACCCATATTTTTGCTCCCTGCTCGGAGATTTTAAGAAGTGCCTCCCCACACCTAGGCGCCGATGGTGTTCTGTGTGTTCTTTTATTAACTTTCTACTAGACGGTTACTGCTAGAGCTCTACTTTTCACATTAAAATCTTTACCTGGAGTCTACCTTTGTATGTGATGTTAAGTGGAAATCTGGTTTCTTTTCTTTCCATAAAATGAGCCAATTTTTTATATACCATCTTCTAAATACTCTGCCTTTTCCTCATTGATTTATGGGGCTACTTTTTAAAATATATAAAGTTTTCCTATGTATGTGAGTCTGTCTCTAAGCTGTCTAATATTTTTCATTGGTTTATTGCTCTGTTTTGCACCAATACTAACCCAAACTAACTTATTGCTATGCTTTTCTCGTAGGTCTTAATATGTAGTAGGGCAAGATACCCATTTTGTTTTTAGGTTGACCTAACCAACTGTTAACATTTATTCTTCCATTAATTTTTGACTAAATGTAATTAGTTCCTAAAAAAAGTAACCCAAGTATAATTTCATTTGGGATTATGTTAAGTGTATAGGTTAATGGGGAGAATTGACTTCTATATGACATCAACCATCCAGTCCAAGGGCAAAAAAATGTATATCCACTTATTTGGATCATTGTCCCTTATTCAGTTTAAAAGTTTTCTTTAAAGAAAACATTTTCGTGAAGATACTGGATAGTTTTGTTGCAACTTCAAATGGTATCTTGTTTTTAAAATATATTATGTTTTGCAGTTGGCTATTGACAATGTTAAAGAAATGCTATTGCTTTTTATTTTTTAGCTTGATCTTATATCCTTCCACTCTGTTGTACATTTTTTGTTTCTTTTTCTAATATAGTTCCTCTGTTGATTCTGTGGCCTTTATTTGGGGGATAATCATATCATCTACAAATAATGATGGTTTTATTTCTTGCCTTCCAATGTTTAAACCTCACCTCTCCTCATCCCTCCCTGACCCATGTCGTCTGGGACCTCCAACGCCATGTTTGACATTGTGTGTGTGTGTGTGTGTGTGTGTGTGTGTGTGTGAGTGTGCGCGCGCGCCGTGGGGGTGATGTTGCTTTGCTTTGTTCCTGATCTTAAAGGAAATGTGCCAAAGTTTCTCCATGAAGTGTTGTTTGCTGTTGTTTTTTCAGCATGTAACTGTCACCAAGTTAAAATATAACTTAGTTGGTTAACAGTTATTTTACAAGTTATAAATAGTCGATGAAATTTACCAGATGCCTTTTCTGCACCTATTGAAATAATCAGATGATTTTCCTCTTTTACTCTGTTAATATGATAGATTACATTAATAGATTTAAAAAATGTTAAACTATCTTTATCATTTCTGGGAGGGAAAGTCCACTTGATCATGATATATTATTATGGTTTTGTTACTCTTTGGATTTGGTTAGTCCTTTTACCCAGGACTAGCACATCCATATTCATAAATGAAAATTAGGGTAGAATTTTCTTATTTGTAGTTTGTAAATGGCTTTAGAATCAAGATTACACTATTCTCATAAAATGGACTGAGTGGCATTTGCTCTTTTTCTATTTTCTAGACAATCTTTAAAGAGAGAATTAACTCTATTTTCGTAGCATTCACCTGTAGAGGCTTCTGGGCTTTTTGGTGGTTTAAGATTACAATTTATAGTCATTTGATATTTTCTTGTTTTATCATGACTATGTTTATAAGAAAAAATATTCAGAAGAAGAATAGTCCTTGGAGATTTTTGTGATCATTTGGCATGCCGGTTATTGGTAAATTGGCCTGTTTCTTTTCCTGGTCATCCATTGAGGTATATATTCTTTTTGTACATTTGGCACCATTCTGTTATTTTTAAGAAAACAATTCTAAAAAGTAGCCCTTTGTGATAAACTTTTGAAATACATACTTTTGCTGATGACAAGACATGTTCTGGTAGTACTGATGCATTAGTATGAGGTGGACGGTGGGATTTACCACCTGGAGTCCAGTGAAGGAATTGACCCTGTGAGATTGGAAGCTCTAACTCTGATGGTGCCCTGACTCTTTGAAGAAACGTCTTTCAGCATGATTCTATCTAATAACCAAATGCAGATGATTCATTAAACAACAGCATGAAGATTGGAATGCTAAGCTGTTTAGTTTACTGAACTTTGTTACATTTCCTCCTTGCCTTGGCTACCAGGAAGCTCCTGGCTAGGTTTAATGCCTGACTGTAGTGACCATCTTTTCCTAAGTTCTGGGTCACTTCCCTCATGTACATATTTCAAATTATACTCTGTAACTCTCTGTCCTTAAGTCCTCTGGAATCTTTGAGAATACCCAAATCCCAAGTACTGAATTATAGTATTTGATTTTTGTGGGTTCACCATTTTGAACATGGAGATAAAAACAGCCATCCGCTAGGTGATTGTGAGGATTAAATGAGCCCATGGATGAAATGACAACCCCTGAGCTGAGGGGCGGATGCAGGGCAGCCTGCTGGGGCTCACTGACTTCCTAAATGACTCACTTTTACTTAACAGCCTCAGAGGGAGCACACATTTCTGTTTCAGCAAAATTGTGAAGTATTACATCATGGGCTTTTGGAGTCACTTATGAAGAGTCAAAACCGTAATACTTTGGGGGAAGCAGGAGAGGCATAAATGGTAAACAGACACATGCCGGGTGAGTGCCGTGAAGCGAGGCACTGTGTAGAGGCCGCACGAATATTCACGTCAGCTCTCCCTCTCTTGGCTCTTTCCTGATCTGCCTTTATTGACCCTCCTTCCTCAGCAAGCTGATGTAGAGGGAGGGTTTGCTGGCTCAGTTTGAAGTATGGCAGCTCCGGCTGGAAGGACTCAGTGACATTCCTGCAAATGACCGAAGGACTGAGGGTTTGGTGGGGTCCCTGGCACTGAAGGAACCAAGGTTCCTCCTGGGGGTGGTGCCCATGGACTCAGCCCAGGCTGGGACTGTGACCTGCTGTGACGTGCAGAATCAAGGCCGGGCTTCCAGGGAAACCCATGAGCTGGAGGCAGGGAGGGACGAAGAGGAGCAAGAGAGGAAAATGTGGTAATAAAGAGAACTATCTGGAACTAGTAATGTACATGAAAGTTCTTAGTGTTTACTCTTTCCATTGTGTTTTTCTTTTCTAAACTTTTCCATCTTGATAATTCTCCGAATCAATTTCCCTTGCGACGCTTTAGAAATCCTTCTTCTTCATTGACGAACATGCTGTAGATTAAATAAAAACATGCTACATTGATGGAGTTTGAGAATTGGAGTTCGAGAAGGAGTTATCTCCTCCTGCTTAGAAATTTCCCACCATGCAACTACTGATTTGGAAGATGCACAGTTCAGGAATACGGTATTTGCTCTCAGCAGTAAAAAATTTCCCTTTCTTTTTTCTCCGTATTCTTTGCACACCCATATGCCCTCACACCCAGCACACCCCGCTCCTTGCACACATGTGTGGTGACGACTAAAACACACTGATGAGCTTCAGTGGAGAGAGAGTGACTGGAAATGCCATTTGCCACTTGGAAAGGCCGGGAGCCGAGGGAATGTCTGTGATACAAGAAGCTTATTTTTTAAAGGATTCCCTTTCTCTTTCCTTCTTTGGATTTTATTTTTGTACCCTATACAAGTGTGTGTGTGTGTGTGTGTGTGTGTGTGTGTCTGCTGCCACAGGCACGGGAGGCAGCTTTTCTTCGTTGTAAAGTGTAAATGCTTCACTCTGGCCTGTGCCCCTTGCCACGTGGAACATTCCAGTTGGGATGAGTCAAGCAGAACAGTGGGTCACTCTGGCTGACACGTTTTACTGAGTGTCCTTGGCTTGGGAGGCTGGAGCCCAGGCAGAGCTGGTCAGCAGGTGGTTGTTTCCCTGGAATGTCATTTCCAGTTCTCCAAGGTGCCCACAGTTGCTGCTTCTGGAAGAGGGTATGGAAAGGGGGTGGTCAGTGGGAAAAGGAGGCAGAGGCCATGGGGGCTGTCACAACATGTGCTGAACAGCTGAGCCAGGCTGGGCCAGGCAGTTACAAGGGCGTTACTATGAGCTTAGGACCCTGGATGGAATTTCTCTGACCACTAGTCCTTTTCTGCAAA
Source organism: Propithecus coquereli (assembly GCF_000956105.1). Lineage (NCBI taxonomy): Eukaryota > Metazoa > Chordata > Mammalia > Primates > Indriidae > Propithecus > Propithecus coquereli. Next base: position 2,281,508 of record NW_012148507.1, read on the forward strand.
GCCTAAAAAGGAAAGGAATAGGCACACTACCTCAGAGGACACCACTGGTCGGAATCTGACTGCTCTCTAAGGGACATCAAACATCGTTGAGAACCTTTTTTTCAGGTACCTCCCGGGTACCTGAGCTTCTGCGTGTGCTGACTGCGGGGGTATTTTAAAAGGCCATTGTGAGATGGCTACCGGTATATTTCAATAAAGGAGGAGTGAACCATTGGCTGTTTTTATTAAAAAAAAAGTTCAAGTAATCAGCCCACATCCCCCTTCTTCCCTACATCCCCCTTCCTCAATTGGCCCCAGAGAAGCAGGGAGAAGTCTGGGACTGAAGGAAGCTTGGGGTGGGGTGGGATCCGGAAGGGGTTGAGGCTCAGGGAGAGGTGAATGTGGCTACTAATGTTACTTGATAATAAGGAAAAGTTGAAAAGTTAATGGTTTTTTTTTTAAAAGAGTCATGAAATGGGTGTAAAGGTCCAAATCACTGAGGCCAAAACAACAGTGTCAAAATGGCCACAATAAAATTTTGGGTTCTGTGGCTATATGAGAAGAGGGAGAAGTAAGGAAATTTTAAGCAGCAACATTAGAGATCCATGAAGTTATTTTCCTCACACAGATTTTTTTCCCCCTAGACTTATGAGAAAACAGAATCTAATATGCCTTTTTGCTAACTATAAAGAAATGCTCTTGGTGATGGTTAATTTTATGTGTCAACTTGTCTGGACCACAGGGCGCACAGATATTTGGTTACATGTTATTCTGGGTGTTTCTGTGAGGGATGAGATTAACATTTAAATTGGTGGATTGACTAAAGCCGATTGGCCTCCATGATGTGGTGAGCCTCCTCCAACCAGTTGAAGGCCTGAATAAACCAAAAAAGTTGACTATCACCTGAGTAAGAGAGAATTTCTAGTGCCTGACTGACTTGGGACTGGAAATAACCATTGAATCTCCTGAGTGTTCAGCTTCCTGTCCATCTTGGGACTTGTCAGTTTCTGTAATGGCTGAGACAATTCCTTACATTAAATCTGTTTCTCTCTCTCTCTCCATATATTAATGTATATTTATATATTTATATGTATTGGTTCTGTTTCCGTGAAGAATCCTGACTAATATATCTAGGGAAGAATTTAAATTTTCTGTGGAGGAACTACTTGGGCATTGTCCCCTGGGTGACGCCGTGGAATATCAGGAAGTTCAGGTGTGTATACACGTGCTTCTGTATTTTCTAAGTGTAGTTTCATAAGTGTACTTTTTATTTATAATAATTTTTTTTCTACTAAGAGAACAAGAATTCCTGATATTTCAGTTGAAATTTCTAAGTACATGAGACCCACCTATTGGCCTTCTATGAGGAAAGAACTGAAATTTCTATTGGGGTAGGTGAAAACGCAGCTATTATTAGTTTCCCCAGAGGAAAACTCAAGAGTCGATGGGTTTACAGAGCAGTAGGGGGATAAAGGAGAGTGTTCAGAAGCAAGGTTCTGTCAGGGACGTGTACGGAGCTTGTTTCCTTGGAAAAAGTTTGGTCAGAGCAGGGTCCACACTGGGTCTTGGATGAAGTGGAGTCAGCAATGACCCCACCCACCCTTCTTCCAGCTCCCCCTGACTGCCGGGATTTAGGGGTAGACTGCATTGGGGTGGGGTCAGTGTTAGAACTCAGCCCTGCCTTTGAAAGAGCCACTGGGCTTTTACCTTAGCAGTGGTCACGTGGAGAGCAGGAATGGCGAGATCTGATTCACAGTGGATCGCCAAACTGCATTTCCGCTAAATGTCCTGCGTTCTCTCCTGAAATATTTTTATTGTTTCAAATGTGGACATCATTGGGGTTGGAAATCGGGGGTGGAGCAGGGGACTACCATTTTTCATTATGAGGGTTAAAAATTTAAATCTGCATGTGTAGCTTTGAGAGAAAACAAAAATACATAAAAATAAAAAACTTCTGCTTACTTTTTACAAATAATACATGCCAATTAGCCAAACTTTAGAAAATTCAGAGAAGCCCTCCTCCCCAAATCCACTGTCCAGAAATATTTACTGTTGATCTTCGTTCTAGATTCTTCTGTGTTTTTCTCAACAGATACACACATGTATATTTTTTGAAACAAAAATTGATCATGTTAATTTGCTTTTGTGACTTAACAATGTGTCTTTAGAAAAAACTCCTGAGTGTCAAAGAGTATGACATTTGATACTATATGAATTAGGATTCTTTCTTTTGTTTCCACGAGATAGAATTCCTGTGTTAAATGCCTTAGGTAAAAAGGGATATAGGCTATAGGAACTGGGCCTCAGGAACAACTGAGTCCAGGACTTAAATATCTCCTGGACTCTGTATCTCTTCTCTCTTTGTTTTCTTTTTATGTAATTTGTTCGTTCTTCTTGCCTACTGAACACTGGCGGGAAATACTGGAAATAGTTACAAAACTTCACATCTTTCCATTTTAGCTTCCCGAGGAAATACATCCCTAATTTATAGACCAACCACAAGCCTAAACTCCCATGACAGGGTTTAAGTTTGGCCTAGGTTAGACAGTGGTGTGGGTTATGACAGGTTCTCATGGAAACCAGTGAATGGAGGGAGAAAGGGCTAATTTTAAGAAGAATAGCCCACAAAGGGGGACTGAGCTGTTAGCAGAGGAGGGGAGGATTCAGGGTGGAGAAGAGAGCAGCATCTTTAATGGGTACGTATTGATAAATTATGCTTCAAAGAGTATATGCCAATATTCACTCCCAGCAGTGTAGGAGCTGCCTCTTGGCCAACAGCCTTGCCAGCACTGAAAATTACCATCAGAAAGCAAATCTTTGATGAACCACATCTAGTGGAATTTTCCTGTTTGTCTGAATTCCTGCCAGGCAGATAGCCCCAGCGATATTTTCCATCAGCTCCTCCTGGGCAAGAGTAATTCAGCATTTGCATACCATCATTCCTCCATCTTAACGCTCACCAGACGCGAGGGTGACCCAGAGTCATCATGTTTGACCTGCGTGACATCATGTGCTGCCTCTTACTGGCACAGGAATGATGATTATACAGAAACACACATGAAGGGACACAGCAGCAGTAGCAAAACCACATGCCCCACTGGGTGGCCTAACCTAGATTTCTGCCCTGAAAAGGGGCTGTGGCAGGATGAGCAACACAGCCCGTGGGCAGCATGCCCGAGTCTTTCATTCCACTTGATTTCTTACTGAAATGCAGAGCTTGGTCTCGTGGGACCTTTGGACACGGATATCGAGATCATTCAGACTTTCCAGAAATCATGCATTTTTCTTAACAGTTCTGTCTGTCTTTTTCACAGCGAGTGGGAGCAGGAACAAATTTGCTCCCCTCCTGGTTTTATGAAAATTTGAGCGGAAACTTGAAGTTGTATTCTCAAGGGGCCGAGTAAGAGGAGCCGGTGTAATACCTTGACTTTGGATGCAGGCTGTGGTTAGAACTGAGTCCATCCTGTGACCCTGAAAGATGTGTTGGCCAAGGGCAAAGGCAAGAGTGTGGATTTACATGGGAATGTTCACCCCGTGTTCTCCAGCGCCTGCCAGAAGTCCTACGACCTGCCAGAGGTAGAGTTGCTCCCAAAACCACCCAGTAGGAGGGGGATGACCGGGTTTCTTTCAACTCTAGCTGTGCATGGGTTGGCTTCTTTCTAACATAGAAGAAGACATTTTTTAGTCTCAGGCCTATATGGTCCTATCCAGTTTTACTGGACATTTTAGCCATAAAATCCCAAATTTGAAAGTGATCCCTTCTTTACTCTCTATTGCCTAAACCTGCCATCGTTCGTCTAATCTCTACCCACATAACCTCTACAGTTCCAGATGGAAAAGATTCCTCCTGTTAAGTACGTCTATAATAGTATTTGACTATGTCGTATTTGTTTCCAGGTGGTTTAACCCTTTTGTTCTTCTAGGTGTCTTCCTGGTGACAGCTCTGTGGCTGTGCTTCAAGATCACCTTGCTTCTACTCTCAGAAGCAGACACCTAGCTCTCGGGGAAGCTCCATCACACCGCGGAACTGGGGGGCAGAGAGAAGCTTGCGACCGCCACCCCTTCTTACTGGTGGTTTGAACCAGTGTGCCGTATTTAAAGAGATAAGCAGAAACAGTTGAACCAGAAATTACATGATCCCATAGTTTGTGTCTAGAATAAACAAATAAAGAAGGTGGTTGTTAATTAAACAAGTTTTTATTGGACACCAGTTTAGCTTTAGGATCATTTCAGGTACATCATCAAAGATAAAGACTCATGAGAACTTATTAGGTACCCGATGCTAGTTTCAGGCCTTTACATGTAATATCATTTCATTTTCACAAAACCTTACAAGGCAGATGCTGTTATCAATATTCCCACTCTACAGATGAGGAAACCCAGGCCCAGAGAGGTCAAGCAACTTGCCCAAGGTAGCACAGCTGGTGAGCGGGGAGCTGGGATTTGAGTCCAGACAGTTGGGCTCCAGCACCTACATCTACACTCCACTCTGTGCTGCCCTTTGGGATACACACTCCATGGCCTTCACACACGCAGGAGGACAAGGTGGTTATAGACAAGATCTCGACAGCACTCACAAATGAAGGATTTCCAGACATCATACTTCTTTAAGATGGTAATATCAGTCTCTTGTGTGAGGCACTTTTTAAAACTAAAACTCATTACTTATTAGTCATATGTAACCAGGATGAATGCAAGCTACATGCTAGTAGAGTTAATAGTTTAAATATGAAAATACCCTGTAATAAGGTTTGATTTACTTTTTGAGTTCTATTTTTTAAAACTTTGGTCTTCTTCTTCCAGATACAAGTGCCTATGGACACAACATTGTCCTCATGCTGTTGCCATTTACAACAGCAAAACAACAACAGCTACCATTTCTTGAGGGTTTATATTTGGCTTTTTACAAATATTGTCTTTTTCAAACCTTACAGCAACTTTGAGGTAGATATCATTGTGCCCATATTACAGATGAGGAAACTAAGTTTTGTGCAGTATTAACTGAGGCATAGCTAATAAATGAGAGAGGCAAGATTCAAACCTGGGTCTCCCTGACTCCAAAGCGTGTGCAAGTGAGCACTAAGTTCTCCTGGGTGGTCGCTGTGGTGGGCTTGGGGTACTTGTGCTACCACGCTTGCGTCAGAGTACAACATAAGAATACATGTCCATGTAGAATTCGAAAAACAAATGTTTATCCAGCACTAGCTAAGTTCTAGACATACTCCTAGGTACCTCAGAGAAGATACAACTCTTGAAAGAGAAATTGGAGAGACAGGTCAGGATTCTCTCTCAGTAACAGGTAACAATTATCGAGAGCTTTCTGACTCCTGTGTATATATGCTCCTTTCATCCACATAAAGCCATATGTGGCTGTACTATTATTGTCCCATTCTACAGATCAGGACACTGACACATGTGTATATTGCTTGGTAAATGGATATCTTGGGCTGAATGGATCAACAGAGACTTGATACTCTATGTACCAGGTGTGTTTGGTGGGCTACGTAAGAAGAATTGTGTCTTGGAACTAGCTTTTCTCTGACTTGCAATTCCATTGAATTGTGCCGTATTTACATATCCAATTTCTTTACTTAGACTGTTAGTCCCTGGTGAGTAGGAATCCTGTTTTCTAAATCTCATACTCTTCCCCTGGCTGGCTTAGGGCTGGCACAAACTCCACCCTCAAAATCTTCCCTGACTCCGTGTGTCAAGAGCATGTGAGTGCCTCTAGCTGTGAGTGCAAAGGCACCAAGCTCTGTGGGTTGAGCATGAAAATCTTGCCCGCTTTTGAACCCAAGACTCCTCTTTTCTTCTTTCTTAGGAGCAAGAGAATACGATGGAAAAAAACAGAATTGCTTTCTCAAGGAAAGTTTTAGTAGGTAATTTCAGCCACAGGTGAATCTCTTCTGCTCTCCAAGGACTGGGCATTGCCAGCCCTGCTGTAGCTGGTTGAAGGGGACCAAACCTCTCAGGAAGACGGACTTGGTTCCGTTTGACCAGCCAGAGCAGGGGGCATCTCCCTTCGGAGGCAACCGCAGCCTCTGGTGTGCGAATACCTCGGCAGGTCCCGAGCGTCGCTTGTCCGAGCCTGTAACAGAGAGAATCAGCGTTAGCATGTATCAAACCCCAGGAGCTTGCCTTGTTCGGAACGGCCTCTCACATGACTTGTGAAAATCATACATAATTTGTATTTTGCATTGCGTGACTTCAATTTATTTTTTCTTTAATCTTCATTCTTTTTTCAAAAAGAAACATCATGAAGAACAAAAATGACATAGAATTATATAATATGGAAAATGACAATATCCCATAATTCTCCCTTTTCCCATCTTCCAGAATAAATGTGACATTTTGGTATATATTCTTTGATTATCTTACATTTTAATTTTTAAAAATTTTATTTTTTAATTCAAATATACTATATTTATAAAAGAATATATATAATACATATGTAAGTAATGATACATCATGATAAAACCAATACCCATGAACAACCATCTGCCTTAAGAAAAGAACTTTTTTTTACTGTTCTGTACTCTTGAGGCTTCCTGAATGCTTTTCCCAATTTATCTCTTTATGTTCCCCCCCCAGAGGCAACTATAACACCAAATTTCTTTTTTTCTTATAACTTAAATGTTTTTCACTATAGTTTTTATCATTTATGCATATATTCCTAAACGATACATTTGTGTATTTTAATATACAGTGGCATCATATCATAGGTATTCTTCTGTGACTTGATATTTTCATTTAAAATGATATTTATAAGATTCATCCATATCGATGTGATAGCTGTAGTTTATCAATTTTCATTGTTTCATGGTTTTCTACTATGTGAATATATTACAATTTATTGATTTATTCTCCCAGCCACAGACATTGAGGTTGTTTGGTTTGACACATGGGTAGAATTGACTACATAGTTTCTCCAGGGAGGTGGGAAAGCCTTTGATTCTTGCAGATTTTAAAGGAGAAGCTTGGATTTCAGAGTGTAAGAACTTGTAGGTCGACCTTGCAAAAGGAAGGTGACATTTACCAGCCCAAAACGTCTGGGGTGAGGCCCAGAAATGTGTGTTGTAACCTTCCCTTAGGGTGATTCTGACGCAGCTAACATTTGAGAACCACTGGACTGGCAGGAGTACCCACCGGTTCCTCCCTATTTCTAGGGCAGTGTGGTCGGGGGAGAGAGCTGATTGAGGAGTCACTCCCCAGAAAGGTGGCCTGCCTGTCTTCACATGTATGGGAGCAGGTTGGGGAAGAGGTAGGCAGAAAGGATGGTTTGAATGATGCTAGAAAACCGTCCTCCTCCCGCGGGGTTAGGCATTGCCTGCCCTTTTATTTCCTCTTCCTGATGAAGAGAAGTATAATCAAGTGGAAAGTGTGTGGCTTGGAGTCACATTTATTTACCTGAGTTCAAATCCCATGGATGCTTTCCTGGCTCTTTTGCTTTTAGGAAGTTACATAACATCTTTAAGCCTCAGTTTCTACATGTGTGCAGCAGGAGAGTGTACCTACCTTGCCTGCTTGTCGCAAGGCTTAACAGCACGGAAGGAAAGGGGCATTGAGACCCTGGTGGGCACAGTGGACACTGCCAGGGGTATGGGAAACTCCTAGAGACAATTCTGACTGCTCTTGAGGCCAAGAGTTTCACGCTCAACTCCAGCCTGTCCTTCGCGTGTTTCTCTTCCTTTGCGGTAAGTAATTTTCATTTCGTCTCTGAAGTTGTTGAAACTACTCATCAGGAAACACGGCACTATTTTACCCAGCCGAGCAGAGTTCTGCCAGATGGACTGTAGCTTAGGATCTGTGTCTGGAATAAGTGAGATATCCCAGACATCAACACACTCAATAAGGCACTGTGGAAATGGCAACTGTGTAAAAGCACACAGTGGTGGTAGTGAGAAAGCAGGTGCCAAAAAGGACAGCTTTGGTTCTGGAATGGTCTGTGCAGGGTGACGTTGCAGCTTCTTTCTTGTCCTGGGTCCCCTCTTCTTTGGTGTGTGTCCTGGCCCTGCATCAGGCATCTTACCTTCATCCTCCTCCTCCTCCTACCAAGGACATAGCTGTGTTGGGGCCACTGCCCGCCAGCTCTCCCTCTGGCTAACCTCCTCCTAACCCACTGCCCCTTCTCCAGCTCCTCCTGGGGAGCAAGGGAGCAGGCAGCCCGGCAGTCTGAAATCAGGACCGAAAGAGCACATGTGTCCAGCTACCAGCCAGGATGACCAGCCTCTTTCACTACAATTACTTCAATTCTGGACATTTCCTTTCACCATCTCTCTCCTCTTATTTACCCACATCCTGCCCCCCCACCCCCGCCCCCAGCACCACAGCCACTCACACTGCATAACCCTAAGGTCTGAGCAGATGACATGAAACCAACCTCCAGGACAGGAAAAGGAAAACTGTCATTAGAGCAAGTGGGATTTAGAAAAGGGAAAGGGCTGCCATTAAAAAGAATTTCAGCCTTGAGGCATCTGCCTATTTTACAGGCATGACGATCAAGGTTTATAGAATAAAGGAAGGCAATTTTCTTCGGAAAATATTATATGCCATAGTATGCTGATGTCAGAGACTTTATTTATTCAAAGCACCACTATCAAAATCAGGATTTCTCAACCTTAGGATATTGACATTTTGGGCTGGGCAGTTCTTTGCCGTGTGTGTGTGTGTGGGGGGGAGGAGTGGCAGGGGGTGGGGGCAGCGCGGGCTGTTCTGTGTACTGGAGGATGTTTAGCAGCGTCCCTGGTCTCCAGCCCCTAGATGCCAGGAACCTCCCAGTTGTGACAACCAGTGATGTCTCTGGACATTGCCAAATGCCCCCTGGCCAGGGGTAACATTGCCTCCGATTGAAGAACCACTGATCTAAAGTATAAATTTCTGAATTCAGTCCTGTAGCTATCCCATCTCTAGTAATTCTCCCATATTCTTCTAAGTGCCCCCGATCCCCAAAAGAGCACAGGTTGATGTGCCCTTGAAGGCAGTGCCCAGAAACTGCCTGGTTTCTGAAAGCGGTGGGTGGGCGGGTCACTGGTGTTGCTGCACCCAGTGTGCTCTGAGTGCTGTCGTCTCTGAGGGGAGGGAGCCCCCCGTCTCCAGCTGCTCTGCATCCCTCTGCCATCCGCTGTGCAGACATGGTGCACCCTCCCTTCTCCCTTCCCTGTCCTCTCCCCCCATCATCCTCGTCCCGAGGCTGCCCCTGCGCATCTCAGTGCACATCCATCAGAGCCTGAGCGTTTCTTTTGTGGCTTTGCTTAAGAACTCACTGTGTAAATTGAGTGCGGTCCCAGCCCTCATCTTTCACTCACACTCGCACTAAAAACAAGGAGGCAGAGCTGCGGGATGGAGGAAGCCATCCTGGTGTGGGGGTTTAAGAGGGGGAGGGAGACCCCTTCATCTTCCTCCCTTGTTCTGAAACTGCGGAGGGGATGGCACAGCCTTGGCTGACTGCAGCCTCTCCCCGTCCCAGGGCCCCTCTATTCGTCTAGCTCCTTCCTGGGGTGGGGTCGAGCCCCATAGAGTCACAGCTGGGAACACAGGGCCCCTCTCAGGCATGAGAGGAGAAAGAAACTAGCCCATGAGATGAACGGGGCACTACTTCAGCATCTCAAACCTTTTCCTCAAACAGCCTCACCCCAGAAGCACCACAGGGTTGCAGTGTGAGGTGGAAAGGACAGCAGAGCAGGGTCGGGGACCACGTGGCCTGAGGTGGGCCACTTACAGTGGCTGTGGTTCCCGAGCCTTGCCCATGGCACAATGAAACCCTTTAGAAACTCACAAACTGCCGCAGACACGCGATGCAGATGGCTCTAAAGGAAAAAGGAATCAGTTTGGTTAGTAGAAGCATCTCATTTCAGGTGCAACGTGACAAGAAGAAGGAGCTAGGAGGGTGAGGGCTGATTCGGTGGAAGACCTTTGGGGGATAAGCCTCTCCCTGGCTAACAGCATGAGGAGCAAGGGCTGCTGGCCGGAGGGGGACCCAGGGGCAGCAGTCAGGGTGCCTGAAACTTTGGGCTGAACGAGGACACCTCAAGAGGGGGAGAAGAGGATGCAGGGAAGAGCTTAGATGGGACTTGGAGGCTCTTGCTTCCTTGGTGGGGGAGACACTTGTGGGCACAAAGCCCTGATGGGGAAGAAGGTCCCCAAGCCTGTGCTTGGTCCCTCTGGGAGGGACCGTGGGGCCAGCGAAGAGGCGCTTGCCGAAACCACACACTTCCTTACATTCCATAGCAAACTAATCCATATGGGGATATAAAGAAGCATGTGGCCTCGGGAAGCAGCGTCGTCCAGAAGCAGCCAGCATCTCAAATGGGGGCCGCTCACAGCGTTCCTCCTTGCCTAAGCTGGGAGCGCTTAGAGGGTAAGACCACCGGAACCGTATCTCATCCTAAATTCCACCCAAACCGTCCTGGAATAAAGCCGTTGTGAGGAACGGTGGTGCTTTTGGGGACAAAATGTCTTCCCCTAGTGTTTGTTCAGAGGCACCAAGTTTTGCTGGCGTATTTTGGTGTAGCTACAATCTATCAAATCCTTTGTCATTACTATTCATTAATTCACTGCCGCTGCTTTGTGCATCTCCACACGATTCTTTTTTAATGTTTGGAATCCAGAGAAAGGAACATTAAAAAGAAGAGAGACTCCAACAGAGAGACGTTCCGCATGAGCACGGACAAACACACCCGGCCCTACTGTACTTCCTACTGTACGTCTGTCCTGGGAGCCTGTGGACGGGCTGCAGCTGCCGACGCCGCATTCCGAGCACAATTGCTCATTGTGAGAAGGATCGTTTTGTTCGGCTTCTGCTCCCCCAGCCCGTCACCTGCCCCACAGTCTGAGGCCTGAGCCATGGAAGAGTGAGGGACCCTGGCAGCTGTGGAGCCACGCGGGGTCAGGACGGCCACCCCGGCTGGAGGGAGGTGGGGTTTTGAGCTTTGTGGCATCAGATTCTCTGCCAGGAAATGGGATAAGTATGCCAAAAGAAGAACTGTACCCCCTAAAAGGCTTGAAGCTCACAGCACTGACAGGGGTGGTTAATGAAATCTACTAACAGTGATAAAAATAAGACATAACTTTGTAAAAGCATGTTTTCTATGATAGGATCATTGTCAGTGCTTTGCCTGTGTAAGTGCTTGGCTCCCACCTACTCTATGACATGTAGCTATTTTACAACACGATAGTTTGTTTTTTGTTTTGTTTTGGTTTTAGAGACAGGATCTCCCTCTGGTGCCCAGGCTGGAGTGCAGTGGCATCATCACAGCTCACTGCAGCCGTGAACTCCTGGGCTCAAGGGATTCTCCTGCCTCAGCCTCCTGAGTAGCTAGGACTACGGGCGCGTGCCACCACACCCAGCTAATTTTTAATTTTTTTATAGAGACAAGGTCTCATTATGTTGCCCAGGCTGGTCTTGAACTCCTGGTCTCAAGCAGTCTTTCCATCTCTGCCTCCCAAAGTCCTGGGATAACAGACGTAAACCCCTGTGTCTGGCAAATGTAGCCATTTTATCCTATTTTATAGATGAGGAAGATGAGAGTAATAGAAATGAATTAATTTACATATATGTAAATGGTAATTCTTTTTTTAAAAATCTGATTGTATTAGAGGGGACAGTCTTAGATCGACCCACAGAGAGAGGCTTGGAAGGTAAGAGATGTTGAAAAGAAAGGAAGGAAGGGAAAAAAACCACAATGAGCTTTGCTCTTTGTGTCCATTTATCCCTCTGCAGCTTTGCACTTGGGGTCCTGGTCGTGGTGGCTTACAAACCATACTTTTCCTTAGGAAAATAGGAAAATGTCCGTGGTATCTCAAGTCAAAATCTTTCTGGCTGGCCTTGGGCATCATCCATTAGCTCTTCTGATCCAATCCAGTGGTTATCTCAGCTTCTGCTCTGAGAACATAGTTCTCACCCATTGTCAAGAACAAGCTTCCTATAAGGGAAAATTTGGGGCTGCTCTTCCTGCCCCATGTTTGATAGTGGTAGTTAATCAATCACAGACACAGTACCAGGGCTGATGGGGACGGAGGACAGCCGGGCAAAGGGCAGATGTGACTGTGCCTCTGAGAAATGAAAATGTCTCGTCTCTGCCAGAGGACCAAGGAACTTAGCTGAGCAAATGTTCCTTTTAACCAGTTAAATCTGTCAGATGAAGATCCTCCAAAGAGTTTGGCATAGGAATTGTCAGGAGTGAGGGTTTGCATGGCTAAGAGGGACCATTGAGTTTTCTGGTCCAAAGAACTAAAAAGAGCCAGCTTTAAGGAACTTGCCAGGCAGAGGTCCAGAAGGTGATGAATTCACGTAAGAATATAAAAGAAAAAGATTTTCAGGGAAACGATTTGAGATAGCCAAGAGAGTGCTAATCATCTCATGAGACTGTCCCCAACATTTGGGTGTGAATTGTTTTGTTTTTGGCAAACCCAACCTCATATGGTCAAAAGGTTACTTAAAAGTTCACTGCAGGCAGGTGTGGTGGCTCACACCTATAATCCCAGCACTTTGGGAGGCCAAGGTGAAAGGATCACTTGAGCCCAAGAGTTCGAGACCAGCTTGGGCAGCACAGTGAGACTCTGTCGCTACCAAAAAAAAATTCACTAAAAAATCTTCTGGAAAAAGATAAATATTAATAACCAATTACTTGACAGTTCATGAGTCCAAGAAATTAAATTATTATCAATTTAGAACAACAAAGAATTTTGAAAGTCGAAAGGAAGTTTGAAACGGAAATATCTGTGATGAAAGTCTCACCTAAACCCAAATCCCACTTTTCCTAGGCATGTAATTTAAGATGCAAAGAAGGAAATTTATGGAACAGATCAGAAAATGGAGTGAAAGGTAGACAGGAAATATAAAACAAAACAAGCTACAGCAAAACCAATACATTTCAGACAAGGCAAAAATGGCAGCAAGAAAATCCAGGATAGAGAACATACAGACGTGTGACTCTGTGTTTTGCATAGGGCAAAGGGCATTGGCAGGGCAATTGGATGTAGGTTTTTTAGTTTCCTATCTACCCAAATCATTTGACTTTGGTAGGTGGTGTTCATGGGAAGAATCCAGAGATGTGGTGAGTCACCTGGCCAGTTGTGTGCTGTATGACATTGGTGAAATCACCAGCTCTCTGTCCCTCATCCCCATACTGAATCCCACACCACTTATCTGTAAACGCAGTTGTGTAACTCCACCTGCCCACCAAAGGATGGGTTGAAGATTAATGAGATAACACATGTGAGGATCTTGAGTTTCTTAGGAGAACAGGCCAATGACGATATAAAATGTCACTCTACATGTTATTGAAAACAAGATTTATTCCCCACCCCAACCCTGTCTCATAATTGGACAATTGTTCAAAAGTCTTAAATTACTAAGCTGGTCCTTCCCTTGTCCCTGAGAAGCAAGTATCATTGAAAAGCATTCAGGACTTAAGCAACAGTGAAAAATAGTTTCAAAAGCATGAACAACAATCATGGTTCTTTCTATTTCTTTCACAGAGCAGGGCAGTATTTGAACATAAATGACTCAGACGCAACATTACAGAGACACGAGGATGGTGATTTCCCATTAATGGTCCTTAGAAAGCTTCTTGGATTTGGGAAAAATCAAGGACAGATTGAGACAGGAAGAAATGTAAATTATAGACTAATACAATGTTGTGATCTTCAAGGTTATTGGCTGCAGAGGAGTGGGGGGGGGAGCAGCATGCCTTGGGCATCTGTGACTTGAACAAGATACTTAACCTCTTTGAGCCTCGGTTTCCTCATTTGTAAAGTGAGAATAATAGCGCTTACTCAACAGGAGGCTTCAATGAGATAGATTTATGTAAAGTGCCATAAGCATAGTATTAGAAGTCTAATAAATGGCCTCTGCCACTAATATTATCAATATATTAATTAGTA
>NW_012148507.1:2299530-2300559 GCF_000956105.1 Propithecus coquereli
CTAGTAGCTAGCTGCTTAAATTGCCTGCTGCTGTCTTCCTGATGGTCCTCTCTGGGGTACGGCTGCGGCTCTCCTTCCAGCTCAGCCTAGCGGCCCGGTGATTTTCTGAGCTTTTAGATCAGTACTTGTGCACTTAGTGCTTATTTTGTCTTCTTACTTATTCCCTTTTCAGCTTCCCTTCCTTTCCCTTCACTCTGAGCTTTTTAATCACTATCCTCGGGGTCATGCACAGAGAAACCATCTTCGTCTTTCCTTCATGAACATTTCCTGTTCTCACTGAACAGTCTGTTGCTCCTCCGTTTGTGACCTGTCTGCCCATTTCTCTTTCATTCTTTAGTTTCATTATCTGTTCTGGCTTCACCTCTGACTTGTGTCCTGTCCAGATGTGACCTAGCTCCAGATCTCTTCTCCTTTCCCTTCCTCTCCTCTCCTCTCCTCTCCTCTCCTCTCCCTCCTTCTTTCTCTTGCTCTGCCTGTCCCTCAGGCAGCCTCCCTCCCTGCCTCCTCCTGTCTCTGCTGTCCGAGGCGAGCCTCCTCCCTTTTGTACTCTCCAGCCCTCTGCCCACCCCCAGCACACTCTCCCACCTGTTTGTGTCTTTTAAGGGCCTTGGTCCTGTCCATGCCTTCTGTCCACCTCAATCACCCCAGTGACGGGCCTCTGAAAGCTGTTAAATTACACCTCTTCAGCTGTCCCATTGCGACGAGAAATGTCCCCTGCTAAATCAATTTTCAGATAGCAAATCTATATGAATGCTTCTGTGTGTGGAATATACTGAAATGATGTATGCATTATTTTAAAGAATAAGAACATTAATTTTTCAAATGAATGAATCCCTATCTCTTGCTACTGGGTTTCTTTTAGGTTGTGTCTATATATGCCACCTCAGCTCCTTTAGCTTGTCTGTAGCTTATTTGGGCCATTTTTTAAGCGGGAGGTAGTTGTAGTGGAGTTATAGAAAAATAGGTATAGTTTGGGACTTGATTAGATGTTCAGGAAGTGAGGAAGAGGAATAAAAACCACACAGAAGT
>NW_012148507.1:2300609-2303601 GCF_000956105.1 Propithecus coquereli
GTAAGTGGCAGACTCAAGACTTGACATTTTTCTCTAACCCAAAGCACACGTTTGTTCTGATATGCTGTATTTCCCAGCCTTGCCTGATCCTTGGTGTCACTGGGGCACATATTAAAAATCCTGTTCCCTTCACTCCCCTCCAAAGACACAGAATCAGAATCTCCAAAGGAATGGCTGGTGGTGGGGGTGGGGCGGGGTCCACCTTTCTAACAAGTATTCCCAGGTGAATCAGACAGCTCTAGGAGAGTTGCTTTCAAACTTGAGTGAACACTAAAATCCTAAGATTTGGTGTAGATTCTTCTGACTTAATCTCAAAGATGTTGAAATAAGTTACCTGGATCAGGGCCCAGGAATCTGCAAGTGGTCAAAGGACTCTGAAAAACATTGATCTAATGATAAACAAGAAAGAGAGATATAGATTCTAAATTAATGAAATCATTAATCCAGGGAAGGACTCACTCCACAACAGTCTAAGGAAAATTATTTAGTTTGGCTTAAAGGAAGAATTTCTACAAACATCATGATAAATGCTTAGGCTCAGAAATAGGGTGACTCCTATATACAATACAAGTAGTTATCATGTTAGTAACAGAAAAGCTTCACCTGACTTCTAATGTCTTATCTTTCCAATGCTCCCTACACTCAGTGTCCACCTGGAATGTTCTCTTCCCTTTGCCCATCTTCCCTAGTTAAAATTACTTTCTTTAAAGCTCAGTTCAAAAAACACTTTCTTTCCAAAGACAATCTCTCAATTGTCTCTTCCTCTTCTTAGTTCTTATTGTTTGTAATTGGACATAAATCACACCTTATCTTGCAGTCTAATTCCTTGTGTACCTGTAAAGTGTGTACTTTTCCCTCCCAGAGGGCTGGCATCCTGACTGCTTCATTTTCGATTTCTCAACCACCTGGTAAAGGCCTTTTGCACAGTAAGGGTAAAGCAGATAAAACCACTAGCACCGCCATCCCTAGAGAGCACTTATTGTGTGCAGACACTGTTCTGAGCACTGTAACAAGTGTGTTGGAAATATTTCTATTTTACAGATGAAGGACACAAGGAATAGAGAGGTTGTTGTTTGTTGAGGGGTCTCTCTTAGAAGCTCTAGCCCAGTAGATGATCAGCATGTAAGGAGACTGTGGATTCTGGAAACAGCTCTTTAAAAAAATCTGAACCTTCTAACTTAGTGCATCAGAAGCACCCGCATGGCTTGTTAAAACACAGATTGCTGGGTGCCAGTCCCAGGTTTCTGACGCAGGAGGTCTGGGGTAGGAACTGAAAATTTTCATCTCTAACATGTTCCCAGGAGATGCTGCTGCTGCTGCTCTGGGGACCACACTCTGAGGACCACTGTCCTAGGTTGATGTTTCTGACATGCCACAGTTCAAGGGCAAGAAATTGGTCTTTACGTTTCGAGCTTCCTAAAAACGAGGAAGTGAGGAAGAGGAGTAAAAACCACATAGAAGTTAGGAAGGTGTGAGCCCTTCTCCGGGGTATTGTTTTAGGTGCTTTCACAGATGAGGGTGCAGACAGATGGTCAACACTCTAAAGAGAGGGGAACTCTGTTTGGGAAGTTACTAAGTATTTTTGGCCTATACAGTTGTATGCTACTGGGAATGATCTTATTGGCTTCCAATTTTTACCAATAAATCTTCAGTGGGGTTTGGTGAAGAATGGGTATAAAATAAGGTACGCGTATTTCTCTAGAAGATAATCCAACAGAGGGTCCACTGACTCACTTGCCCTCACATCCTATTTGCTTTATCCCATAAAGATAATATAACATAAAATAATGATACAGAATAGCGATAAAGCTCTTTAGCTCCAAAATTCCTTAATTTTTTTAAGTGCATATATATTAAATTGAATGAGGATTAAGTATTGCTGAAGGTCCAGGAACCAAAGTCAGAAGGATCGGGCTTCCGTCCTAGTTTTCCAAAGAAATACGTTGTTCAGGGACTTAGTTTCTTAGTTTTCCAACAAGATGGAACAGTTTACCTTGTCTTAGTGGGGACATTTGTGGGGTCATCCGAAACCCACCCCCATTCAGCGATTGAATAGTTGAGATAAATTACATATTAAAAATGAATTCCTTTGAATTGCGTGAAAGAAAAATGCAGCATACATTCAACATATTTTGCCAAGGCACTCAAAGCGCGCACAGCAGTTCAAGGTCACATGCTCTCAAGTTCTCCTCCATCTCTCCTAACACCAGTAGCTCTTCTTTAGGTAATTGGCCAGGCCCCTGGGTGACTGCTGTGAAATCTCTCCCCTCGAGAGCTGCCCTTCCTTGTCCCCTGTATTCCAGGCCCACCCACCTCGCCTTCTGCCACGGCTTCAAGCCCCAGCACACAGAAGCAAGCTCATCTTCAGCACCAGCCAACAAGGCTCTCTCGTGAGCTAGCACTGGGCGCGTGGGGGGCATCTCTCTCGTTTATGCCCCCTCGCCTGGCTCTGCCTGATGGACCTGGACTCTAGCTGTCCTCCCTCTGCCTGTTTCAGATGCAGAACTTGGAACTTCATCTGCTCCTATAGACACAGCGGCGCTGGCTTCAGATGACAGAGGCAGATCGCCTGAAGGGCTTCCCAAAAAATTCACAAAGAAAGAAAGACAGATGGGCAAGGCAGGAACGGCCAGAGGACGATTAGAGGGGAAAGCAGCAGGCAGGAGAAGCCGAGCACATACCTGGGGAAAAGTCGCAGGCGGGTCCCTCCTCCTTTGGGGGCTTTCTTCCCCCGGCAGGGCAGGCTTCGGCCCCCACCGAGGTGCGGAGGACGCGGGAGCTACTCATTTATTTATTTATTTTCCAGAGCTGGCCGCGTTGGCTCGCGTTTCTGTGCCTTCCTGTCAGAATTCTCTCAAGGAAACAGCAGCTGGTGAGCTCAGAAATGTCAGTCAGAATCTTGGCCTAGTTTGGGGCCTTGAAGATTCTTAACAGAAAGTTAAAAAGGTTTCTGGGCCAGTGTCTCCTCTGGGCTTTCCCTCTCCTGCTTCTC
>NW_012148507.1:2305652-2307557 GCF_000956105.1 Propithecus coquereli
TAGGGGCCACATGTGGCCTTCTGGATCCTTGAGTGCAACCTTTTGATTGAATCCAAATTTTACAAAACAAATCCTTTTAATAAAGTTTGGAGTTGGTCGAGGAGCCACACTTGGGGATCTGGAGGGCCACATGTGGCTCTGAGGCTGCAGGTTCCCAGGGTTTGCTAAAACTCTACAACAAAATATGATCCCAACAGCCATGCAGGAGGATAAGCATCTTTTTAATGTTGTACCAATGTTTTTTTTCTTCTGAGATTTACCCAGGGTCAAAAAAAAGAACCGATCTTAATTTATACTTTACATTTTCAAGCCACAAATCTGCGGTGGACTCAAGGACTGTTTGGGGAAGGTAAGTCAGAGAGGTACTGATATTTTAATTTGGAGGATGAGGAATCAGACGCAGCAATGTGGGATTTGCTGAAGGCCTCATGGAAAAAATGGGATCATTCATTTAAAAAGACAGGGTCAAATCCAAGTCTTAGAACTGCTAATCAATTCTCTTTCTCACCTCAGTACGTTTTTGGTCAGGGATTCTAACTTCCCTAATAGAGAGCTACTTTTGTTTTCCTTAAAGTCTTGCATAAACCAGGCTGGTTTTAAATGGTGCAAGTTGATGAGTGAGGTAGAAGTGAAGGTGTGGAGTGGGGTCTCTTCCTGAGATCTTTCCTAGCATGGTGATCTTCCCTGTGGACATCTCCAGAAGCCAGGAAAAAGGTTAAATTGGAGCTGATCTGAGCAAGAAGTATTCTTCAAGGTTATCTCACACAGTTAGTTCATTTAGTATATTTATTAAATAGAAAACTTGCCCTCAGCTCACTGCCATCTTCTTGGCCAGTGCACTTTGTATCGAGAGGCATCATGATTGCCTCTTGTTTGGGAAAGAACCCCTTGAAGAGCCTTCTCCTCCCCAAAGCCACCACTGGAACAGGACAACGGTGGTGAAGGGAATTCTTAGGCTGATTTATTCATGGCTGGAGGCCACCTCTTAGAGCCCTACAACAGTGAGCAGAAACTGGGTGGAAAAACACCACCACTGTGAAGGGAATGCAGAAAACAGACTGTTCCATATTAAAAATTGTTTTAATGCTTTGTAGTGGGTTCGGCTACTGAATTTCATAAGAGTGATAATAATAATAATGAAATCATGGGATGATAATAATAAATCCTTTGAGATGCTGCCAGAACCACATATCGCAGGCCTTAGACGCCAAGGGGCAGCTGCTTGGCTAAATGTGGTCCCCAGTTGTCAAGGAGAGACCCACCCTGATATGGGAGATTCAGATCAACAAGGATGCGTGGGGCATGCACAGGGCAGGGCCACTTGGAGGTGAAGGCTTCAATTTAGACACCATCTCTGCTTTTAAGGAATTAGCAATTTGAAAATGTGCTCAAAATTTTGAGTTTGACATAGAGGCATGTATGGCTCCATAAACTGGCTTGCATAGATCAGAGATCACATAAAGTATCGTGTGTCCTAGTTGATGATCCTGCTTCGAACCAAATGCTTGACAGTTGTCAGCATTGCGGAGCTGGAGACCCACGAAGGCAGCGTTAGTGATAAACTTGTTTGTATTAAACCATTTTGCTTCCAAGATGGTTTAGTTTTCTGAAACTAGAAGGTAGGACTTTGCTACCTATTGTGTGATTGACAGAAATCACTGACCCTCACCTTAATATCCTCTTCTAAAGTCCAAAGGTATTAATAACTCAACTACCTTTCTTAATAGGTTTGTTCAGAGGATCAAATGAAGTAGCTTATTTGGTTTTTGCTTTGGTTGTTTTAGTTGTCCTTTGAGTGAGTAAGCCAGTCAGAAGTGTGATAAAGAGAAGAGACCAGTTTGGGTGGATTCAGTGGTAGGTGGAGTAGAGTGGGGGGATATTAGTTTGAGGCATTTGCCCATACCT
>NW_012148507.1:2309147-2310028 GCF_000956105.1 Propithecus coquereli
CTTATTATTTTTCCATGAGTTCATACATCCAGAAATGGATATTACTAATTGTTAGAATGAAGATTTGGCATTGACTGTATTCTTTTTTCCGTTTATAGATGTGAGCGCTGAGAGCACTTGCTCACATAAATAAGAAGGTGGGAATGGAAGGAATTTTATTATGGCAATTTCATAAAATTCTTTGAACTGCATCTGAGTTTTATGCCAGAAATCATATAGTATTCTGTTACCAAAATGATTATTGATCTATCATTGACAACTTGACGAGGTTCTCCTTTAATTTTGCTCAAAGTTAAGAGATGGAAATGATGCAACTTGCGGAAGAATTTGTTACCCATTCCTGAGAGTATTTTGTGGGGAGAGGCAATCCACATGAGTCCTGAGTGTCCCTGCATGTTCTTGCTGAGTATGCCAAGAATTGAAGACTGTCACTGCTTTTTATCAGGGCCATTTCTCAGAGCAGCAAGCAACCTTGAGACAAGGTTACATCTCTCCCCAGACAAAAATCAGGTTTGCTTCTACTTGCTGTAAGTGGTGACTCCCCCAAGCTCAATGTGATACAAACCTACAGTGTACACAGCATCCGTTTAGGTCCCCCTGTGTTGCCCCGGTGGGAGGATATGGGAAACTGATGCAGACCAACATCATGCTCACGCTTCTTGCTGTCTGAGAGTAATAACGTTTGTAGTCTCTGACTCAGAAGTTTCATGTCTTGTGTCAGCACCAATGAAACAGTAACAAACTAGCTTATTAGCTTGTAAGTAGGGTAATAGCCCAGATCCTTCACAGATCCTGACATATTCGTGTTTTTAATTTCTGAGAAGAGTGCCAAGAAGGCATTACCATGACTCACTGAATGATGGTTAATTGTACCAGTTACT
>NW_012148507.1:2311608-2317526 GCF_000956105.1 Propithecus coquereli
TTTTATTTTCAAGCGTGTATGTTTGAAAATAAAAGATAATGCAAGATAGTTTCATACAATTGTTCATATGTAGTCTTATGTGACTCTTCTCAGGAGCATTGTATTTTTTGATAATAGGGAAATAAAGAGATAAAATCATTAAATTAAAATTGTCATCACTCTTGACACCCTATTCATATAGATGTCTAAATTTAGAACATCCTAACTCTGGCTCAAATTCCCATTTCTAATGACAGAGTTTGTAGTATCAGAAATATATGAAAGAAGGGAAAGACAGGCAGCTCTGTTGTAGTTTGATGGAATCTTGACTGAAGTAGGTTTTGCAGACACTGATATTTCAAATTGCCCTTGTGTTTGGCACTCCAGTTTTTTCTTTATGCCTTGAGAAAAACGCACCATAGGAAGAATCAGGAAGAATTAAAGGTATAAATTTGTTTTGGTAAAGTGGAAGAAGCAGGGCTGTGAAAGTAGAAGTAGAAATGGACTAGATTGAGATAGTGAGAGAAGAGTTTCCGCAGAGTCAATATGTGGGAGCTATGGATCTGGAAGGTGGCTCCCCTAGAACTTTCTATGGCCTCGTATCTGTTAGAAGGTCTTTGTTTACACTAGTTTTTAGACCTCTAGTGTAACCAACTGGAAAGTGTTTGCTTGGGGTTGGGGCGAGGGCAGAGAAAGGCTGAGGAATCAAGTGGCTGTGTTTGTGGTACCCTAAGCTGACTTTCTTCAAGTTAAAGACTTACATTATTATGAGTTTTTGTTCTCCTCAGAGCCTATGACATTTGAGACTTACAGATTCCATAGATTTAAATGTGCTTGCATATAAAATGGTGAAATAAGCTTACTTGAGTGGAAAATGTCTAAGGGTGCCAAAGCAGGCAAACAGAGCTCTACACTGGAGGGAGAATCCATGTGGGAGCCTTTTGTATTTTTCAAGCACAATTAAAAATCAGTTTTATTCAGAACATCAGACTGGATTCCACCATTTTGAGTAACACTTTTTCTTTTAGTAATAGAGTAAGAGTTTCACAAACCACTAATTCCATCTGGGAGACTTATCGTAGAATACTAAGTAGGCCACTTTTCTATGTATATGTTTTATTGATATTTAATGTATGTAATGTGGATAAAAATTAAATTTGTAGAATGATTTGGTCGGGGGGTGTTAAATTATATTGCGTAGAAAGTAAGTAGTATGACATTTGTTTTCAGGTCAGCAGTACCCAAGGAAGTGTCAGTAGTACCTGGCAGAGACCATTAATAGCTGATGCACTTATTTGTGAATATATAAAGACCTCCCTGAGGAGTCTCAAAAATTTTGACATATTTGGAGGGAATTGTAGGAAGCTAAAGTTCTGTGGAGCATGTAGCTAAGCGCAAGTGCCAATGACACTTACATGGGTTAATGACACTCCATTTGCCACCACATTCCAATGTACGTGGGGGCCCTGTGGAAACTCAGGTTACATACAAAAACCATAGTTGTTTGTGAGCAACAACTGGTGAAACCTTTTCCTTCTTCCCTATCAGCTGCCTCCTGAGTCACCACCCCTGGGCCCTCCCCCTTGCACAAAAGGCTGGGGCTGGGAACTACCATTTTTGCAACAGTTCTGGGTGAAGCTAGCCTTTTTCATCTTGATTTTTTTTTTACCTGAAGTAAAACCAAATCTTCTTTTTAAACTCTTTGATGGACTAATTGAGACAAATCTCTAACCCTCCTAGGAATCATTTATTTTTATTTATTTATTTCAAAATATTAAGGGGTACAAATATTTTTATTACATGGATAGCTTTTATAATGGTTAAGTCTGGGCTATGAGTGTGTCCATCATCTGAATAGTGTCCACTGTACCCAATAGGTAGGTTTTTACCTCTCACCTCCTCTCTCCTCCCCTCTTCTTGATTTCCAATGATTTTTCTTCTCTCTGTGCCCATGTGTGCCCATCAATTAGTTCCAAATTATTAGAAAGTACATGTGGTGTTTGTTTTTTCATTCTTGAGATACTTCACTTAGGAGAATGGTCTCTAGTTCCATCCAAATTGTGCAAAAGACACTAATTCATTTCTTTTTAAGGCTGAGTAATATCCCATGGTATGTATATACCACATTTGTTAATCCACTCATGAATTGATGGGCACTTGGGTTGATTCCACATCTTTGCAATTGTAAATTGTGCTGTAATAAACACTAGAGTGTGGGTGTCTTTTTGATAAAATGACTTCTTTTCCTTTGGGTAGATATCCAGTAGTGGGATTGCTGGATTGAGTTCTTTGAGAAATCTTTGTACTGTTTTCCACAGGGTTGTACTAATTTGCAATCCCACCAATAGTGTATGAAGCATTCCTTTCTCTCTGTATCCATGCCATCATCTATTGTTTTTGGACTTTTTAATAATAGCCATCCTGACAGGGGTAAGGCGATATCTCATTGTGGTTTTAATTGCATTTCTCTGATGATTAGTGATGTTGAGCATTTTTTCATATGTTGTTTGGCCAATTGTCTATCTTCTTTTGAGACGAGTCCTGGGAATCATTAAAGGAGAGATGGGAGGGTGGTCTTCACAACGGCTGTGGGAGAACAGTGACTGTAAACTGCCTGGTGCCTGGCCTCTCTCCATGGGCAGAAAGTAGCACTCCCTCCCACCTCTTTCCCGACTTTCTCCCTGCTCTCCAAGCCCCATACTGCAAGTTCCCTAGTTAATGTTTAAAATGAAAACCTGTTGAACAGGAGAAAATTCCCCAAGAGCACAAAAGACCTTCATGCTGAAATCCCCCCCAAATGTCTCTTGGGCAGAGAACACTGGATATATTATCTCAAATAATGCCTGGTGAGATAGCAGTCCAGCTTCTCAGGGAAACATATTATATTATCAGCACTTTTGTCAGGAAAGATAAAGTTCCGAGGAAGACTCTAGAATTTTAGGGCAAGCGGGGAGCACTGAGAAGGTTATGTGGGTCTTGGGCCCTTTGAACACAAACCAGCTATGAGCTTGCCCAGGAGGTGGGTCCACAGAGCAGCTGGATGTTGAAGGGGAATTGAGCTGGCGCAGTTTCTGAGAAGGGCCATCAGTCAGCTCTTTTGTGATAGGCAATCATTAGCCTACCACACTGGAGGGATGTTTGGGAATTTTGATTAAATGTGGTTAATGTGAAAAGAATGAAGTAAATGTTTGACATTCAGACTGTGCTGAGGAGGTGATGGAAGACTCTACTGAAATAAACTGTATTTTATTTTGATTTGTTTGATAAGAGTGAAAGAACATGTTCTAGGGATGTCCACATACCTTCTCCCCCAGCTGGGAATATCCTAGCAGACTCTCTGTAGGCATTGTCCCTTCCGCACACTACTAGGCAGTCTCCTTAGGGTGTATAAATGTCTGGGGCATATCGAAGGTTGGCCCAAAAGGGGAAAAAAGAAAAAGTATTAAAAGAACTTAACCGAAAGGGCAAGCCCCAAAAAGGGCAAAAATTGCCGAAGGGAAAAGGAAAAGTTCAAGGGGCAAAAGTGATGATAGCTAAAATATAAATTTGATATTTTGTTCACTGATGCATCCCAGATGATTAGAACAGTGTTTATTGAACAGAAGGCTCTACTCATATGATGAACTGCTGCACAGGCCCGCCCAGCTTCCAGACACCTGGGTGCTTCACACATTGGTTGCTTTCCCGATGCATTGCTTCTGCATCTTTGGGGCCATGGTTCAACTTTATCATGACTCAGGATGTGGCCCAGGTATCCAAACCCCAGTATGTTTCCAGGGCCCGATGTCCACATTCCCCCAGTCTCTCTCTCTCTCTTGCCCTTTATCTTAGCCTTCCCATGCTAAAAATCAACTAAACATTGATTCTACCCCTTTTCCCAAATGACAGCATTCCTTCTTCCTGTCTTAGGATAGCTGTCTTATCCCTACATAGACTCCCTCCAAAGAGGAGCTAGCTTTATAGCTTTAGGATGGAGAAAAGGAGACAAAACCACAACTTTGCATCTATCAGGACTTTTGCTACAGGGTAAGGAAATTATCTGCATGTAAAGTCTGACCACCCACCTCCATGCTCACACTCTGCATTGAATTTCTAAAGGTTCTTAGGGAGCATAGATGCTATTTATGAGTATTTTATGGGATAGAAGAAGTGACAAAGCTTCATTCCATAAGGGATAATGATTGGCCCAGCATCATCGAGGTTGATGTGTCATGAATATATCACATGATGGTACAGAATTGAGGAACAAGAAAGTTAAAAGGAAATACTATTTCTTCTTCATTATTCATTCATTTAGCAAAAGTTTATTACACATTGACTCTGTGCTAGGCACTGTTGCTAGAAGCTGGGTTTGCAATGGTGACACAGAGACAAGATTCTGTCTTCCTGGAGCTGACAATTTATCAGAGAAGTTAGATCTTTCCCACTCATGCTGGTGGACAACTGAAGGGAACAGGGTCATAGATGGCTAGAAGGCCTACGACAATCTGTGAATTCTTCCTAAGGAATCCCTAAATAGAAGGTGGGAAGAACTTGGATGCTAAATTAGCCTGGTGTAATCAAGGTTGTATTAACTCCAGGAGAAACCTAACTTGACCCCAGGAAAAGAATGAAGAATGATATATAACAAGTTTTCTAATAAAATCTGGGAGTAAGTCAGAGTGCTTCTTCCTTCCCTTAGCCTTAGTTTACAACAATTAAGCTAAACCTAGGGGGAGAAAATCTTTTGTATGATTGAAAAATACAAAGACTACCTTAGAAGACAAGCTACAAATTGGGACAGAATATTTTCAACATATATATTAGTGACAATTACAATTCCTCCCTTCTTTCTCCTAAACCCACACGTATACGGACAACTGATTTTTAACAAAGGTGGAAAGGAAATTTAGTGTAGAAAGGATAGTTTTTTCAACAAGTGGTGCTGGGACAATTGGATATGTGTATGCTAAGTAAAAAGTACAGAACATCTAATCCACAACCACATAAAATTAACTCAAAATGGACCATAGACTTAAATGTAGTATCTAAAGCTATAAAACTTCTAGAAGAAAACATAGAAGGAAATCTCTGTGACCTTGGGTTATGCAAAGATTTCTTAGGAACAATATCTTTTATGGACCATGACTAAGAAATCTTAGGAAGGAAAATGATAAATTAGACTTTATCCAAATTAAAAACTTCTTCTTTTTTAAAACCCACTGTAGAGAGAATGAAAAAATAAGACATACTGAGGAGAATACTTGGATAATTTTATATCTCATAAAGAACTTCTATCTAGAATATATAAAGAACTCTCAAACTTTGATAATTAAAAAATTGAACAATATCTACTTCCCCCACACCCCCGAAAAAGAAAACATGAGCAAAAGATTTGGACAGACACTTTACCAGAGAAAATATATTAATGGAAAATAAGCCCATGAAAAGATACTTAACCTTGTTAGTTGTTAGGGACATGGGAATTAAAACCATAATGAGACATCTATTAGAATAGCTAAAATGAAAAGAAGTGATCATACCAAGTACTGGTGAGCATGTGGAGGAACTAAAACTCTCATATATTGCTGGTGGGAATGTAAATTGGTACAACCACTTTGGAAAACAGTTTGGTAGCTTTTTCAAAAGTTAAACATATACCTGCTATATAATCCAGTCATTTGTCTCCTAGGTACTTACCCAAGAAAAAAGAAAGCATCTATCTGTATAAATACTTGCATAAACAGATATTCATGACACATTTTTTTTTTGTAAAAACCCAAAGCTGGGAACCACCAATTATCCATCAACAGGTGAATGGATAACAAATTATGGCATAGATATGCAATGGAATATGACTGAATAATAAAAAGGAATTAACTATTGGTACATGAAATGGCATGGATATATATCAAAATAATTATGCCTAGTGAAAGAATCCAGAAAAACTTAATAAATAT
>NW_012148507.1:2318184-2341401 GCF_000956105.1 Propithecus coquereli
TGAAGAGGAGAAAGTGTCTAGGATGACTCTGGGTTCTGGCCATAAAATGAGAAGGGAAGAAGAGGAGTAAGAACAGGTTCATCAGAAAAGACGACAGCTTTACTTTTGGACAGGTTGAATTTGATGGGCCTGTGAGTCCTCTAGCTGGATCTATGCAGTGTGCAGGTCGGGAGAGGGGTTAGGATCGGGAGTCAACAGCACAGAGGTAGACGGAGTAGATGACGTTGAGAAGGAGACTATGAAGGGCTGGTAGGGGAGTGGGCAAGAGTCCTGGGAGTCCTGGGAAGTGCCAGGGTTTACGGGACAGGTGCTGCAGGAAGAACCCTCATTGACTTAGAAAGAATGGGGGGTGGGGAGGGAGGAGAAGAAGGGAATGAGGAAAATAATCAAACTGCTTTTTCATGAGTTTGAATATTAATAAAAAATATTCGTGCTTTTATTAGTTTCTATTGCTGAGTAACAATGTATCACAAACTTATTGGCTTGAAACAGCACATATTCATTATCTCAGTTTGCTGCCTCACTGATCAAGCGCAGCGTAACTGGGTCCTCTGCTCCGCATCTCAAAAGGCTGCGATCAAGGTGTTGCCTGGTCTGTGTTCTCATCCAGAGACTTGCGCGGGGAAGAATCTGCTTCCAAGTTTATTCAGAGTTTTGGCAGAATTCATCTCCCTGCAGCTGTACAGCTGGGAGTCCTGGCTTCTTACTGGCAGCTGGCTGGAGGCCCCTCAACAGGCCGTCCACAGTTCCCATCTATGTGGCCTCACCAGAGGCGGTTCACCACATCACCGTTCGCTGCTTCAGAGTCAGCAGGAGAATCTCTCACTCCTGGTGGCTAAGATGAACGCTTACATAGTACAACGTAATCGAGGGAGCCACAGCCCAGCACCTTTGCCACATTCTGTTGGCTAAAACAAGCCACACTCTGCACGTACTCAAGGGGAGGGCTCTATGCAAGTGCACGGTGCATTGGGCTCACCTTAGGGCGTCCTGCCACTGTCAGATGCAGGCATTACCAAGGCTTGAGGAAGTGAGGCCAGTTAGGAGACAGCGATGGTGATTCAGGCAAAAGGCACTGGGCCCTGAGCGAGGGCGATGGCTGTGGAGCAGGTGAGAGGTGGTGGGGTTCGAGAGACAGAAGACTTCACAGATTTGGCTATTGTAGGGGAGTCGGGGTGGGGGAAGAAATTTAGGAAGATGCCCATTTGGCAGGGGGTTTATGAGGGCAGATTATGAGCTCAGTTTAAGCACATTGTGATGATATCTAGTAGGGAAGCACAAGTGCGGGGGGGAGAGAGACTTGGTTGAAAATGAAGATTTGGCATCAGTGACATTTTTGCTTTGTTATAAGGCAAGGAAGTTGGCTGGTCCTCTCTCCTACTCCTGTATATCTGTGTCATAGAATAAACAAAAGTGTGGGGACACTATACCATGCCACTGAGTGGCACAAGTCCATCTTCCTGGCTTATCTCTGACCATCCCTGCAGAAAGCCAGAGTTGACACTCCATGATGTTTGCATGGAAAGTGTGGGGAGGGAGAGAGCCAGTCATCTCCCCCTGCCCCCTCTCAGAACCTCTGCTGGCCCTGCGATGGGGGTGGTTGGTAGCGCACCTCCTAAGCCCTGGCAGATACAGGAGGGCTGCACGGGGCTGAGCTGATGGCTGAAACCAAAGAAGCACCAAACCTGTTGTCAAAGCAGCTGCATAAACCATAAATTGCTTGTAGAATCAGCCCCAGTGGCTGTCAAATGGGAGGGAATGAAACAGGAGGAGCTATAGTTGGTATAGATTTCCCTTTGGTTTCTTCATCCAGCTCAGAGCTTGTAAGTGCAGGGATCCATGCTTTTTCTTGGAGACAAAAATCCATGGCTGTATTTTCCTTTGAATTCCCTTCGTCAGAGTTGGGGCAGGGAAGCTTTACAACCTTGGTGGGTGGTTCTAACGCGGAGCTGACTCTCATTCCCAAGAGAGCGTTGGAGAGCCTTCACTTTGCAAATTAAATGCCAAGACAGCCCTTCCCTGGGCCTTTGGGAGCTTCTTGTCATGTCGATCTTTATAGCGTCATAAATGTCTTTTTACAGATGAGGGAAAGTGATTCTGTGTATTTGTCTCTGCTTCATTTTTTTCCCCCTCACAGATTACAAGTTAAAAACTTGGTCAATCAAGTGGGTTCCCATGCCTGTGTCCAAGAGAGGGCCATATACTAGACATACATTGTGTGTTTTGTGTGGGTAGTGTGTATGTGTATTGAGAAGTGGCTTATTAATAAATTCAAATTTTAGCAAATGTTTTAGTTTACTTGGTGTTACTGAAGGATTTAAAAGAAAAAAGGCAAATAGAAACTCACACTGTTGTTTAGAACCATGATAAGGACAGTAATCTTTTCTTCTTTTTTTAAAAATAAATTTTATTGTGTATATTTGAGGTTTACAACATGATGTTATAGGATACATATAGATAGTAAAATGGTTACTGTAGTGAAACACATTAACACATCTATCCTCTCACATAGTTGCTTTTTTGGTGACAAGAGCAGATAAAATCTACTTATTTAACAAAAGTCCCTACTACAATATAATTTTATTATCTTTAGTCTTCATGTCGTACTTTAGATCTCTAGGCTTGTTCATCTGGGCAGTAATCTTATATCTTATATAACTTCTTCCCTCCCTCCCTTCCTTCCATCACTCACCCAGCAAACCTCTATTGAGTAGCTCCTATGTGCCTGTTATAACATTAGGCATTATGGATATTGAAATGGTTTAGAGGCATTCCCTGTCCTTGAGGAGCTGTCTACCCTTGCTGTGCCTTGAGAGCATTCCCCAAATTTAGAAGCAGGCTCATCCTGAATGCCAGTCAACAATAACCAGCTGCATGTTACTTTGGTGCCATCACTGCTGTGCCGTCTCTATGATCTCCATTTGGAATCCTTCCCAGCTGTGCCAATGGGTTTGCATTGATCCATTCACACTCTATCATCCAGTCTCCGGGTGACTAAGGACAACCTTTTACCCAATGACTGGCCACAGATGGGGGCACAATCTATGGTTCTGGAAGGTAGGAAAATCAACTGGAATGCATCTTTGGGAACTTGGAATTAATTAGGACAAAGTCTGAAAGGTGCAGTAAGATTATAGCCTTTACTGAGAATCATTTCCTCTCTCTCCTGGGTATTTTCCATTGTCATACAAGCATGCTCCAAGATACCATTAAAAACAACAGCAGCAAAAACCTGCCGTGGCAAAATTTCTTGAAAAAGTTGTCTCTCATGTCTGTATCCTCGTTTTCATCTCTTATTCTTACCGCTCCTTCCCATTTGGGCTTCTATTCCTCCCTGCAGGGAGATTTACTCTTGTAGGGTCACTGATGGTTTTCACATTGCCAGGCTCAACTGTGGCTTTTCTAGACCCATATTGGCAACTCAGCAGCATTCAACTCACTTGCGCATCTTCCCAGTTACTTTTTATTGGCTCTTTCTCTTTTATTTGGCCTGTCAACATTAGAGCACCCATGACCCCCAACTCTTCTGTAGTTAGAACCTTCACTGGGCAATTCTATGTAGCCCCAAAGCTTTCCACAGTACCCATAGCAGGCGACTCTAGAGTTAACCTCTCCTTAATCTTTCTCCTCCTATATCCAACTTCCCACTTGATTTCTCCATTTGGAAGTCTGAGAAGTACCTCCAATTTAACATGGCTACATAATAACTCCTTATTCTCATCTCCACTTCGTGTTCTTCTCTGTCTCAGAAAATGGAACTCAGTAGCTCAGGCCCCAAATCCAGGTTGGTGTCATCTTTGCTCTTTTTCCTCACACTCCACGTACAGGCATTTCAGCAAGTCCTCCAAAATATGGAACATCCCCATCTCCTCCTGGCCGGCACCACCTGGTTCCAAGCCACCAGCATTTCTTGTCTTTTCCATGGCCGCTCTTGCTTCCCTTCAATCAATTTGTACCTAGGTAGCTATAATATTTTTAAAAACATAATTCAGATTATTTTATTTTAAAATCTTCGGATAGAGTTCCATATAATTTAAAATAAAATCTGAGAGCTTAACCACGGCCTCCTCCATACACTGCATGAGCCCTGCTAGCTTGTCTTGTGCCAGCCCCTGCCACTCCCTTCCACCCACACTTTCTTCTCCAGCCACACTGGCCTCCCTTCCGCTCCTTGAGCTTCCTACTCATGCCCACATCAGGCCCTGCACCTGCTGCTCCTTTGTGCGGAATCCTCTGCCCCCAGATCTTCACGTGACTATCTCCTTCTTTACCTTTGCCTCTCAGTGGACACATCACTGCCTTATAATGGCCTTCTCTGGCCATCTGAAGATGCCAGGCACTTTGTCACTCCATCACAACAGGTGTTTTACTTTTTATTATTGTTGTTTCTCACTTTCTGAGATAATCTTGTTCACTTACTACTTACTTGTATTACCTGTCTTCCTCCAGTAGAATGCAACATAGGTGGGAGCACAGACCTTAACTATCTTACTTAATGCTCAATGCCCGGTGCCTGCAACAATTCCCCAGAGCACACAGTGGGTGCTTGTAAGTCACCCCTCTGCTCATGACACTTCACTTCCCATCTTATGCTGAGTAAAGGTCTTGCACTTTTGATGACCTACAGGACCTGTACGCAACATCTCTCCAACTACACTAACCACCCTCTCTAAGCTCATCTTCTTTCTTTCTTGCTCTGGTCACACTGTCCTGCTCATGCCATGTTGAACATGCCAAGTAGGTTCCTTTCTCAGGGTCTTTGCACTTTCTATGTCTCTGCTAGGAACTTTCTCACCCGAGATATCTACGAGTTTGCTATTTCATTCTTTCGTGTCTTTAACCGAGGGCTTCTCTCACTTTTCTATCTCAAATTTTAGTCTCCACCCTGACATTTCCTCTCTTCTTTTCTTTATTTTTCTTCTTGGCACTTCGTGCAATATAACCTGTTAATAGTTTACTTACTTTTCTGGTTTGTTTTCTATCTTTTCCTGTAAGTTCTCTAGGAGGGCAGGGATTTTTCTCTGTTTCACTCACTGCCTGTGCAGTACCTGGCACATAGTAGTTCTCAGTAAACATTTATAGAGTGAATGAAAAATTAGGTAGAGTCAGGTGGGCTCCATTACAAATTCTGGACTTCACTGGGAAGCCATCCAGTGATTTCAAGGAGAAAACTGTCAATGAGCTCTCCTTTGAAAAACTATTGCTTTGGAGACTTGGGGCAAATGGATTGGGAGAATAAGTGTGGATGCTGAGTGACAAGTTAGGGGAATCTTGAAGGAGTTTGGGGGAGAGATAGTAATAGCCTGGCTAGGGGTGTGGTCATAGGGATGGGGCAGAGGGGTGGATTTAAAACAGTTAAGAGGTTGAATCTATAAGACTCAGTGATCGATTAGAAGTGAGAAGCCAAGCCGCGTCAAGAACAAATCCCCAGTTTCTAGTGTGAGTACCTGTGTGAATGGTTGTTCTATTCCCGGGGACAGAAAACACTGGAAGAGGAAGAGATTTCAGGCAGAGAGGATCAAGGGCTCAAAGTCTTTGGGCTTGCCGAGTTTCGGGTGTCTGAGAGATAGCCCAGTGGAAATACTGTGCTGGCTGTTGGTCAGGAGCTCAGAAGATTTGAGTCATTCGCACATAGATAGTGCATGAAGCCATGGAATTGAATGATAAACAAAAACTGGTATTAGGTTGCACCTGTGAGACCAAAACTCACCAAGTATTTTTATGGTTCCGACATGGCTGTTCTCTCTGAGAGGATTCATTTGCTATTTTGAGTGTGTCGTAGTACTCACCATCTCTAACTGGAACCTTCAAGGGAGAATCCCTTCCTCCTGCCAATTCCTACCCGCAGCCATCCCATCAGGGTTTCTCTGGACACAACTGCAGCCCTGTCATTAGACTCAGTTCTGTTTTGGGGTCTCCCTTCTGCATCACCCCAACCAACTGGGTATGAAGAAGGGGTGAGGGATGGTGACAGTCACCCACCCCCGCTGTGGATGGGCCTCTGTATGTACCTGCACTCAGAACACTGTTATTCACTGTTACGTGGGAACGGTGGCTCAAGAATGAAAGTGCATAGAACTAACAGAAGTGTCTTCAATTGAAACAAGATCTTGGTTATAGTTCTGTGAACATTGTGATATCTCTGTTTTATCCTGAATCAGTTGTACAAAACCGCACATTTATTTTTGGCTTTTTTCCTTTTTAAATTTAAAATACTTTAAAAAATCAATTACATATTTACTGTAAACAGTTCAGTGTAGGTGGGCATAAGTGAAAAACACAAGTCCTTTTTCCTCTCTTAATTTTTTTTTCTTTTTAAACTGATTCAATTGATTATCCTGTTAAATTTTATTTTAAATTCAGAATTGGTTGGATTCAGCAACTTGGCGCGGTTCACTCTGGTCCCACTGACATGTCTTAGCAGCAGCTGTTTGCATGAATATCTTGCTTGGGCCGGGGTCTTTCATGCGGCTTCTGCAGGCAGCGTTTGACTCCACGGCACCTGGGAGTACAGTCAGATCTGTTAATTCCTGGGCAGGAGATGGCATGCTCTGGGGACAGGCAGCTGCCTCCCCTCAGGAGGACAGGGAGCAGGTGGGGCGAGTGAGCAATGTGCCACCAAATCCCTTGCAAATGTTCCCCCTTCCTCAGCAGAGGCTGCCAAACTGGCCGAATACCACGGGGAGATTTTTTCCACTGTGAACAACTGTCCCCAGGACGGTGAGCCGGGGATCACGTTTCGGGAATCTCGTGTTGCCCTTGAGAAGCCGTGTGGAAGGCTGTCCAGTGTGTGCAGGGGATCAGGAGGCTCCAAAGAGAAGTGATGAGTCACGAGGCGCTGGGCAGGAAGGGGGCCTTTCTGGAGGGACGGCGGGTACAGGGGGTCAGAAACTTCCAGCGTTCCCTTCAACTTTTCATGGAGGCGAAGTATCAAAATCATGACGGCTCACACTTTTAAAAATTTATTTGTTTCATTTCATCTTATTTTTCCTTCCTTTTTAAATTTTTTTATTTCATTTCAATTTAGTTTCCAATCCAATTTGAAATACAATATTATGAAATCTAATTTAAATTTAATAATTTAAGTCATTGAACACTTATAATAATGTTACTGTACTCATTTTCTTTCTTATCATCTTTTGGCTCTGAAATATATCATTAGTTTCACTGATATGTTCATTTCTTTCATTACCTTCATTCTCAGCACCACCCATCTCATGTATTGATCACACGTTATGCGTGAATACATCCTCTTTCGTACAATTTTCAAATAACACCGATCCCTTGTATTTGAGGGCACTTTACAGTTTGCAAAATATATTCACAATTATTCCCTCATTTAATCTTAAAAAAAGAAAAACCCTAAATTACCTTCTTCATCTGACTAAGGAAGAATCTAAAAGGGCTTGAGGGATTGCAGGAGTCAAACGGGATCTATCCTTCTGGCCAGGGTAGCTTTACCTCCATAGCATGTGCGAAGTGGAGGAGAATCAGAGCCCCCAAAGAGGCCCGTTGACAGCGGGATGGAGCAAAAGGAGGTCATTTACTAGAAGGTGTTTCCAGCTAATGGTGCGGATTGCGGATCTACATATCTTTTGAAAGACCCTGGGAAAAGAGCCTGGGCTGGCAGTCTTTCCCAGAGCAAATACAGGGCAAAGGAGGTGGAGGAAGAGGGAGAGGATGGCTGCCTGAGGGTGGGGGGTCAGAAGGCAAATCTGGTCTAGTTCAGTGACTTTACATCCCTGCCTGAGGCTCTGTTTGGCGCTTGACCATGGCCCAGCCCCTTTGTGACAGCACCAACTCAGATCAGGTGACTTTCTTAGACCCTGTACCTGGGGACAGGGAGGGGGGCTGGGGTATGGTGATGGTGCATTGGTTTGGTGACCGAGGGGATGGAAAGGGACTCCAGGAGGCAGCCAGCTGTTGCTGTTGCTGCACAACACAGCACACAGACAGCAGACGGGGGATGATGTACGTATCCCACACCACAGCTCTTCCTCCCTCACTCCCGGGCGCTGCCCATCACCAGGGCAAACCAGCCAGGTGAGACAGCTCCCCTCTGTTTCCACCCGTTCCCCTCAACCGCTAGTTTATGTGTCTTTGGGTTATTTGAGTCAGCACTTGGAACTCATTTATCCATATTTCACCACATAAGCATGTTTTTGGGGAGACTTTGGGGTAATCAGGATGGAACTCCGAGAAGGATCTGTTTCTGGGCTTTGCACTCTATTAAAAGGGGACAAACTTACCTGGACTCCATCCTTTGGGGCTTGGTTGGGTATAACATGAAGAGCCTTTCTTTCATCACATTCTGCTCTTTGTCTTGATATATAAATTGCTAGAATTAACTCTCATTGCTCCTGAGACAGAGAAGTGGGAAAAACAGTTCATCCTTACAGCATGGGTAAACTGAGGCTCGGGTTTGTAAAAGGAGCCAATGCCGAAGCTGCAAGAAAAATCACATACAGTGTATCTCAGAGTTTCCAGTCTTCAAGTGGCTGTTATAGGGAAGAAGGCTTGTTTAAGGCAGTTCAAGTACAATGGGAACACCGTGGGGTGGGGTGCTTGTCTGCCTCTGCCCCCAGCCAGCTGTGTGAGCTTGGGCAAGCCATTTTCTGTCTCTAGGCCTCAGTCTCCTCATCACAAAAATGAAAGGATTAGACTAGGTGATTGATATTGATAATATTGATATTTATAATTAATAGACTGATAATTTTAATATCCTTTGATGCAAAATGTAAAGCCTCCCAGCCCAGGAGATTGGCAAGGTCCTGGAGCAGTGGGACATCACTTCTCTGCTTTTAAACACCCTTGACACCATTTTGCTTTGCAACCTTCTCCAGATTTCTGTTCCCTCCCGTCCCCTGCTAGTGTAGATCTACCCAGATACACCCTGTTCCCCTTCCAGGCCTCACCCCCTTCATTCTGATCTCCTATATCTTCCGGGAATGGCCGCTGCTAAGGGGTTACCTGGTGATGACTTTGCTAAGCTGCCTCAGTTTCTCCCACACGACTAACAAGGGTCATCTGCAGAACAACGCTGGAGCTGGCACACATTTATTTTATCACCTCTCTATAGAAGGGTGCTTAAATATCTTGGGTCTCCCCAGCTCAGGGTCCCAAGAGGAGAGTCCTGTTTGTAGGAAACAATGGTGCCATTGCATACTTCCCAAGATGCCTCTAAGCTCTTTCTTTGGCCCTACGTGCCAGAACTTTTAAGATCAAATCTCTCTGCTCTTAGCCCATCTCATAAGTTCTCTGGTGAATAAAGGATGCATTAGCCTTCAAAGGGATAAACAGCATGGACCATGTAACCAGTTCTTGTGGAAACGATTAAATTCCACCAAACTACAGAATAATCAATTTCTGAAATCCCAGCTGGTGTTTGCTGGGAATATGTTGCTTCTCTTAGATAACATATTGGGGCTTTTTGCATCCAAGTCTGTAAATAGAATTTCCCAAAGTATATTCAGGAACACCAGTTCTAAGAAAAATGATGGCTTCGTGATGAAATAAATATTTGGGAAGTATTTGTACAAACTTAAATAGGATTTGTTTCTGCAGGATTTCTTAGAGGCTTTAACAAGTCAGTATACTTTGTAAGTCTTTAAGGAAGAGTATATAACTTGTAGCATTTTCCAAACTTATTTGACCACAAACCTATTTTTTTGTAGATTGTTTTTCTGAGTTATTGAGTTGCACAGAATTTACTTTTAATACCACCTCAAATGAAAGAAGTTGCTCTAATGCAACTTTGTGAAGTCGATTGGTGGGAAGATATTTTGGGCCAGGTTGGGTACTGAGGTGTTTGATATTTTACATTTTGGGTGGCTGTCTTTTCCTAATTAGCATTTGCTTACAGCAATCTGGTTTTGTGTTCATCTTCAAGAGCTCAATATTGCCCCCCAGTGGGTCCAATTGGATCCTGAATTTTCTATGCAATTGTCCTGAACTTAGGAAGTGACCTTGGCAGTTTCTACAAGATAAAATTTTTTAAAGTCACAAAAAAGATGATACTGCTATTGAACATGATATTGCTTACAACCCTTTATGACACAGAAAATACATACTTGTTTTGAAATGAGAAAATACAGGTAAGCAAAATGAAGACAATAAAAACCTATAATCTTACTGCTCAGTGGTTAACTAACACCTTTTCGACATGTATATACTTTCGGTTTTTTGAATCTACACACATACGAATTCATTCCCCTCTCTCACACTAGAAAGAAAAAATTTTTTCTAGCCTTTGTTGGGGTACATTTCATTTGAAGATCAAATAAAGAACCTGCTCCTTGGATATTTTTGTTCCTTTTGAAGAGGGTGGGAGGAGAGACAGGGTGAAATATTAAAGGGATAACTCAGGAGCTAAGTAACCCACTATGGTTTGTGGATAATAGCACCAATAGCTTCCAAGAGGAATATACACACTTCTAATGGCACCAAATGACAGTCTTTCCTGGCTGTGTTAGTTCCTGTGGCTTCTGTAATGAAGTAAGTACCACAAACTTGGTGGATTAAAATGACATCGATTTATTGTCTTACAGTTCAGGAGGATAGAAGTCCAAAATGACCTCAATGGGCTAAGGTCAAGGTGTTGGCAGCGATGGCTCCTCCTTTCCTTGTCTTTTTTAGCTTCTAGAAGCACCTGCATTTCTTGGCTGGGGGCCCCTTTTCTCATATCACATCGACCTCTTGCTTCCATCATCATGTTTCCTCCTGCTGACTCTGACCCTCCCACTGCCCTCTTCTGAAGACCCTCGGGCCCCCTGGATAATCCAGGATCATCTCCCCATCCCAAGATCCTTAAATGTATCCCTTTTACCATACAAGGCAACATACTTGTAGGTTCTGGGGATCAGGGCATGGAAATATTTGGGAGGGCCATTATTCAGTCCTCCGTACTGGCTTTTCATTTGTTTTTAAAGATTTAAGACAAAAATTTGGTGTTCATTTTCTGGAAGTCATGGTTTCTAATGGCCCTGGATTGATCTGGTAGATATGAGAGTTTGTTGGATGGTGGCAGAAAGTTAAATAAAGCCCACTTGTGTCACCTGCCTCGCCTGCACTTCTGGGATTGACACAAAGGGCTTTGGCCACCTACTGCATTGGGCATTCTTGGCATGGTTCAGAGTCAGGTCCCCAAAGCTGTTGTGTACCATCCTTTCCATTCTAAATCTGAGAACTTAGCACTTCAGAGTGTTCCCTCCACACTTCTTGCTTGGCTACGTGCCCCCTTTGAAGTTCTGTACCAGTTGTCGTCTATAAATAAGGCATGACCAGTGCCATCAAAGCCCTGAGAAGGGCACAGCTCACTTACAGGAACACTGAAAGTGCAGGATGGCCTTAAGGGGGGATCCCGGTTTCACACTTCTTTCTCAACCTCTCCTCAATCCTCCCCCTTCCAACCTGGTGTAAAAAATACATGGAGGCCCCAGAGAGAACAATCAAAGCCCTGTCACACTTGGCAGTCTCTTTTTTGCTTCCCTTTAACAAGAAGGAAGAAAAAAGAACTGAGCATTTGGATGACAGCCCAGTAGCCCACATTGGTTCAGGCTTTCCCCAGGCCAGTGCCTCCTGGATATCTCCCTGGGAGACACCACTAAGCATGGCGTCATTGATTGGGGCTTCCTCTTGACCTATCCTTGACTTTACTATGCCAGGTTATCTCATCTCATCCTCGTGACTGCACCCTGGAGCTGGAGTATAAGAATTTCCGCTGCACAGATGGGGAACTGGGGCTGCAGAGAGGTTAGTTAGTGCTCCCCCCAATTTTTCACTTCTAAGCACACATAGAAAATGATGATATTTGAACTTCACCCTTAAGTAAACTGAGAGGGCAGCTCAAGGCAGAGGTAACTGGCCTTGGTCTCCAGCTGCCCCAGGTGCCATTAGCAGTGGTCCTGAAGACGGCAAGACCTCAGCACACCTGTGACCCATCCACAGTTAGGTAACTTGCCCAAGACTACAAGATTGGTAAGATGTAGACTTGAAGCCATGTTTATCTGATTCTTGATTCTAGATTTCCCCTCCCTCCCCAACACTTTTTAGAAATACCAGTTTCTCCGGAAGCATCTCAAACCGAAATCATCATCTTGCCTCTAAACCATCTTCTCTTTCCTGTTATCCTGCGGTCTCTCTTGGGCTAGGTTCCCTAGAAACAGAGCCTGGGACAGGCATTCCTGAGCAAGGTGTTTATTGAGGGAGTGGCCTCAGGAGATAATTTGTAAAGGGATTGAGCAGGGGAGGAAGCAAAGACATGGTTTAGCTGAACTCTAGCCTCAGCCTAATCCCTCGGGGAGCTTCGGAGAGTGAATGGCATGAGGGAGTTGTTCCTCTCGGAGGCCAGGGGGCTGGCCTTTTGCAGTCTGCAGCAGTCAGTCCATGGCTTTGGGCTGCTCTGGGGGAGGATGTGATCTTCCAGGCATTTCTGGGCAAGGTGGCTCCCAGCCCTGAGGGTAATTTTTGGGAGAAGGTTGCGGCTATAAGGGAACCCCCACTCACAGCAGCTGGGGGACGGGTACCCTGGCCTGGTAGAGAGCATCTGAGCTGGGCATCAACAACCCCCACCACGTGGTCTCAGGCATCACACCTCATCTGTCCAGCTGCCCACGCTAGAAACCCCACTCAACTGTAATGTCTCTTTTACTACAATACATTGTGTCATTGGGCAATGTCTCTGAGTCTGTGCTAGAAATTCCTTTCAAACTTATTCTCTCTTCTCCGTGCCTCTGGCTGCTGCTGGAATTGAGGCAATCATCATTTTTCTATTAGTATATATACAAAATCATCATCATTATATTAATCCATTTTCCTTGGACTATTCCCAATGCCTTCTCTTTTCTCTTTTTGCATCTGTTTCCCCCCCTGCCAATCCTGATGGCCTGCAGAGTTACCCCTTGGTGTTCGTTGATATCATTTGGTGGCCTAAAAACACTGATGGCCTTCCAAAGCCTATAGGGTAAAATAATCATTTCTATGATATGGTCAAAAATACTCTTCAGGCTGGGCTAGGTGGCTTACATCTGTAATCCTGGCACATTGGGAGGCCCAGGGGGGGAGGATCACTTGAGGCCAGGGTTTGAGACCAGCCTGAGCGGGACAATGAGACCCTATCTCTACAAAAAATAAAAAAAATTAGTCGGGTACGGTGGTGTGCACCTGTAGTCTCTGCTACTGGGGAGGCTGAGGCAGGAGGATCGCTTGAGTCCAGGAGTTTGAGGTTGCTGTGAGCTATGATGATGCCACTGCACTCTAGCCTGGGCAACAGAGCCAGACCCTGTCTCAAAAATAAAAAACAAAACAAAACAAAACTAAAAACCTCAAAAAACCTCTTTATAAGGTGGCCCTCCCCACCTGTCTGTCAGCATTTCTCCCATTTTCCTAGTGCCTCTCAGAGCCACACAGAGGTGTTCGTCCTTTCTCAGACACACTCACTGTGTTTTTGTTGGATGAGTTAGTGAATTAAGAGTGATGGTTTTATGCAGAGGTTTACATTTCAGGTTCATATGGAGAAATTGTCTATTCCTCAAAGATTGTCTGAAAACTAGGTTACCGAGAGCGGGAGCTCAGGTTGTAATCTGAGGTCTGAACTTGGTGTGGACTCCACTTTCTCTTATGTGCCGCTTGTTTTAGCTTACAATATTGTAGTGAACGCCTTACCTGATTAAGGTTTATTTGCTTGTTTGCTTTTTAAATGTTCGAAAGTCAGAGATTATTCTATCATGACCAGAATCTTGCCTCTTTTGAATCCGCCCAGGCACTGTCCCCCCAACCCCACACTGAACCCGTATTGTTTGACTTATTTCATGATTCAAATTGGTGTATCAATGTCTACATTGAAAAGATATGGAGGGATCAATTATATCTTAAGGTGATGCTGCTGGTCTTTACAGGTAATAAAAAAATAAGCAGCAATTATAGCTGTTTTCCTGCAGCTCTGGTCAGGAGTGGGTGGGGCTGGCTGGGGGACACAGGGAATGAAGCCCAGAAGGAAGTACAAGGGCTGCCCGAGGGTGAGTGTGGGTCAGGGCCGCATGAGCCATCCAAACTCAGCATTACTCGGGAGTGGCCAGAAGGACGGAAACCAGGTCTGAGTGAATGAGGCTGCAGCCAGAGGCAGATGGACAAAGAGGACAGGTTTTGAGGACTGAGGAGGACAGACTCTGGGAAGCTTAAGCTGAGGGGATTTGCAGCCTTAGTCTTGGGCTTGGAGGGTGCTACTAAAGGCACAAAGGAGAATCGGATTGAATTGTGCCTCTTTTTAAAAAATTATGTTTTCTCCATATGTATTGACCTACTATTTAGAAGTGTTGTATAAGTTAATATTTTTCACAAACAAAAAATTTTTTGTTTCTTTTTAGCTGTACATATAGCTGCAAGGGTCATAGCAGTTCAGCTGTTGGATTTAACCCCAGAAATCTCTGAGTAGGCGTGGGGCTGCGGTTTGCATCTCGAGACCACGGCACATCAGACCTCCGGTGTAATGTCCACACCTTAAACTTGCAGCCCCTCCCAAGGCCAGCTGGTCCTGCCCTAGTTCTGCTGCTTTATTTTGCTCTTTCTCAGTATGTAGCTTTCATCTGTACTTTGGTATTTACACTCCTTCAAAGAAAATTAGTCTCTTTCCTTTTCATCTATGGACATCTCACCCCTCCGTCTGCGTCTCACTCAGATGTCAGCCTCTCCAAAGGCCTCCCTGATCATCTAAGAGTGAAGCGACCACTCCTTTCTCTGAATTTATCATTTGTCCTTTTTCTGTGGTGCTTCCTATGTCCTGCCCTGTGTTGCTTTGTTTGTAAATATGTTATTATTATTTTTTTTTTCCAACTGGATTGAAAGCTTCTGGAGGGCAGAGGTTACCTTATGGCCCTCACAGCAGCTAGCTTGGCATCACAGGTGCTCAGTGAACCCTTGCTTTTTTGATTAATTGGATCATATTAGAATTAAAAATCCTGATTTACCATCTGCTAATTCAGTTTCTTTATTAAGTGATAAAGAAATGAATGCAACTGATGACAGCACATACTAGTCACAGGGTCAGTTCTTTAGGATGGTTGCCGGGTGTCCATCTGTGCTGGGGGTCGTGGTGGGGCTGAGGGGGAGGTTTCTTTCTAAGTGCATCTCCCTTTTCTATGTCTCCCTGAGTTTCCCTTATAGCATTGGTGCCTGTTCAGTCCATACAGAACAATGCATATATCAGTTATGGCTGGGAACACACATTTGAGTTCATGATCCAGAGATTTGATTGCTAGTCCTGACTGCACACATGCTAGTTAGCTGTGACTTTAGAAGGGCAGACTGATATTTCTGGGTGCCACTCTTTTCTCATCTTTTCCATCTGTAAGATGGTACAATAGCTCACAAGGCTGTAATAAGGATTACATGAACTAATGAGTTAAAAAAAGGAAACTTTGAAAACAAAACAAACTGAAATAAAAACCCAACTATGTTATCATAGGATGCAAATATCCTGAGCATAGTGTCTCATGCATAGTCCACACAGCAGATGTGTTGCATAATCTTGCTCATGATTTGTAACTTTATTAATTTATTCATCTGTCCATCCACCTATCCATTATTCATCTTATTGAGCACCTATAATGTACCATATATCATGTGCCAAAATTAAAAGTCTTACACAGCATGTGGTGAGACTGGGTGTGCCACCTGGGGAAGGTTGGCTGGCACTCAGATGAGTCCCTGCAGGTGGCAGTA
This sequence comes from Propithecus coquereli, assembly GCF_000956105.1. Classification (NCBI taxonomy): domain Eukaryota; kingdom Metazoa; phylum Chordata; class Mammalia; order Primates; family Indriidae; genus Propithecus; species Propithecus coquereli. The sequence goes on from NW_012148507.1 coordinate 2,333,902, forward strand.
CTCTCCTGAGCAGACGACCCAAGTCCATGATGCAGCCCAATTCAGAAACCTTAGTTGCCAAGATAACAAGGGAGATTGATTGCTTTAGGTGAGTTCTTCACCAAATTCTAAGAGACTGCAGTGTTATTCTCTGATGCTTGTTGGTTTGTGATCTGGTGGATCCTGGCTGGTATAGCTCTCCCTATACACCTGCCTTTGAGAGCCAGACTGTAATCAGACACTTGCTTGGTGGCACGGAATCAGAAGTGGGGGCTGGTGATGGGATTCGAATGTTTACGGGCATGCAGCTTACGTACCTGATGCAACCTTCTCTACAAATGATGCCCTCGAATGAAATCAAACAGATGTGGTTCCCATGCCCAGCTCTACCCCTCACTAGCTGTGTGACCTTTCATACTTTCCTTGTGCCTCATTTTCCCTATTTTTAAAGCAGGGATAATGATAGAGCCTACCTCTATGGTGGTTATAAGGAATGAATGAAATAGTCAATGAAAAAGTTAACAGAGAGCTCAATACAGGCTAGTAATTATCAATTATTAGTTTTAAATATCTGACATGAGTGTACATGATGAGTCATATTCATTCACTGATTCATTCACAGATGTTTACTGAGTACCTACTATGTGCTGCCCCTGTGAACAATATGAGTTCTGTCCTTGTACTTCTGGAGCCTATTCAGCTATATTTAATTAACCATAAAGAGATGTATGACCCAATTTGGTAGAGATGGTGGGTCTCTTTAAAATGGTGAGTATCTGACACTTTTTTGTCCTTAGCTTTCAGTTACAATGGCAGCTACGGGGTTGCTGCTTTTTACTGGTTTTAAGTGAGTCACAAGTCCATCCAGATTTAGGAGAAGGGAGATGTAGATCCACCTTTCAATGAGATAATTGACAAAGAATTTGTAATCATTTTTTAAAAAACCACCACACTACCCATCTTTACAAATAGACTATCTGAATGGTTTTCTGTGATACATTAATAGCTTTACGTCTTACTGAGCAATTTGATTCATTACTTGTTGTTCTCATGATTGAAGTGTGATGACAATCTTATTCCTAGATTTTTGGAGTTGTCCCACTGTCATTGTTTATATGCACCCCCTCATCAGGTATTGGACTCTGTCCTGTTTTCTCAGCTATGCAGCATTTGCCAGCCAAGGGGCAAACATTTCTTCCATCTGTTAGACAGTTTCCTTTAAGATATAAAACTTAACAGTATCATAACATTCTGCTGCTAAATAAAGCGTTCCACCGGGCTACAGAAATGTATGACTTCAATGTCACTCATAATTTTAAAACTAAGTGTGAGATGCACTTCAGAAGTCTCAGCTGGGCTCCTGAACCTCAGATAGTAACATGGTATCAAACCAGATAAAAATTAATTGCTTTCGTGCTGCTGCTCCCTGCTGGTATGATTTATTTTAAATTCTGCCGAACCCTAGGAGAAAGAGCTGCACTGTAATTCAGAAACTGACATATGCTGTTTTGCCCACATCTCTCACAGAAGCTCCAAGTTCAAAGACAAGAACGTTTCTGTGGTCTGGAAAACATTGGATATTGCAACATCTATTTTATCTGACTTGGCAGGAATTGAGTTCTTCCACTTAAGTGAATTTTGTGAGCAACTGAAGTGTACCCCCTTTGAGTGCCAAGTATTTTAGAAAATGTTTTATTTTTCTGGACTAAGATCTGTCTAAACTGTATCACATTCATTTCCCTGTTTTCTTGGATGTAGAGCGATCAACCATTCTGGGCTTTCCTGTTTTAGCACTAAAAATTCCGTGTCTTGGGAAAGCTCCCAGGCTTAAGCAAACTGGGATAGCTGGTCACTTTACAGTTAGATGTGAACTTGATTTCATGACTTGTTGATGATTCTGTGCTATCGGTATGGGTGTGGTAGGTTGAATGTTGTAATCCAACGGTGCCCTCGGGATGACTGAGGTGTACAGCACCGTATGCTCCCAGACCACGTGATGCTGGAGTAGCCAGTCGGCTCTGTTGGTGTGAGTGAGGAACCACCTGTACTTCAGTGCTGCCCTGTAGGTGCGTGGGCTTTGTCAGCTATATCCACCTGGGCCACCCGTGTCCTTGTGGGTTTTCAGAACTCTCATCAGAAGGGTAGCCGTCATCAGAGTTTAGCTTCTGGATATAACTGGGGTTATTCTTCTCAAAATAAGTTAGTGAGCAAAAAGGACTTCGGACAGAGGTAATAATGGCAAATTACTTTTGAGTAATTTTACTTAGTAGGAAAGAAAACCTGTCTAAAGAAGCTTGGAGGTAAATATTTCACCTGTAGCTCAGACCTTCTGGTGGGACAGATTTATTTTCCCTCCAAACTGGAGTCAACGTATTCATTCTCCTCAGGATGTCAATTTAATGAGAAAGATGATATTAATATTAAACCGGGGGAAATGTAATCGCCTTAGTTTTGTTTTTCCACAAAGAAGGGAAACTAGGGATACTTGAAGAAAAGAAAGGAGGACGAGGTGGGCCAATCCTGGACAGATGAAAGGGGAATTGCGGGGAGGATTCTGATGATACGGAGAATGTGAGGAGGTGGCTGGGCCACAGCTCCGAGGCTGGCAACACAGGGACGGGTCTGGGGAGGAGGAGGACAGTGGCTTCAGGGCCCCTCTTGCCCAGTGAAGTTCTTACCTGGATGGGAGGGCCACGCCAACGTCCTGCTGTCTGGATTATCTGCCTGCTTCTATCAGCAACATGCCCGTAAGTTGAAGGGTATGATAGAACAAAACAAGCTTGAAGAGGAGAAAGAAAAAAGAAGAAAAAAAAATGCATCGAGCATTCTTAGTTTTGATTTAAAACCTATGTTTGGCCTTTGTTGCCCCATCTACTCCGGAGTGCTTTTCCTCAACTGGATTTGTCAGGCTTTCCCACTCATGTTAAGTGCCTACTCTATACAAGGTGCAAGACAAAATGTTTTGGGGTACAATTCCTTTCCTTGAGAACTGTACCATCTGGTTTGGAAATGGCACGTATAACTCAAATGTTCCAGGAATCACCAGCCTGTGCAGACTCATGAGGTCACATGTACAGTTGCACCCACCCAAATTTTGGTGACTTTGAACTGTACATTTGCCCATGTGGGAACTTAGCTTTCTCTTAGAGTTTATGTATCCCAGTTAGGGTCCTGCATAACAGATGGCATACTATGGCAGAAAAATTAATAAAGGTGTTATTTCTGAGAGGTATGACCAGGATTTAGAAAAAGCAATAAGGGATAGTGCATTACATGCACACTAGGGTAAGTACAAGCTGTTGCCACCTTTAGGCCTGAAGGAGCAAAGAGAAGGGCACCAGAACCTGCAGAGAGAGTGAGAGAATGAGAGAGTGAGAGAAGGCGCACTATGGGAGGGTCTCCCTGTTGGAAGCTGAGATCTAGTAGGGATGGGACTGGGGGAAAATACCCGTATCACATCTGTCCCTTGGCACCTCCATCTGGGCTCCGGGTGTGGTCCTCGATTGTGAAACCAACCAGATGCCAATGGGCAAGGAAGCTCACTGGTGCAGTGCACACAGGTCGCCCTTCCAGGGCACAGAGCAGGGTGAAGCAGGGTAGAGGGTAGATGTGGGGGGTCTAATGGAAGATATCCAGCGTGCTGACTGCAGAGAGCTCCTTAGATGATGTCCATCTTGTCCTTCCCCTTCTCTGTGGAGTGTTATCAATGTCTGTGGAGGGCGTGGCTACCCTCCCTTCAGTGGCAGGGAAGCATGCATGGGCTTCCTTCTGATGAGCCTTTGTCCTCATTATTGGGTCAGAGACTTGAGCTCATGACTTTATTTAGAATTTCTATGTGAAGGAGGCTTTGGAGTATGATTAGATGGAAAGGAGGGCTTGCCTGGATGTTGTGTTTGCATAGCACACCTAGGTGTGTGTGCACATGTGGGTGACCTGGGGTGGATGATGGAGCTCACAGAGGGGATACTTGATGTTCCCCAAGACTCCATGTGACATAGAGTGCCTGCGGAGTTCTATAACATCTTCTTTTAGGCCTTGGGGCATGAAATGGCTCATTCCACCTTATTTCTTTTACAGTAGAGCTTGATTGCCCACTAGGAGGTTCCTGCAACACAGAGCACAGAAACAAAAGTCTTGGGTATCACTGTGATTCTTTTAGTCAACAGAGGGGAGGGGACTACGTTTCTATAAGAAAATTGGTGTGATTTTAGGGTGAGGTCTTGACAGCTAGGCTGCCAAAAAGAACTGTAAATATCCATTAGAGGCTATTTACTCAAGGATGGGTGGGTTAATTTATGGGAACCTCTTGCAGAAATAGTAAGAAATAAAATATGTTTTAGTCGCAGGAGACTTATCAGGAGACTCTACAACAATAGAGTAAAATAGTCTGATTATGTTTCTGTCTCCCCTGTCAGACAGCAAGCACTTTGAAGGCAGAAACTGTTATAGTCTTCAAAAAATTGGAATTACCTAAGTGATTTATGAATATAATTTTTATAAAGATAAAAAGTTACCAATAATGTTGAAATTGCCTTTGACTATTTTCCCCAAACTTGGCCTGTTCCCTCCTTCCCATTATCCACGTGCCAGGCATACAACTGTGGTTCAAATGATGATTGTTGGTCTGCACTAGAGGGCTCCAGGGTGGGAACTGAGGTTCAGCAGGTGGCAAGATGGCCAGGTGATTGACTCCCTACCTGCCCCAACCTGGCCAGGCACCCTCTCTCTACATCACTGGCTGCAGTGCTACAAAAATCATTTGGCTTGTCACTGGTTGCCAAGCTGTGACATACAGCAGAGTTGGTATAAACTTCCACACTTTCTAGAGGATAGTTTTACTGTTCTCATCACAGTTGTGGCCACATTTCCACGGTCTTAATCTGGTTCTGCTGAAGATGCTTCCCCAGGTCTGCTGATGGTCCTTGGAGGTGGAGACTCAGGGCTATCAAACTCTACGAGGATGACTCCTCTCCCAAAGGGAAGGGTGGGGAAAGAAGATGAGCACATCCTATGGTCACATACCACAGGGCCTAGACTAACGTGATCAGAAAGCAGGTGATATCAATTGGAATGGGCAGTGGGACAGAGACAGAGAAGTCAGACGTGGACCAGGTAAGAAGGTGGTGTTGACCTTCCTAGGACCGGTGGTTCCCTGACTCCTTATCAAGAGATAGTCAATTAAAAAGTGGGCAAAAGACATGAACAGATGCTTCTTAAAAGAAGAAAGACAAATGGCCAAGAAACACGAAAAAATGCTCAATGTCACTAATCATCAGGAAAATACAAATTAAAACCACAATGATATATCACCTCACCCCAGTCAGAATGGCCTTTATTGAAAAGTCCAAAAACAATGGATGCTGATGTGGATGCAGAGAGAAAGGAACACTTATACACTGTTGGTGGGACTGCAAATTAGTACAACCTCTATGGAAAACATCATGGAGATTCCTCCAAGAACTAAAAGTAGACCTACCATTCGATCCAGCAATTCCACTACTGGGTATTTATCCAGAGGAAAAGAAGCCATTTTATCAAAAAGATACCTGCACTTGAATATTTATTGCAGCACGATTCACAATTGCAAAGATATGGAATCAACCCAAGTGCCCATCAATTCATGAGTGGATTAATAAAATGTGGTATATGTATACCATGGAGTACTACTTAGCCATAAAAAAGAAGAATTAATACCTTTTGCAACAATCTGGATGGAACTGGAGACCATTCTCCTAAGTGAAGTATCACAGGAATGGAGAAACAAACACCACCTGTGCTCACCATTAAATTGGAACCAACTGATGAGCACTCACGTGCACAGAGGGAAGTAAAACTCAGCGGAAATCAACCAGGGGAGAGGGGGATAAGGGGAGGGGAATAAACCAACCTAATGGGTACAATGTACACTATTTGGGTGATGGGCACACCTATAGCTGGGACTCAAGCATTACAAGAATGATCCATGTAACCTAAAACATTTGGAACCCCCTTAATATTTTGGAACAAAGAAAAACAGAGAGACAGTGAAACCAACGACTGAGACCCACGGTCTGGGTCCTACTGGAAGGTGATGGGTGTGAGTCAAGGATTTCCTCCTGGTTAAGGAAGCAAGGCCAGGAGGGAGAATGGAAAGTATGAAAATGAAAGGGGCTAGTCAACCTTTCTCAGCAAGACTTTGAACAAGTCACTTTCTTTCTCTGCTTCTTTAGACTCATACGCCTACAGTGAGTATAGAAATATCTGCTCAAATACTGGCTTTCTGAGTCTGTCTTCTGGATGCAGAGCTGGAGACTGCTCATGCCTGGGGACCAGCCCTCTAGTGGCCCTCTCTCCTCGGCCACCTGTTCGGTCACTGACTTACTGGCCAATTCTTTCAACGTTGAATGCCTGTCTGTCTCATGTGTGGACTCTTACTTAGAATTCTTGTCTAGGGTAAAAGCAGTCAGTGGAGAAAAATGCAAGACACTCTTTCTTTGGTCACTAATAAAGGGCCCCGAGAAAAAAGCCTAAGTAGTTTGTGTTAATCATTAAACTTGCCCTGTGGTCAGCTCTGAATTTTTACTCTGGTACACGTTTGGCTGGGACACAAACAAGTTAGGTGAGTTATAGTCCAACATGAGCGAGTTACCTGCACGGTAGCTGCAGGCTGGGCTCTAACCAGATAACACCGCCGTCGCTTCTTGGCAGAGAGAAACAAGATCATTTAGAGAGGAAAGATAATTTCTCCCTTGAGTCACAACGAGACAGATACAGAAAAAAGGTACTGTTTGATTCAGAAAAGTCTCTGCTCTTTCTTTCCTGGGTATTGTATCTCTTGTTGACATTATGGGACAAAAGGAAATGGAAGATCTATAGTAGCACCTTGCAGCTTTGTCTCTCAATGTCCCAAAGGAGGGGAAGCCAAGAGGGAAGGGGGGAAGAAAGGTAGAGGAGAGAGACAGACAGAGAGAGACTGGAGGAGAAAGAGAACATGACTAAACACACAGAGCTCTCCTCTGTGGTTGAAAATTTTCTGATTAAAAGAAACAAAAGGAGACTGAGTTTATCCTTAGGAAGGATCAGTGGATTGGCTAATCCACACTAAGAAAACTTATATTTATTATGGACTTGGTTGTTCTGTTTTAGAGGAAAAGATGCAAATTTGAACATAGGGTTTTAAGAAAACCAATGTGCGAATGTTTATTTCCATTGTTCCAAGCTTGGGGTTGGTGCTGAAATGAAATAAATGGTAAAATCATGCAGCCAGATTGAAAACAGAGTCCCCTGGACCGAGGACATTCTGTTGGGTGTCAGGAGCAAGTCACATCCCCTGCTTTTGGGCTATGTAGCAAATACTCTTGGGTACCTTTCTCTACGCAGTAGACATATTTCTGAAAATTGAATATTTGTAAATCGAATTCTATTCCAAATAGATGTAAAGGTGTAGTGAATTTTGCAACTTATGGAAATACTTGCTGAATCCACTTGAAAACTTTAGAATTCCTTTCCTAAATGCAGGTAGCCTCTACTCTTACTCCTTTC
>NW_012148507.1:2342978-2344183 GCF_000956105.1 Propithecus coquereli
TTACTTATCCATTGAAAAATTGAATTAAAAGTATTGTTTTGGGAGATGTTGAAGTATTCGGCTTTTGGATTTAAATTTTCTGTTCAGGAATTATTTTTTTCTATTTAGTAGCTGAGGTTATATACTAAATTGTTATGAATATATACTTCAGTTTTTAGTGGCCAGTGGAGGTTGCTGTTATAGTTCATAACTTTTAATAACAACTTATAACCTTTCTTTTATAATTCCTTTTTGGGCTATATGATGTAATTCTTTCTAGGTTTTACTGCTCTACCTTTGCAAAGGGAGTAACTTGTCTTAGTGATTAATAACTATTTGTATTAAAAATCTCCTTTTCTCAAATCATGTCTCCAATTTTCTCTGGATTTGGTTATCCTCTGTATCTTTTTATGGCATTTGTTTTTGTTCTTATTTAGATATTAATAGAAGTATCTAATTTTCGAAGGCTAGGGATGATCTAGTCTTGCCAGGGCTGCAGTTATGTTAATATGAAAGGTTCCCTACCACCCTTGGGGATGCCGTGCTCCACCTGCATGATTGTACATGAAGCCCTGGGCTAGCCACAGTTTCTGATATGGAAACGTATAAAGAGTTCTGTAGATAACAATTTCCTTGCTTATTACCTCACTAAGGAGCTGACTGGTTTTTGCTGGCTTCCTGGAAGTGGCTTTGCCTTCACCAAGCCATGTCCAGAAACATCGTCAAAGATGGAGAGATTGATTAAGGTCATGCTCAGCTGATGGTCTATAGGGGAAAACCCAACCTAGCATGTGAATTCCACACTGTTCTTTTTTTTAAAAAAGGATTTTCCAGCAAAATGATCCATGCTTCAGTCCCTCTCTGAGCAGACAAGGCAAAAATCTAGGGAATTTGTATCCATTTGCGAAGTCACTCTGATCGTGAGGGGAAACCAGAGGACATGGCTCTAAGCAGAAGAACTGAAATATGGACAACTTCCCAAAGTCTCTTCTCTCCAGGAAGAAGAAAAAAGTGATGATCTTTACAGTTAAATATGGCCACCTGATTAAAGAGTGGGAACAATTGGAGAGGGAGATTGCAGGGGTTCAGTTAGGGCCCAAGTGTGTCCCTGAGGCTTTTTCCAAAGGAAGTAGAAATTTAGGATTGTTCTGATAAACACTGGGTTTTTGAATGTCCAAGATGAGAAGAATCAGTCAGAGTCTTCCTTAAAATGGAGCAGGCACACC
>NW_012148507.1:2344233-2345612 GCF_000956105.1 Propithecus coquereli
TTTTGGTTATTTCAATCAGGACATACCTGTAAGATGAGTTTATTCTAAGTGGTTTTGGAGATATTATTTTTCTGGGAGTTTATTGTGGCTTTTATGTTTTCTGGCATAGCTGCTTCTTAGTCTTTTCTTAAAAATACATACATTAAATGTATATTTAGTAATATATGTGTATGTGTTTAATTTTTCAAACTTTCAGAAAACTTCAGGGCCAGTATTTTTAAGGGGATTTTGTCTGTGCCCTGACTTGGGGGTGCTGGAGAGGGCAGGTGGCAGGGTGCTAAGGCATACATAGCAGTTTCCAGCCAGGCTTCCGTGGGTTCTGGCCAACCCACACAAGTATGAAAGCCATTTTTCTCAGATTTAGGTAAATCTAGGTTTAGGGTATTTAAATATGTATTCATGAATTTGAATTTACTGGACCCTGTTAGGGTCCTTTGCACTAAGAAGGTTGTGGAAATAGAAAACTGATCCCTGAATCTCTCCAAAAATTGTACTGTCTAGAAGGAGAGGTATACATGGTACTGCGTTATCTGGTCCAGGCTCTGCAGACGTAAGCTAGAGGTTCATTGGGGAAGGTGGGCGAGAACTGGAACGGCTGAGGAAGGAGTCAGTGGAGGAGGGCTCCTGAGCAGGGCCACGAAGGAGGGCTGGGCTCTCAGGAGGCTATGGAGCCAGTTTAGGGAATCTGGGAAGGGACCAGCAGGGGCCAAGGCGGAGGCTGACGTGTGCCAGGCTTGTCTGAGGAGAACAGCAGGGCTGCGGTGCAGGTTCAAATTGGAGAGCAGCTCGAGGGAAAGCTGGAACTGTAGGACGGGACAAAGCAAGACCCCACCATTTGCTAGTATTTTAATATCTGGAATTTATTTTTAAAAATTCAGCTTTTGTCCAATAGCGAGTTAATGAAAGAGGTTATCATTTATCCAACTTACACATGCACAAAGTAAGCTGGTAGGACTAGGCAGGGATGGAGTGGTAAAGACTTTATGTAAGATTTTTAGATGATCCTTTTCCCCTTAGCTTGGAAAGATGGTGGGTCATTAATTTACCTTATGGTGAAGACGTTAGGGCCATATTTATATCATATCTCCTTAATTTCCCAAGTTTCAGTACAGCAAGTGTACGGAAGCAAAAATCATAGTAATTTTTTACTTTACTCTTTATAAAGTGCAAAATCTATGTTGCTCCAATCAAAGCTGAAAATGCTTTTAATGTCCGAGCTATCTTGAAAGGGTTGATTGAAGTGGACACCATGAATACCTGGCTGACGTCTCTGATGAGTATTGAAGTTCTACTTTTGGCAGGTAAGTAGAATGTGTTTTTGAAGGGATTACAGAGAAGAACACCATAGATTATTTTGAGAACTATTATTGATATATAAA
>NW_012148507.1:2346857-2385353 GCF_000956105.1 Propithecus coquereli
ACCCCTTAATATTTTGAAATAAAAACAAACCAGAAAAACCCCCAAACAAAACAACAACAAAAAATGGGGATTCTGAAGGTGTATTTCTCTGACCAGCAGCACTTGCTTAGAAATGTAAATTCTTGGGCCCCTCCCCAGACCTACTGAACCAGAAACTCTGAGGGTGGGGCCCAGTGATCTGTGCTTTATCAAGATCTCCTGGTGATTCCGATGCATGCTAAATTTTGACTTAAAATACTGGGGAAGCTAGTGGATTGAAGCTGACCTTCAAAACCTGTGTTTTTCTCACTCGTTTACAGTACCGTGCTTGAGTTTACGTATTGAACCTGGAGAAGGTAGCCTTGCAGGGGGAACATGGATCACGGTCATTTTTGATGGTAGGTTTGGGTTTTACCAAGTGCAAGTTTCTTATTTATTGATCCACAATGCTAAAGATATGAATGTTTGGATTTCTTCCTTGTCTAAGGACAGGTGTTAAAGAAGGTCTGAAGGGAGGTGGACAGACTGAACAACTTCTGTCTTTGCAGATGCTCATTGCTAATGTCGCAGAAGCAGATCACACCACACTGCTACAAGTCTATGTCCACTATCTTACCGCGAGCTATGGGATGGGACTCTGGGAACCCTAAATGAGATGATAGGGCAGTGCGTAGCTTAGCACTTGGTAACGTGTTCCCTGGAATCTTCCTTATTCTATACTTGTACACTTGGAGCTTCTAAACCATGTTTAGCACACCTAACTGTAGCACGGTAAAGAGTAAATTTGAGGACTGAAAAATTCTTTTCTAGATTTAGGTCGACCTGAGAAGAGAAGATTCTTTTATAGTTTCTTAAACGAGAAAACTCCTTTATACAGCAATCATGAGGAAATGAATATTAATTTAATCCTTAGGCAAATTCAATGTCTTACATTGCCCCCATGTGGCCACATTTTGCATTACCTTGTGTGGATTAAAATTCTGCTCAGACGGAGATTTCCCCTTCTCCTTGTGTTTAGGTTTGGGGTCCAGTGTCCTTTACCCCACCAATGGCTCTCAGCTGGAGATACACCTGGTGAACGTGAACCTGGCCATGCCTGCACTGCCAAGTATCCCCTGTGATGTCTTTCCTGTCTTCTTGGATTTGCCTGTGGTGACATGCCGGACCAGGTACACTATCTGGGAATAGGAAGACCGGACAGGAAGCGGACTTTTGCTGATCTCAGTAGCTCTCGGTGATATATCAGAGCAACTCCTGCTGTGACTGCAATTATGGCCATTGTTTTAAAAAATATGCCATGCGAATATACTTCTTAAAAGGTCTCTATCAGGGATTTAGGGCTTATGGGAAGATGAGAGCGTGGGGAATAATTTTGAGATCTTTATAAGGAGGGGCTGGGTTATGTTTCCATTTGTTTTTTGCAAGGAGTTCTGTGGCTAAGATTTTAATAAACGGTGACATTTTGCCATCCAAAGTACTCATCATTCAGAATAGGCATAATTGTAATGCTTGTGCATAAACCCAAACAGAAAGCAAATCTTCTTTAGGCTCAGTTTGTTTATTGAGTTTGATATTACCTCTATTTAGGAAATATTTTTAAAGGATTGCAGGTGATCTATTATTCTACTTAAGTTTTTGTTAGCCTATGAAGTTTACATTAGTTCATTCTTTCTTTACTTGTGTCTTAGACATGCTGCATAAAAGTGGCTCGTTGGTTAAGAGAAAAAACATTACCATTTCCTTTTCTGTTCCCTCTTTCAGGAAGACTCCCCTTCTTCCATTTTTGCCTGTTGAAACCCACCAACCATGTTACAAATGCCATCTCTTCCCTGAACACTTGACTGAGTATCATCTTTCCCTTCCTTGGAAGAGGAAGAAGGAACACCTTTTAGTAATTCATCCACAAGGTGTATGTGTGTTCACCCACACTTTGTTGTGCAGTTCATCACTCTGAAGGGAGACCTTATGCAATTTACACAAAGACACACCAGGTGTAGCCTTAGTGACCCTGTTGCCTCAGACCTGAGTGTCTTACATGTCAGTTGCCCACTTGCCAGATTCATACTCAGAAGTAAGTGCTTTCAGGACCCAGGGTGTGTTTAATCTTACCATTGTAGTCTTTACCATGTATTTCATGATACCTTATGAGCAGAAGATGTGGAATAAATATCTGTTCTACTGCACTTCCTTATAGCACGCTGTTGGTTTTAAAACTGAGTAATATATTTTCTTTAGATTTTATGGTATATTTGGGCATAGACTTTCTGCAAGGGCTTACCATGAAATAAGTCAAAGCTCTAAAGCTTTGTATGTCCTATCTCTTTAATCCCAACATACTAATGATTTTAGGATGCACCATTGATTTTATGTCATCTTTTTTGAAAAAAAGAATTGTTATCCTCTTAAATATACTCATTGATTGGAAGCCGAATATCAAGTTCAATTAACATTCAAGTGTAAAAATATGTGCACTTTATCATCAATGAAATACTGTTCATACTCATTATCATAAAAAACAATTGCTTTCTCCAAAGAAGCCATGGCAATATCAAAATCAGCACTACCCAATCAAAGTATAATGTGAACGTAAATGTAATTTAAAATTTTCTAGTAGCCACATTAAAAAGTCAAAAGAAACAAGTGAAATTAATTTTAATAATATTTTTTATTTAACCCAATATATCCAAAATATAATTTTTTAATATGTAATCTATATAAATTATTAATGAAATACTTTGTATGCTTTTCTGCATACCAAGTCTTCAATATCCAGTGTGTATGTTACACTCACAGGGCGTCTTAATTGGGACTAACCACATTGCAAACGCTTAACAAGCTCATAAAGCTAGTTGGCTAACACAACGGACAGTTCACATTTAAATACTGAGGGTCACACTAAACATTTTGTTGGTAACATTGGGAGAGGAGGCACCTCTTAAATCAAGTTGCTGTTTTTATCCATCATATTCCCCTCTTACTAAAATCAACATGGATGACAGCCTCAAGTGGCAAAGAAGTCACTGTGATATTTGTGCAAAGAGAAGAGAAAGTCCAGGACACTTTGTCTTGATGGATACATGAAATCTCTATGGGCTGCTTGGATGATTATAAAAGCAAGAATTTTTAGATACATATCTTTCATTAGAAAGATCTTAGAATTCAAGCCCCACTTTGCCCTTAACTTTTGGTGTTCATACACATAAGTCTCTTAATCTACCCGGAACTGTCATTTTTAAAAAACGGAAACGGAGAATAGATTATCTATCAAAGTTCTTTAGAGACAGGGTCTTACTCTGTCACCCAAGCTGGAGTGCAGTGGTATGGTCATAGCTTACTATAATCTTGAACTCCTGGACTCAAGTGATTCCTGTGCCTCAGGCTCCCGAGTAAACTGGGACTATAGGTGCAAGCCACCAGACCTGGATAATTTTTCTATTTTTTGTAGAGACGGAGTCTCACTATGTTGCCCAGGCTGATCTCGAACTCCTGGCCTCAAGTGATCCTCCTACCTCAGCCTCCCAAAGTGCTGGGATTACAGACGTAAGCCACCATGCCCAGCCCCTTCCAATTCTTAAAGTCCTACGAACTTACGATTCTGAGAAAATGGACAGATTAAAAAAAATGTCAGGTTGTTATGCAGGATGGTCCATAAAAAAATACTTTCAGGGATTTTCAACAACAACAAAAAGTCATAACTTCTTTTGCTGAAGGATCCAGTCTTTAAAGTCTAGGGATTATTAGTGGATCTAGGAGGTGAAAGGTAAAATATAGGAATCCTTGGCTGGCTCTGTTTCACAAGTGCAGGGGGGAAATTTGAGGTGGTTAAGTGGGCCTCCAGCTGTGGGAATTCATGGTTTTTTTTTTTTTGAGACAGAGTCTCACTCTCTTTGCCTGGGCTAGAGTGCTATGGCGTCATCCTAGCTCACAGCAACCTCAAACTCCTGGGCTCAAGCGATCCTTCTGCCTCAGCTTCCCAAGTAGCTGGGACTACAGGCATGCGCCACCATGCCCGGCTAATTTTTTCTATATATTTTTTTAGTTGTCCGATTAATTTCTTTCTATTTTTAGTAGAGACGGGGTCCCGCTCTTGCTCAGGCTGGTCTCGAACTCCTGAGCTCAAATAATCCACCTGCCTCGGCCTCCCAGAGAGCTAGGATTACAGGCGTGAGCCACCGCGCCCGGCCGGAATTCATGGTTTCTGATTCATAAGGATTTCTACTTCCTGTCCTCAGATCTCTGCCTTCTGAAGCACACGAGGGTCTGTACTCCCTGGAAGTGCACTTTGGGGGACAAGCAGTAGGCAGCTTAAGTCCAGGACCACCAGACAACTGTACTTTCAAGGTGGGTTCTCAGGATGGAAGAATGTGTGTTTGCATAGTCTGAGGGTGTGCTGGTGTTAGCAAAAGGCAAGTTATAAATCAGCCCAAGAGTCTGCCCTGACAGGGCAAGAAGAAAGGTAGATGGCAGTGATAGTTTCTTAGATTAAAGTAATGAAAGGTAAGTATTGAACACATGCATGCCAGGCTCTAGCTAAGTGCTTTATGCAGATTGTCTAATTTAATACTCACAACAGTTTTATGGGGGTAGCTATTTATTATCCTGTTTTTACTGATGGGCAACCCAAGGCTCAGGGAGATGAAGTTAATTTGTCCATGTCATCCAGGTGGTAAATGGCAGAACCAGGATTTGCACCTGCATCTGCCTCTAAATTCTCACCTACACGAAAGCCCATAGAGGAACCACAAAGATTACCTTCGCGTACCAATGTTTCATTTTATAGCTGAGATCATGCTGAGTATCAGGTTGGTGAAGGGACTCAGAGACCTAACTTCTTCCTCTCCCTCTTCTTTATGGTAGATTTCTGCTAATCTTTCCAGCACTAAACTGAAATAGCATTTACTGGTGGAATTCTTCATGATCAGACGAACAAAAAAGAAAGGGGGGCGGAGTGGGGGTTGGTGTTAGTTTAGAAAGCCAATGCTTGACTTATTTTATAGCCTCAATAGCTAGACTGGGGTTTAATTTCACGTTTGGTTCAGTCTCCTACTATCCCTCTCCGATTACTTTTACACTAAAATCATCTCGGAAAGGCTTCATAAAAGGCAGAGATTTGGCAGTGCTCCTGCTGACATGACTGTATTTCACATGGGGTGCCTCTGTTTAAGAGCTGTCCCAAAGAGTACAATTTAGTCAATAATTAATGCTCCTTTAGAACCAGACTTCACCCTCTAAAGTCATGTCTAATATGATCCACATTTCCTATAGGCTATTTGTTTTTGAAATTTGGAATTTGCTGTCAATTTACACTTAATAACCTGGTTCTCAGTCCAAGAGAATCTTGTTTTCTGGAATTTTGCTTCTGCATATATGCAGTCTACAGAAAAAATAATTATACCATCCTTTCTGATCAAGAGCCTCCCCGCCGTCTCTGCACCGTCTCAGGGCACCTAACAGAAGACAGACTGCCAAGCATGCGCCTTCATCACCATGCTTCTCTCTTCCCAGATAGTGGTTTTCCTACTTACTAAAAGATTGGTAAGGAGAGAGGGCAGAAAGAAGAGAAACACTTCCTAAAACTGCACATTAAAGAAAACAAGTCTGTCAGTGGTTTAACTATCTTGGCGTGTTGATGAAAAATCACCAGGGGACGCAGTTAATGAGAGGCGTTCCAAGCTGAATAAAACCCGGTGTGTCTCTTTGTTTTGGGACTGAGACTGGGGGAACCACGAGTATTAAAAATTAATCCTGTCTTGCCAGTCCGCTCCAAAGAGCCTGCTGTGGGCACTGACAAGTTCGAACAACTCGCAGGAGGTTTATCACGCGGTGGGTGGCTGCGGCTTTCTCAAGCTAATCCTCCGCGTTCCCTCTTCCCCATCTTGCCTCTGCTGACCTCACTCGAGCTCACAGATCAGCATGCGGGAAGCTTGATTTGGAAGCTCATTAATTTTTCACTTTGTCATATCTCTAGCCTGGTGGGTGACCAGGGGCCTGTTTCTCTTAGAAATGTACCATTTTGTGTTCTGTCAGCTCAGAGAGAATCACAAGTGAAGCCCTTTTTGAGGTTTAACCCTGAGCCTGCTCCACCACTCTCTGAGGAGTCGGGAGGGCGCAATGAAGGAATTGCTATATTCGCGGAGAACTTCTGGTACAAGGACTGACTACAGACTGAAGGGTAGATCTTACATTCCAAACTGGAAATCGAGAGTTGTGCTTCCTTATTCGGTTTGGATGAGGTTGTTCCATCTGCCTCAGTTTCTAACATCTGTGAGATGCGGCTGTAAGCACTGCTCCACTTCCCTGGGCTCCTGTGATATAGTTCTGATTCGAAGGACATGGGTGTGAAGGCTGTCCCAGCGGGGAGGTGAAGGCCTGGGGCAGTGGTTGGCTGGGAGGCTGGGTGGGGATGGAAGTTTTGGCAGTTGTGTGTGGAACTGTATTAATCTTTATCTTTTGGTGAGAACAGAGCCAGCTCCCAATCTGTGAAGTCACAGCATTCTTATTTTGACCCCCTGACCACACATATTTTCTGTGAACTATTTTCTAACCTTTTCCATTAGAAAGTGAGGAAACCAGCCTTGACAGTGGACTGTACAGCCTGGCAGATCAATACTGTGATAGTGATCACACATGATATGCTGCCATAAGCTTGGTCTGTTGGCTCTCAACAGAAAAGTCTGTTGGTTCTCGGTATCTGATTAAGGCTGTTGATTAACAATGGAGTTATTCTTTGGTGATAGTCCCTCTGGGAAGGTGGACTCCTGGGGTGCTGGAAGCAGACCAAATAAAACAATTTGCTGTGATTTGTTTGCCAGAGGGAAGCACTGTAGGTTGTGAGGAATGGAGACAGTCTAGGCATCAGAGGAGGTTGGGCATGAGGTGGTGGCAGGGGGAGATAGGTCTCTTCCTGGGTGCATCAATGACTCATGGGTCAAACCTTGACCTGGTCAGTCCATCCTTACACTTCCCTGTTTCTTCACACTGGCCCCAGTGTGATTTCCTGATAGAGTAATGCACTGATCTAGACTAACCTAGGTGCCTTAGGTGAGATGGGATTCCTGAGATTATCTCATTCCCTGCTCTACTTCCAGGCAGCATATCAGTCATCCAAGATTGAGCAACTCCATTCATTTGTAAAAATTTGAATGTCTTCTGCATAGCAGGCTGTACACAGGGACACAACAGCAACTGAGTCAGGCATTGTCTCTACCTTTATGGAGCTTGTGGTTAGCAGATGATGGATGATTGATGTGCTTTGCAGGAAGGGGGCATCGTAGACTATTTGGAGAGCCACCACCAGGCTTTCGCAGGCTCCCACCTCTCCCATGGATATGGTTTCCACCTTCTTGAAGAACAATGTTGCTTCCCATACCTTGAATCTTTTGAATCATTTTCCTCCCAACGAGCACCTTCCATTTCCCCAATAAGCACCTCAGTTCTATGCCTATTGAATTTCCCATTTTTTGTAGCTTGCTAATCCCTACCAAGGTGCTGGCTGATAAGAATTTAAGTTGCAATCCTTCCAATTAAATAAATGGATTTTTTTTTCTAGAAAAATAAAAACCTTCAAGGCCTTCAGACACCAAATTATAATAACGGAATTTAAAAATCGATGTTCTGGATGATGGCCTGCCTACGTTTCCTCCTGGTAAAATGTGGTCCTGGGTATGGCAGGTGGGAAGATAGAAGGAACAGGCTCGCCAAGGTTTGGACAATATGGTGCAGAAGAAAGAGTGGTGTGACCTTGACCAAAGTCCCTTTACATCATCCATAGGAGAAATAGAATAATATCTGTCGTAGCTGCTTCACAGTAATGTTATGAGGATAAAAAGAAGTAGGTGTGAAGGTGATTTGAAGAAATGTAATGTAATTTACGTTTAGAGATGTAATTTACTACCTTACACTAATGCTTTACGAGGAATGGTTTGCACTTCTTATATTTGTCAATATTCTAATGAAATGCTCACTTGTGATCGTATTTTCAAAACAGTTTTCCAGGGCACAGACACCCATTGTTTACCAAGTGAATCCACCAAGTGGAGTTCCAGGTAAGAAATCTTCTATTTAAATAGAAATAACCATGAATTCCTTTGCTAAAGCTTGTCGCTAACTCTTCTACTTAGGTGGGTGGACTCTGTAAGTGGGAAAATTTAACTTCTTCTCTGATGCTGTTTTGAAAATAACTGTCAACTGTTGGTTCATTTTTAACCTGGTTTGGTTTCACCTCTGGGTACTTTTGCTCTATTACTTCACTGATAACAAAAGGAATCCCAACATGAAAAGAAAAGGAGGCCAGCAAAATCAAACCAGTTGATGCTGAAGACTGGAGGAAGTATAAGTTATCGTTGCTCTTAACTTTATAATCATTCACGTAATAACAAGCCATTATTAAGCCCTTACTGTGTGCCAGGCTCCATTCCAAGCTCTTTAAGTATCTTATTAGATCCTCACCAAAACCTGATAATGTAAGAGCTATTATCATTCCCATCTTGCACATGAAGAAATGAAGTAGCAAAAGGTTAAGTAATTTGCCTAAAGTCATATAGCTAATAAACGGTGCAGACGACTTTTGAATTCAGACAGTCAGAATTCAGAATGACCCATAAATGCACTATTTTGTATTGTGTAGAGTAGTGTTGGATGCCACTTGAAAAGGTATTAACCCCGGTCTTCATCTAGGCCTGTGGTCCTCAACTCCTGGGCTGCACCCACCCCTCTTCCATGGAAAAATTGTCTTCTATGAAACCTGTCCCTGGTGCCAAAGAGGTTGGGGACTGCTGATCTAGGGGATTTATTTATGAGTTAGAGAGCACACAGATATATAAAGACCAGGAAGATAGGAGAGAAGATTATGTAAAGCTGGGGGATTTACATAAAAGGAGAAGGGATTGCCGTGGAGAAATAGGTTCAGGAATTTCCCAAGTCTTCCTTAAAACTAAGTAGGAAACACGACTTGGATTGCAGATAATTTGCTGTCTGATTCTTGGCACTCTCCTACTTTTATTTCAGGTTTTTCATTTGTTCAGTGTTTCCAGAATAAGTGTGGGAACACAAGTTGCTAAATTTTTATATGTGGTTGTGTCTAAATGTATACACTGATCTAGTTGTTCTGATTGGCTTGACTGGTCCAGAATGTCAAAATAAGTATCTAAGTTACTGACAAGTGTACACTTTATGTGTTTATGTGTATAGATACTGATTATGTATATGTGTATTTAAATTATATCTTAAAGAATATGCATTTGGTATTATCTTACTCAGTGGGTTTTTTACAGATCTGTTCCTTCCCATTTGTCTGTGTAATCAAGACATGATAATGTTTTCTTAAAAAGAGATGTGGTCTGTGAAAATCATATGCAGACGCTTGGGTCCCTGCTGCTCTGGTGTTAGAAAGCTCCTGTTTAGATGGCAGAAGTCTTGTTAGGGTGAGGGATGAGGAAGAAGCCAGCATTAGAGGTGTGAAATAGGACGCCACCAGGCACCCAGATCTGTCAAGCCAGTCTCTCCCACCGAGGTGGAGTTCTGTATGCTGTCTCCTCCACCTTTCGGGGGAACGACTCGTGGCTGGCCTGGTTGGAGTGGTCCCTCTGGGTAGGATCCACACGGCTGCATCTTTGCAATCACTTTCCAGACGATTACCCTCCTTCCATATGGGAAGCCTGCCCAGAGTAGCAGCCAGGGAGATGGGGGAGGGGGTGGGGCCAGGGGAGGGCTGTTGGGTTTTTATATGTGGTTAACAGTCCTTCACCATGATGAAGATTCCCCTGGCACCGTGGTCTGGCTTGGCCATTTGTCAGCCTCTGTTGGCTTTCATCTGTTTAGAAACAAAACAAAAACTCACAGGAATTCCTAATTTCTATAACCCGTTGTTAGTTTTTAAAATCGTGCCTATCAAAGCTAGAAGTCATACTCACCAAAGCTGGGAAATTGATCCTGTAGCTCTAATTAAAGAGAATTATTCTGCCAGTTTTTAGCAGTAACAAAAAACTTGAGACTCCAGGCTTCTGCCAACTCTATGACCTTTGTCTAAGTTGTTAGGTTTCTACTATTTCTGCCCATGCACTTGTAAAATGGCTGTAAGACCTCCTGAAAGGTTCCTGTTATTTTAGTCAACCAATGACTGCAGAGGAAAGTCACGTCTTCGTAATACAACACAAATGCAGTATGAAGGGAACAACTTCTTGGTAATGCTCTTTCTGGCCTTAAGTGTCTGTGAAAAGATTCAAATCTGTATTCAGCGATCTCATGAGCCCCATAGGTGCCCATTCCTCTTCCATTTTTTGAGGTTTTACTTTACTAACCAACATAGTAGATGATTACAGTATAGATGATTGAATTCTCTAATTATTTGCAAGGCACATGCTTCCCAATAATTGTGGGACCGTATGGTGAATTTTAACTATATCACCTTGCTATGTTGTGTTTGCTTAACACTTTGCCTTGTGCAGTTCCACAGGACTGAGTCAAGGTGGTTTTCAAACATGGAAGCTAGTAGCTCATGTAGCATCTGGAAGGGGCTCCCAAACTCTGATAGGGAGCTACTTTAGATCCCTTTCCCAACTCTTGTGAGCAGTGGATGTGGGAGTGGTATGGGGGGCAGTGCACCTTGCTGAAAGGCGGCCGCCCACGCCTGCACTGCCATTCTTGTTGGACTCAAAGGAGGAACATACTAAGGAGAAACTTACCACCCAATGGAAATCCCTGGAAGTCACATAGAGGAGACCCAGGGGTAGAAGTCACCCATATATCAGTGGGTAAGGCAGACAGCAACTGTTTACAGATCCCCAATTTATCCTATATTTGAACATGAGTATAATTGTTAAATGAGCGAGATGTGCCAATTGTCCATCCTCTAGCCCATAACTCTGCTGATGCTTTATGTCCTCCTTCAGTTTCTGTCCATTTGGGTCCTCTGTGATGTTTATCTTCTGTACTTTGAGACATTGAAGAAAGGTTAGGATCTCTGAAGGCCAATCAGATTGTGTGATACAAGGTTCTTCATATCACATGTTCATTTTAGCAAGTGTCCAGAGGAAAGTCTCATGCAGTGTGGAGCACCACAGGGCACATTGTTCTAACATCCCACGTTGGGCGAGTGGTCTACATGGAGTGCAGAGAATGGAACAGGGCAGTGTGTCGAAACTGGCCCCTCTTGCTGAATCCTCACACCATGTTGGGCTGTGAAGAAGACTTATTATTCCTACTGTGCTCCATTCAATAAGTCTGTGACTGAAATAACTGGTTATTTTAGCCTTTTTATTGTGTAATATTGATCACTAAATCATACCATTGACCTTATTGTTGTGCAGTCTATAAAAATGCATTAATTTTCTGGGTCAGGACCAGCTTTGCCATACTGGGAATACACAACCAAAAAGAAACATATTAGGTTGGTGCAACAGTAATTGTGGTTTCAGACTGTGAATTTTAAATCATTATAACTAGGCTCAAACACATCTTTATTAATCAAAATAGGAACCATTACAATCAACACATTTTTGTCAATGAGAAATAAGTTTGTTTATTCCTGTAGGGTAAAAATCCGTGCTTCGGGATTCCAGGAATTCTTGGAAAGCGTTTTCTGCATCCTGCTGGTTGTGGAAGACTTTTCCCTGCAAAAAGTTGTTGAGATGCTTGAAGAAGTGGTAGTCGGTTGGTGACAGGTCAGGTGAATGTGGCAGATGAGGCAAAACGTCATAGCCCAATTTGTTTAACTTTTGAAGCTTTGGTTGTGTGATGTATGGTTGGGTGTTGTCATGGAGAAGAATTAGGCCCTTTCTGTTGACCAATGCAGGCTTCAGGATTTGCAGTTTTCAGTGCATCTCATTGATTTGTTAAGCATACCTCTCAGGTGGAATGGTTTCACTGGGATTCAGAAAGCTGGAGTGGATCAGGCAGGCAGCAGACCACTGAACAGCGACCATGATCTTTTTTGGTGCAAGTTTGGCTTTGGGAAGTGCTTTGGAGCTTCTTCTTGGTCCAACCACTGAGCTGGTCATTGCTGGTTGTCCTGTAAAACCCACTTTTTGTCGTATGTCACAATCCATCAAGAAATGGTTCATTGTTGTTATGTACAAGAAGAGAAGACAACACTTCAAAACGACAATTTTTTTTGATTTTTGGTCAGCTCCTGGGGCACCCACTTATCGAGCTTTTTCACCTTTCCAAATTGCTTCAAATGCCGAACGACTGTAGAATGGTCAACCTTGAGTTCTTGGGCAACTTCTCATGTAGTTGTAAGAGGATCAGCTTTGATGATTGCTCTCAATTGGTTGTTGTCAACTTCTGATGGCCAGCCACTGCGCTCCTCAACTTCAACTTCAAGGCTCTCCTCTCCTTTGCAAAACTTCTTGAACCACCACTGCACTGTACATTAGCAGTTCCTGGGCCAAATGCATTGTCAATGAAATGCGTTGTTAATGATGCGAGTTGTCTCTGCTGCTTTACAACCCATTTTGAACTCAAATAAGAAAATCGCTTGAATTTGCTTTTTGTTTAACATCATTTCCATAGTCTAAAATAAATAAAATAAACAACAAGTAATAAGTCATTAGCGAAAAAACATAAAGCAAGAAATGCACATTAAAATGATGTACAACCACATTTAAGAATTCCAATATCAAACGGCAAATTTCAACAATGTTAAAACTGCAATTACTTTTGCACCAACCTAATAGTTTTTATTATACATTTAGAGTTTGAGCTATGTTACATTAAATTTTAAAGATTCTTTTTAAAACAGGAACACTAATACATGTGTATGGCTGGATTATCACTGGAAAATTGGAAACCTTCGATTTTGATGCTGAGTACATTGATAGGTAAGCACGTGTTTCTTTCTGTGTTCAACTAGTTACATACAGGCTGGATGGCTTCCTGGGACCAGCTTCCCTGATAGTAATAAATTGTAAGCAGTTGGCACAGAATTGCTATTTTCCTCTTTGCAGTTTATGGTCCCTGGTGAGCTGGGCTTCAGCAAACTTTGTTAATGTAATTGCAACTGGTCGATTAAGTTGGTCCATTTATTTACTGACAACTAGTCACTCTGGGCTCAGCATGAAATGCACTGTAATTGCATCTGTGGATTTTCTTTTTCAATTTTCACCCTTCCTCCCCTTGTTTCTGAGGCTGAAATGAATTCTTTATAAAATAACATGTAAACCCAAAAGCCCATTATAACTTTCTCGTTTGCTTGTTATCCATTTTGTGCATTTAGAAATTCTATTAGTGGGATCAGAGGAAAATGTGGACACAGGTACTAAAAGCCATTGAGCTTTTAATGTTTCCTAGGAATAATTGGGATGTCAACATGACTTTCTTCACTGGACACTTGTTAAGTAGAAAGTGTTACTAGTAAATCATCCACACTAGGAAGAGAGGAGAATAAGATGGAAAGTGTTGAAACCGTGGAGTTTGTGGAAAGCTCTAAGCAACTGTGATCATTCAACAAATGAAGCAATTATATTGAGGATTTGTAAGGTAGAAGGAACATAATCTCGCTATATGCTCAGCTGCATAGATTCTATATGCTGTGTTTAATTTTCCTTCACTCCTGGATGGGTTGGTGGCATCCTCTTCTGTTTTGCTCCATCTCTCTGATTCTACCCTATTTGAAGAGAACATGAATTGATTACTCTCAGGACCTACATTTCTGACATTAAGTAAAGGTTAACTTGTCTTACAAGAAAATTACTCTTCCTGTGGGGGATAGAAACCCCTAGTATGTCCTTGCCAATATGCCATATTTACTACTTAGTCCCATCTCAGTGTTGGTCTGGGATCTAGCCTTTGAAAGGGGGAATAAAGGCATAAAATCTGCAATAGCTCTGTGTAGACCCAATATGGCCAATGTGGAGATGATGAAGATTTTGTGGGAAAAGAGAGATGCTCCCTCTGTAGTGTGAAAGCATGTGCCATGAATGCCCCCTTCTCTCTTGCTGAGAGTTTGACTTGACATCCCCTAGCACACAGCCTGTAGTCTCCTGTCAGGGTGCACAATAAATCCAGAGGAAAATGTTCATGGCTATGTTTTCTCTAAGTTTTGTCAGGGATGTTTGTTGGGAGCATTGCACTATTGTCCCATGTTTTTTGTTTTCATTTTTTAATCTAGCCCATTGATCTTGGAAGCTCAAGAAGACAAATGGGTCACTCCTTGCTCTCTTGTAAACAGGCAGACAGGAAGCCGGTGAGTGTCTTTCTTTCCTTGCCAATCTCTGTGCATTTATGTTCTTCCACATGAATACAACACACACACACACACACACACTCTCTCTCTTTCTCGTACATACACAAACACACACATACACATCTATTTTTTAATATACATCACTCATAACTGTTGACTACCTTATCTTTAGACTTGCTGAAAAAGACACAGGAATTGATTCAAAATGCATATTAAAGTGGATTCTAAAACCTTCCTCGAAAGCAAATAGCTAATACTTATTAAGGGCTTAATATAGGTCAAGGCCTGCTCTAATGCTTTACATTTAAGTCATATGGTAATCTTGTAAGTGTGTATGTTATTAGTCCCAGTTTACAGATTAGGAAACTGAGGCCCAGAGAAGTTAAGTAACTTACTAAAGGTCTCACAGAAAGCAAGTGGCAGAAGTGGGATTTGAACCTCATCTGACTAACCAGTCCCCAGAATTCACACACTTAACCACCATACTTTAATGACCAGCCAAGGGAAAAAAACAAGTATCTACATGTTCCTGTTCAGATAACCAACGTTTTGCTGGATTTTTATTTCACTCCGGGACTGGGCAGATTAATCTTCCTTTGAGGCCATTATAAGAATTACACTTTGTAGATTAGCTTTTTGAGACTAGGGTATAGTACCATAGCACCCTGAACATGCTCAGTCTGGTCTGATCTTGGAAGCTAAGCAGGGTCAGGCCTGGTTAGTACTTGGATGGGAGTCAAACTCTGAAACGTAGTTTCCTCCTGGCGTCTTCAATTTGTTTGCTCAGGACTGTCCTTTTTGGAGCTCACACTTGATAACAGATTTTTTTTTTTTTTTTGATAAGGGTTTTGCTATACTTGTTGTATAACAGATTTTGGAAAGAAAGGGCCAAATAGAGTTTAGGAGTAAGTTAAATTTTGTCTCTTACACTGTGCATTTTGCTGGTAGCATATGTGTCAATGATAACTCTAGTTAGTGTTACCCTAAGCACTCACCCCAATGAGCTCATTATACCGTCAGCACCTACCATTTTCGCTGGCCAGTTTGCCTTTTCTTTTATTTTCTACTTTCCTCATTAAAGAGCAGAACATCTGAACCAAGTTGTCTGGCAGTTCTTACCTCGGTTTGTTTTCTCCTTAGCTATCCCATTCAGGAAGACCATGGCCTTGGGACTCTGCAGTGCCGTGTGGAAGGCGACTACATCGGTCTGTGAAAGAAGTAACACGATTTTAAAGTGTTGCCATGTATTTCTCCATATTCAGAAAAAAACAATTTCAAGAATTGGTTCTCATGAGAATAATAATTGTAACTACCGTTTGTTGAGAACTCCCTGAAAAACACTATATAAAGCAGCTTATACATAAACTAATTTAATCCTCACATAATGCCTGTGAGATTGGTGGAATTATTTTCACATTACAGGTGAAAACATTGAAGCTGGTACCTGGTGGAGCAGGATTTATATCATGTCAGTCTAACTACAAGCCTCGACTCTTACTTGCTATGCAATACTACATTTGCCCTTTTATTCTTGAAAGTCTACTAAGCCTGTGGGGTGTTTATTTTGGGCACCATTAAGGAAATTATAGGTTTGGGCCGTAACCTGATGATATCAGAGTTCTTGGGTTTATGGTAGCAATGGCTTGGCCCCAGAGATTCCTGCATTAATGTCTGTTTCTTTGTGTTACAGGCTCCCAGAATGTTAGTTTCTCAGTATTTAACAAAGGAAAGTAAGTAACTGGGAGTAGAAGTAGGTAAATTTGTCTTCTTTTTATATCATCTCTCTCTCTCATCTTGCTTACTTCCTTTAACCATTTATAATAGAAAATTTCAAACATACACACACAGAATAGTATAATGTAACTGCATATCCCTTCTTGATTTTCTTTACTTGGGTGAATATAATTGTGTCTTATGCACTCATCTGTAGGCAATGCAAGTGTTTCCATGTAGTGATGGTACAGCATTTTGGGAATTACCTCTTAAGTAATCTCAAAGTATTGTAGATCTAAAAGTGTCACATGTAGCTAATGAGGAACATGGTTTCATGAAATGCATTGTGCCATGCAGGAAGTGCCTTCTTCAAGATGGAAAGGTTCCAAATTTCAATGAGCTTTGGAGAGGTAAATTAGGATTCTGGATTCCATATATCCTACCTCATGCTCTGCCACTATATAATTTGCCAGGTGTTTTCCTTAAAAATGCATTGTCTAGCTGATATTAATTTCATTGTGATGATGGTGATGTATTACCTATAGCTATACAGCCCAAAGTATGGAGATTTCTCTCTCTCATTTTGAAAGGAATAAAACTAATGTTTATTGACTAGTATTGATTATAGGCCTTTCCACATTCATTATTTCACTTAGTGTTTGAGACGCTCTGTGAAGTAGGTATAATTCTCATACGATAATTTTGTAGATCAGGAAACACACTTTGACCCATTGGTATTGTTCTCTAGTCATCGAAGGGAGTTGGTATCCCAACTGTTCTAAAGATCAACAGAGGTTAGTTTACAGTCTTCCTTTTAGGCAGCCAATTAAAAAAAAAAACGCAATGCCAGAGGATGTTTTCAGCCAAAACACAGCTTTGTCTCTTTTGAAGGTCAATGGTTGACAAGAGTGCATGGCTGATCAGTGCTAAACAGGAGCTTTTCCTGTACCAGACACACTCAGGTACTATTTCCTTTTACTGATACTCCTTACCCACTCCTTCACACCTTGTTCAAGGTTGGGCCTGCCTTCCCTGTCTCTTGGCCATTTCTCTATGATCATTAACACCTGAAGCCAACCCTATAATCATGGATAGTCTTTCGGTTTTGGTTGAGATTAAGTTGCTTGTATCCGTGTCAGCTTTAGTTATTATATTGGAAAGAGATGTGATTGTAGACTTCTGTACAAAGTCTATGGATATCAGTTGAATGAAAGACAGTCCTGCCTTATTCTATGTTCTGGAGAGTAACAGAAAAATGGTAGCACTTAAAAAACTCTTAAAGCACATGTTTCCAGTTGCTCTAACACCCGATCTCTGAGATCTGTTCTACAATTTATGACTTGCTGATATTCATGCTAAACTACTGTGTTGTCGCCTGGTGAATAAACTCTCACACCAAAAACACGAATGCTGAAAACTGGAAACTTTCCTGAAAACTGGAAAATTGCGAACACAATTCAGTGGTAGAAAGCTGATAACTAAAGAATACTACTTAGATTCTAGGGTTGAATACATCAATGACACAGTCACTGAAGAAATGTCTGTGAGGTAGATTTAGATCCCAGAAGCCATCAACATCTACCTTTGTCAACAGTGCAAGATATTTCATAGGTCATGGGCAAATGCCATTTATTCTCTAGGTAGCCTGATCCTGAAAAAGCTGGATTTCGACCCTTGCTTTGCTTTTCTTTAAACAGGATAACTAGTCTGTCTGGGGGTACATTTGAAGAAGCACCCAAGCTGATGGTTATAATGACAGTAGAAAGAAGATGTCAGGCCCTTGTTGACTGTTTTACATACAATCTCAATATTTATTTCATTTAATTATAACACAGGTAACATTAGCCCCATTGTACAGATAAGGAAACAGACTCAGGCAAAGCCACTTGTCCAAAGGTCCTAGTGCTAGAATATGCAGATCTAATTCCAAATCTTATGCCCACGGCCAATATGCTATGGAAAATACACTCTTCTTGCCAAGCTCTTCTCACTCCAAGCTTATTTGTGAGTCCTCCCTTCACTGTCGAACCCTGAAGTGCTAGATAGGCTGACAGGTGTCCCGATCACACAGCTATTTTATATTTCCAGGGCTGATGTCTTCTTTGGATGAGGACTCACAGGCCAGAACTTTTTCATAGCAGAGGAGGCTGTGGGGAGAGGGGATGTGGACAACTGCAAAGAGCCCAGGACTGAGCTCCCCAAGGGCTGGCACTTAATCACTAGTCAAGCTTGGTTAAGCTATTTAGCCTTTCTGAGCCTCAATTAAGCATCTATAAAATGGCCCAAGAGGTGCTTGTCCTTCTAACTCCAAAAATTGTCTAAAGAAGTAGATGAGCAAGAGTCTTGGAATTTATCCAAGATTTCCCTCTGCCGTTCCATTCCACATCCATTCAATCACCAATTTCTGCCAGTTTTACCCACCGTATGTTTTTAAAATATGACGTATCCACTTTGTCACTTTATCTCTCCAGTTACCATCTGATGCTGGACCCCTTTCGCCTCTTGTGTGGCTGCTACAGTGGTTCCCAAGGGCCTGACACATCTGATGCATCTTCCCTGCTCACTGTCCTCTGCTGGCTTCCCATCCCTACGAAATGGGCCAAGCTTCTCATCTCCAGCTCCATTGTTTTCTCTTTCATATTCCAGCAACACTTAGGTGTGCTGTGCAATTTCCTCTCTCCACACTCAGGCTATCTCTTGCTCTAAGTGCCCTCTCTTTCTCCCCTTCTCTAGCCCAGTTCTAATTTCTCCTTAAGACTCAGCCCAGATGTCATCTCTAGAAATTTTCTTCTACTCCTCCATACCCTAACCCCACCCCTAGCCTTCTCCTGTGTTCTTTCATGTACTCTCTCTAATTTTGCTAACCTAAGGTATTAGTATTATAAATATAGTTTTGTGTACCTGCCTCTCTTTACCATGCTGATCTCCTTCAGGACAGGAACTATTAAATATTTTATATTCATCTTTATATCCATAGTACTATATAGCAGGTGCTCTGTGCATATTGAAAAGAATTATAAAATATCTACAACTATGTGAAAAGTTTGAGAACTTCATAAATTACCTAGTCTATAGTCTGTGTAATTTTGCATGTGTATCAAAAGAACATGTTAATCTCTACGTGAAGCTCGTACAAAATTCCAATGTCAATGTAAAAAAAGAGTTATAAAATAGTAGGTTAAAAGAAAGGGGCCATTACTATTAGTGGTGAATTTTGATATTTGAGTGTAAGAGATCAACCTTTGCCCACATGTATCTCCACTGTTTTGAGTTATGGGTAATAGCATTAGAAAACATTCTCATAAAATTTATATTTTAAGGTGGTAACCATTCATAATTAGCCTCTTCGTACCTTCAGAGAACACAGTTCCTCTTTCTCCTGGAAAAGGGGAACGTAGAACTGTCAAAGTTTGATTGATCATAGGAGAGGAAAGGATGAGATAAAATTAAATTCGTGGGGATATGTGACATATGACTACAGGGGGTTTCACGCAATCAGGGGCACGTGGGAAGGAACATTCAGCATGGGGGAGAGTGGAAGGAGCTGCAGATGGTGTAATTCATTCTTCTGCTTAGAGTGAACTGTAGATTCCTGTGGGTGAATTGAGGCCTTTCCCAGTAGATCCAAAGTTGATTCCTCCATGCAATGTAACCTACTGTTCCCTGACATGCACGTAGAGTCCTTGAGGTCAGGAGACAGATTTCCTAGGAAAACATTATGGTATGTAGGGGATTTTGCTGATACCACGAGTGACTCTACACTTCCCCTTGTGTCCAAATATTGATCCTGTGTAATATATATTTCCAGTCCTTTTCTTATCATGTGTATTTTTAAATAGCTCTTACTAGAAAAAATTCCAACTGTTGCTGGATTTAGAGAGTTAAAGTAAGAAATAAATTATTGACAGCTTCTATTATTATATCATTATCTAGGTCATATCCTGGTCTGTATTTGGATGCTTACTTTTTTTTTTTTTTTAACTCTTGTAGAAGTATTATCTGTGTTTCCAGAAACTGGGAGCCTTGGAGGAGGAACAGACATCACAATTACAGGAGACTTCTTTGACACCTCCGCTCAGGTTACTATTGCAGGTAACTACGTTGAAATGGCTGGAAATAGTTCATAGTGTTAAATGCTGTGGGAGATGCTGTAGCTGTTATGGCATGAGGAATGTGTGGAGGGGTGGTGCCCCTTCTAACTTATCATGCCAACCTGCTCTAAGTTCTTCTACCTGTGTTTGGTTGAGACCAGGTGTGATTTCGTTCCCCCTCCTCTGCAAATGTGTAACAGGAACAGGATGTCCTGCAGGCACACCCCCAGTGCGTGGCAATTCCCTCAGTGTCCCCATCTTGGGGGTAAAGAAAAGAAAAAAGTATAGCTGCCTCTTCACAAAGGTCTATTCTTACTGAAAAACAACCCTGCTGTTCACCTTCCCCCGTTAGCCATCTTGTTCTAGATAAGCAGGAGTGGCTGGTCATTTGCTATGCAGATTCTTCTGGAATGCCCCCTTGGCAAGCCCTTTTGTGGACCTATCTAGAACCTTTCATCTAGTCAGATAGGATGCTCCTTTAGTGACACCAAGGATGCTGGAGAGTGTCCTCGCTCTCATGTGATACTTACCTCCCGAGCTCAGCCAAGTGGTTCCGTACGTCCCCAGGGAATGGGCTTGCATCGCGTGGCTTTCTTTCTGATTACTCTACACTGCTCTGCATTCTGCCTTTCCTGGCCTCCTTCAGTTGGGGTGACAACCTTTGCTATTAATAATCTGTCCACATCCAGCCCTTTGCCATAGAACAGGAGCCTGTCTCCTTCAGTCTGGTCCTGCCATCACATCTATAGATCTCTCTCTCTATACCTATATGTATATTACCTGTATGCATAAATGTTTTTATTCTCCTTAGGCATTCCTTGTGATATTAGACATGTGTCTCCCAGGAAGATTGAATGCACCACTAGGGCTCCAGGAAAAGACGTGAGGCTCACTGCTCCTCAAGCAGGTAAAGAAATAACTGGGGCTGTTCAAAGAACTCTCTAGTTGTATTTTTAATTGTGAGGGGCTGGAGAATAGAAATAAAAGTGTTTCAATTCTGTCTCAGCTATTTGGTTAGCTCAGTGAGCTCTCAGCCCATGATACCGTTGTCAAGGCTTTCATATCAGGAAGTTTCTTAGATTTATTCAGATGTTTAGTGACATTGCAATCCTAACCCCAGCCAGATGTATAGCCAGTGGGGTTCAGTGGCGACCAGAATCCAGAAAGCATAACTGCCCTCAAGACATTGTTATAGTGACTGGAGGAAGCCCCCAAACTGCCTTTGGTTGGGTCAGTTGGGTGCCTGTTGTCTGAGCAGACAGGAGCATTAGAGCACACTCTGCTTTGCTCACAACAGCAGCATTAGACAGGGCTGGAGAATGGGGCACAATGGGGTGCATTTAAATGTTGTTGTTTCTTCTCCCCTGTGGGCATCTCTCTGCTGCTTTGAAAAATAGGGATGTCCTGTGATGTCGCCACCAGTTTATGCCTGAAGTGGGCAGAACTGGAGGAGACAAGGGAGCAGGTTTCACCTGCCCTCTGTTTAAAGCTTCCGCTTCACGGCGGCAAATTAAAAACACGGCACTGGAGCATTTTTCTGCTACACATTCGAACTGAAGGCTCAAGTGTAGTCAGGGATTAAGGGCGATTAGCATGTTACCTAGCCCGGAACCACAGGCTGCATGTTGGTGCACGAGGGGTCTTAACGATTAAACTCCAGGCAGCGAGAGCCAACTCCAGAGGCTCTGCACCTGCGAGGAAAGTTGCCTAATAGGGGAAGAAACCTTTCTAAAGAAAGGCCATTCAAGTGTGAAAATGCATGCAAAGCTTTTGCTTGAGAATTCTCCAGCTCCCAGATCTGCAGTTTTTATTCAGGGAAAGCTCCCATCCAAGGAAATAAAACTACTGAAACAAGTAATCGAGAGAAGGTGTGTTTCCTGTCAGGAAATAGACTGCTTTAGCTACTTGGGTAGTGCTAGGACAATTTCCTGAATGCTGCTGTTTTTGACAGTTAGTTAGTAATGTCCTTTATGAAGAGCTTGGAGGTTTCTTCCATGGAAGTTGGGCGAATGACTACATAAAGCAGTGGTTCTCAACTGGGGGCGATTTTTGCCTCCCCCGGGGGACATTTGGTAATGTCTAAAACCATTTTTGGCTGTTACACCTGGGGCGGTGGTGGTGATACTGACATCTAGTGGCAAGAGGCCAGAAATGCTGCTAAACATTCTGCAATGCACAGGGCAGCCTCTCACCGCAGTTATCCAACCTAAAATGTCAACAGGGCTAAGGTTAGGAAATTCTGGTTTAAAGTAATATTCTTAGAATATGCCCTTATTTTTCTGCTTATTCCTTATCTATCTCTCCATTTTAGGAACTACTGAGGAACAACAGTAGTAGTTTAATAAAAATTACCATAGCTATTCTTTACTGAGCACTTACTATATATTTCCGGTTGTTTGAGTATGTATATATTTTCCCTTAGTCCTAGTGTATTGTCTGTATTTATTATTAGTCCCATTTTGATGCATGAGAAAATGAAGACACAAGGGCATTAAGCAATTCGTACATCTAGTAAGTGGCAGAGCTGGAACCTGAACCCACAGCTAAAAGATTCCAGAGCTTTTACTCTCAACCCAAGTTAGTTTCCAGTATTGACCGTATCTGTGCCTTTGGCTTCAGGGTTTGCTTACTATGAAACACAAATTAATACAACATAATTTAAATGTCACATAATAGCAGCACACCACAAAATTGGCACTGTGTGTTCAGGTCCACAGATTGAGGCCATGGCACTTGAAAAATATAAGGATTGCCAATTTTCTGGGAAAAGGGGATTTTAGGGAATAGAATTCCCAGGCCGAACTGGACCTTAAAAGATACCACAGTCCGCTTCTGGCTTCAGGAATCACAAGGACAACTCACGTCACAAGCACACAATCACATCGTCTTTCTTTTCTTAACCACAGCATCTGTTTGCCCATTCACATTTTCTCCTGAACCTGGTTCTCTTCCCTAGGCATTCCCCTTAAAAAGGGCTTCCTACTCTTCTCTGGTCCTCTGAGAATATCAGCCCTCATTATTTGTTATCAAGTCTCTTTCCAAGAAGCTAGCTCCTACCCCAAGGAATGTGTTCTGCTTTCCAGAACATTTGTATTATCTATAGAACCTTCCACATGACTACTCTATCTGGCTCTCAGTTGA
The DNA here is from genome assembly GCF_000956105.1 of Propithecus coquereli. Taxonomy (NCBI): domain Eukaryota; kingdom Metazoa; phylum Chordata; class Mammalia; order Primates; family Indriidae; genus Propithecus; species Propithecus coquereli. The sequence goes on from NW_012148507.1 coordinate 2,369,964, forward strand.
CTCACCTCTACAGATGGTACCTGCATTATCTTTCACTCTGTAATTTGGAACAAAGCGGTCCCCCAATTTGGGGAGCAATGCATTGTGATGTTTATGAGATATACCTATCTTACAGGCAATCGAGGGCTTCTGTTTGAAGTTGGAGAAGCTGCTGATGGCTTGGCACTGACCAAAGCCACCCCTGGGTACAGGTGGCAGATTGTCCCCAATGCCAGTTCTCCATTTGGATTTTGGTCAAAGGAAGGACAACCTTTCAGGTATGTTGTAGGAAAAGTGGGAGTCCATATCAAAAGCATCTTTACTAGCCCCGGTGAGGTTAGGATACAGATAAGGAAGGCAGTGAAATTTCCAGGGGAGAATGTATAACACTACCAATTCAACAATAGAATTTTGACAGTGTTCCCAACTAATGTGGGTCATGCTAGTGACTTTTGTAGGTGCATAGACAAATTTTGATCAATACATAAAATTTATATTTTCTAAAACTCAGTTTACAAGCTACTTTGGAGATGACTGTCAATTGGAACATTTAGCTGGACAGGCTAGGGTTAGGGTTAGGGTTAGGGTTAAACAGCGGAATAAAACTTGCTGCAGGTTAAGAGGTAAGACTAACATCTGGCTGTTGCCAAAGAAAGATGTTAAGATTTGCAGTTCAAGCATATGAGGGAGCAAAGGCTGGGCAGCAAACAGTTCCTTTGGAACAGACTTCAGTGCTGAACATCAGCGCAATAGCTGGTATATAGCAGAGGAAGCTCTTAAGGCTCTGTGAGACGTTGTTTTCTGCAGGAGTGACTGCATTGTGATTGTGATTTTCCTGTTGAGAGTTGTTTTGCGTCTTTTTAATCCTTTCCTCTCAAGGATGCAGTCACAATTTCTAGTTTTCTAAAGTGAGCTTAAAAATATAAAAAGTTTGAGAATTGCTTAGACACACTGTTTCCCTGGTGAGTTCTCAGTGTGTATATTGAGGGGTGGATCCTTCACTGAGTGACGAATCTCTTTTTCCCTTCAAGACCCTCCTCAGAGAGGCAGGTTGTGACATCTGAGTGTGCACTTCAGCCAATCTGTGACCTTCCCCAGAGATTTTACCATTATAGATCTCAACTCAATTGTGCAATGAGAAGCTTTGTTCCCTGTTTAGAGAATTTCAGGCATTTAAGAAGCCAAGTAGGGATGATAACCTGCAAAAAGAAGAGTGTCTCCTGAAGCCTTTCTAACTAGGCATTTAACTGCCAATTTATGGTTTTATTTTTTATCTTATTTGATTTTATCTTTTTGGAGACAAAGTCTTGCTTTTTTTGCCTTGGCTTGAGGGCAGTGACATGATCATAGCTCACTGCAACCTCAAACTCCTGGGCTCAAGTGACCCTCCTGCCTCAGCCTCCCCAGTACCTGGAATTACAGGCATGCACCACCATGCCCAGCTAAGTTTTCTACTTTTCGTAGAGATGGGGTCTCGCTCTTGCTCAGGCTGGTCTTGAACTCCTGACCTCAAGTGATCCCCCTGCCTCGGTCTCCTGGAGTGCTAGGATTACAGGTGTGAACCACCATGCCCAGCCTAATTTGTGGTTTTAAAGTGGTAGCAATTTGTGGTCTATTGTAGCACCTAATAATGCATCTCTGTCATAGTTTTTGAGGACCATTAATAATGTTCAAAGGAAAACCTTTCAGCTTTATTCAGTGTGTATGAGAATGTTAAGGGGTCAGTCAGACTACCTGCAAAGGCAAAAGAATATTTGACTTCTATGGTGGGACTTGTAGGGTATGACCCTTTAGTGCCATTTTGAGGAGCCACAAACAAGACAGTAATTCATTTTCCATTCCCTCACTCATTCATCTCTTTAAAATCTAAAAAATTTAAATTAAAGAATTGGAATATTTATTTATTGATTGGTAAATTACTGTTATTGTATTGATGGACCTTTAAATTGTTCTTTTTTGAAACTATTTTAAATAAGAAATTCTCTCTAAAGGTAAAAATAGCATGTATACTTTAAAGCAATATTTAAAAACCTAATATTGATGATGTGAAGATTTAAAAAAATAAGAAAATGTTCTTAGTATTTATTTGGGTAGTTTAATCAGTTTCTTAACCATATCTATCTGTAATATTAGGTCACTGGAATTTATCTTAAACATTAAAAAAAGGAGTTAATTTTTAAATGTTATATAAAATTGCCTGAAATCTTCTTCAAAGTTGCATTTTATGGCTTTTAATTTGAAATTACTGACACATTCAATTGACTCTTCTCTGTGGACCATTATTTTTTAATTGGAAAAACACTCTCTGCAGGTGTTGAGGTCTCTGGTAAGCTCAGAGCAAGTTCTGATCAGTGATGTCTCTTTATTTCTAATAATAAGAATATTTACTATTGATTGAATTTCCACCATGGCCCGGGGCCTGTGCTGGCTGAGTTAGGTGATTTCTCAGCTAAGCCTCCATGTGGTCCAAAGCTGTGGCTTCAACATTCCCAGAGGTAACACAACTGCAAGGGGGTTTGTGGCCAGTGCAAAGGGGTGGATTGGGATATTGAGACTACGCAGGTGCTATAGCTCTTTCTAGAATATTCTGGACTATCATGTGGCATAAGAATCAGGCTTTTCTTCCTCATTGCCATAAAGAAAAACAAAATGCAAGGGCAACCATTTGTTGGTTTCCTGATTCAGACCTTGGTTACTCTTGCTGGACTCTGTGTTCTTCCACTTGACAGAGCCCGGCTCAGTGGGTTCTTTGTGGCTCCAGAGACAAATAATTATACTTTCTGGATCCAGGCAGATGGCCAAGCTTCCTTGCATTTCAGCTGGTCAGAGGAACCAAGGACTAAGGTATTTACTTTCCTCTCATTTTCCTTTTAGTTGTCCCCAGGCCTATAACCCTGAAGAAAGAAAGAATCAGAGCTAAAGCTCTCATGTTCTAAAGATAGTTGTAACATGCCATTAGGTGACCAGGGACTTTAATTGTTGAAAAAGAATTTGGCTGAATGTGATGGCACCTACTGTTTATCGGGCATTTACTTTAAGACAGGAGTTATGCTACATCTTTTGTATACTTTGTCGCTAATCTTTACCATGCGTCTGTATATATATATATATATTATATATATCTTTTCCAGATGAGGAAATTGAGGCTTAGAAGGATTATATGACCAATCCACTTGGATAGTAAGAGGGAGATTCAGGATTCAAAGACAGAGTTGTCTGACTCCAAAACTTATGCTTTTTCCACTCATTTTGGGTAGAGATATAGCCAGCTTTATGTAGGACTCTTGCCATCAACTTTGACGGATAAGTAAAGGTAAAGGTGCCTTTAATAAGCAGCCAAAATTCACTTGTGCCATTGACAAAGAATGACAATATTTTTTCCGGAATTATTAACATGCTTCTTTGAAATTTGTTTGCTAGTTGGTTAGAGAAGTGTCACAGATTTGGAGGTAGTCAAGCCATTCCAGATCTCTCAAGGGCTTACGTTACTTTCTCCACAGCACCATGTAAACCTAGGGTTTTAGGCTGGCTGTTCCTGCTGTAAACATGGTGCATCTAGCCTCATCTGAGTACTAGGCAATTGAGAAAGAGAAAGAGAGAGAGAAGGAGAGAGAGAGAGAGAGAGAAAGGGAGGGAGAGAGAAACAACCACAGGACCAAGAGCACTAGACTAACTTGTTGGAAAAGGAAGACCAGTTCAAAAATCTCTTGTTAGCAGCTGTTCAGACACTTAGTGTTCAGGAAAGAGATGCCTGAAGCCTCCCAGTGTTGATCCTGATATGCTTATTGGGGCACAGGTGAAAGTGGCCTCCATCGGGATGGGCACCGCGGACTGGTTTGACTCCTGGGAGCAGAATGGGGGTGAAGGGATCTGGCAACAGAAGACGCCCAAGTTGGAGCTGTTGGGTGGAGCCAAGTACTACCTGGAAGCAGAGCATCATGGGATAGCCCCCAGCAGGGGGATGAGAATTGGTGTCCAGATTCACAACACCTGGCTGAATCCTGACGTGGTCGCCACTTACCTCCGGGAGAAGCACCAGATCCGAGCCCGAGCCCAGAGGCTTCCAGAAATACAGGTCTGCGTCTCTTCCCAGTCCCGTGAAGCTGACCTCTAGAAGACTAAAGTCTTGCTTTGCTGAAGGACCATTATGCTGGGAGTCAGGGACCTGGGTTGTAATTATCACTCTGCTGCCAAAGAAACAGGATGTCGATCTGACAGAGTTGGTGACGATGTTTTTCAGAAATTCAGTCTTATTGAGATTACATTCCTCATTGACTGAGTTTTAGGAATTTAAGTTCCAAGTAAGTCTTCTTTTGAAAACTCATTCCCCAGAGTAGACATAAAGCCCTTTAAACACACACACACACACATACACACACACACACACACACACACACACACACACATGCACATAAAACTCCATAGTTTTTTATCTATTCAGGTCCTATTTCCCTATATGCCGCATTTTCTAAATCTACTTTGTGAAGGTCATGTCCTTTGGGTCTCTTAGTTGTGCCCCATATTTTCGTTAAACAATTTTGATGTACTTTTTGTTGTTCACTATTTGGTGTACAAAGATAAATCAATATGAACTCTTCCCTCTAAAGCTTACAGTCTAATAGTAAAACATGTACACAAATAACCTTAGGACAAAGTAGAAAATAACAAGTGATGCAGGAGATTAAAAGCTACATAGATCTTACTCCACAGCAAAAGTGTAATGTGCTCCGCAGGGAATGTGTTGGAAGCCAAACCTCTGAGAGAGGGCAGCATGCTATTTGGCTGCGTTTGCCTACCAGGCTACCCTTGGCAGAAAGCAATTGGTGAGAAGGGCCAAAGGACCATCCTTCAATGGCACCCTCTACGTCCCATATTCTAAGAAAACGTTCACGAATAAATAGGGAGACAGATGTATATTATTCCAAGAGAAGTTCTCAATAGGTGATGACACTGCATTTTTCAGAGCTTTCTAGATGGCTGGTAGTGCATTTAAAAAGTTGAAATTAAAATTGAAAAAAAAAAAAAACCCAGCAAGCTTAGGGAATATGCCCTGTGTTCCTACATAGATTCTCTGGCTTAACTAGCACCACCGTTTAGTCTTGTCTCTCTTGACTTTTTAGATGCTGAATGTGTCAGGCAGTGGAAACTTTCTCCTTACTTGGGACAATGTTTCTAGTCAGCCAATCCCTGCAAATGCTACAGCCCATCAGGTGGGAAATCTCTTCAAATAATGTGGCTGGGGAGGAGCTTGGGGTGGTCATTATACCCATGATATGAACTCCTGAACCTTTTTTCTTTTTAACAGATTCAAACAACCATTGAGGAGTTACTTTCAGTGAAATGCAAACTGGAACCCTTTTCGGCTAAGATCCTACTGCGGCTTGGATTTGAACAAGGTGCTGTACCCCCGTTGACAAATTCTGGTCCTTTTTTCCATCATTGTCTTCTTTGTTTCCATAAAATGGGAACAATCTTCATGTCCTCTCCAAGGTGCTAACAGAGTCAAATAGAAATAGGAAAACTGAACTTGGATCCTGAGTGGCCAAGGGAGTGGCCACACGCTTGAGAGGGAGATGCTTGGTGTTGGTGTCACTAGCAAGAGAAGCCTTTCCTTCTGAGCTGGTAGTGGAGAGAAGCACTGCCCAGAGACTGCCCCTGCCACACACTGGCAAAGGTTAAGGATATAGGTGAGAAACAGAAACAGTAAAACTGTATAAATCTTACTTAATTCAAATTGCATCTAAAGGAATTATTACAGAAGAAAGTAGTCTTAAATTCTTAAAATGCGAGGGTGTGTTTTTTAAACTAATAAGAACTAAATTCTAGTTGACAATCCTTGTCTTTTTCCTTCTCAATAGTTTTTCACGTCCTGGTGCACAGAGACGATGGGAATAGATTTTTGATGCTCTAGAGCACACAGAATGGGTTTCTCATAGCTGGAGCCTTCAAGCTGGGGGTGCTAGCCACCCGAGCCCTGCCCAGCTCTCCCGTGGTGAACCCACAACCCATTCCCTGCACACATGCTGGGAAGCTCTGTCTTGTTTAACATCCACGCCTGTCTTTTTGTTTTATCTGAATTGCATCCAGGCCCAGAAGTTTCCAGCTCTGATGGGGAGCTCACCAGTGGGTCAGAGCCTTTCTGTGGCAGGTTCAGCCTCTGTCAGCCTCGGCACCTTGTCCTGATGCCCCCGGCTGCCCAGAAGGGCTATCGGCTAGATCAGTATACACATGTGAGTAGCAGCCCTCGTGTTTCCAGGCCAGGTGGGTAGGGAAGGGTTGGTATTATTCTCTGGGTTTGAGACTGAATAAACAGAAGCACAAAGACGTGATTGCTGGGATTGGCCCAAGGCATTTTGGGCTGAGGATCTAGGTCTCTTAACTGCTGCTTCAGGTGTGGACACCGCTGGCCCCTGCTTATGCATTGTTACCTAGAAATGCCTTTGTATTAGCCGTGAGACCTATGGGAGTTTTTATTTGTTCCAATATTTTCTTCGATCTCTAAGACTGTAGACTCTGTAGTCAGCCTATCTGGTTTTGAATCCTGACTCTATACCCTGTTTACCCTCGATGTCTTACTTAAGTACATTATGCCTTAGTTTACGTATCTGTAAAATGGGTAAAAATGTGGTCTACCTCTCAGGACAGTGGTGAAGATTAAATGAGATCATCTAATAAAGTGCTTGTGCAGAGGTAAGAACTCAGTGAAGGCTAGTTATTGTTACTCTTGTTATTTTTATTATTGATGGATTAAGTTGATGGACACATTTCTTGAAAACCTCTATATCCTTTGCTTCAATAGCTCTACTGTTCTTTGTGAAAGAAGTGCAGCTTATTTGCCCACTGGGACCCAGAGTGAGTTTTGCTTGGGTGACAGAGCTCATGGCAGTAGTTTTGAGTCCTTTCCTAGTCTGGCTGCAGTGGGAGTCGGGGCTAGATGGTTCAGGCCAAGGTCCCCTCCCATCTTCAGCCTCTCCTCTACTTCAGGGGCAGCCAACGGGGTGATTTTGCCCCTCAAGGGAAAGTTGGCAATGTATGGAAGCATGTTTGGTTGTCACAGATGGGGAAGTGCTATTGGCATCTCGTGGGTAGAGGCCAGGGATGCTGCTAAACATCCTACAAAGCACAACGAAGAATTATCAAGCCTTGTCAATAGTGCTGAGGTTGAAAACTCCTGTTCTAAATTATTTTTGTGCCAAACAACTTTGCACCTAACTGAGTTAGAAACCAAGGATTCTGGGGAGTTAGAGTTGAAGGACTGAGAGTCAGAGAGGTTGAGTGATTTGCTCAAGGCTGCACAGGTAATTGGGTTAGACCAGAGGTTTTCTCTATAATCCTCACTGCCAAGCACAGTGCTAGGCATTTAAAAATTGTTGAATAACATTTTTTTTCGGCCTCAGAAAGAGTATTTGTTGCATTTCCTCCCAGCTGTATTGAGGGAAGTAAATAATGATTTACTCCAAATTATTTGTCTCTCTGGCTAGACTGGGTAAGCTCTGGCAGGTCAGGAACGGGACTGACTGTCTTTTGTAGCATGTGGCAAGGTTCCAGGGGTGTGGACTCCTCATTACATATTGTTCGAGTGGCTGCTTCTTGCACTAATATTAATAGAACTGAAGGACTTATTTGGTGTCCACAGCTGTGTCTTGCATACAAAGGCCACATGAATAAGATCCTGAAGATGACGGTGTCCTTCACAACCGGCTTTCACAACATGGCACAGAAGAACATCACCTGTGATTGGACTCTCAGGAGGACGAGTCCCCAGAGGTAACTAATCGGGTAGGAATTCTGCCAGCTGAGAGGATTAGCTCTCTTGGGGACAGTGGCTCACCTGAAGTACTTACTAACAGTCCTGTATTTCGGCCTCAGATCCTAACTCGAGGCTTTGGACATATTTTAGTTGATAAAGAAGTTTGACTCAAGAGCGGTTAGTTGTTAAGAATATACTACTTCCTGGAAGGAGTCTGACATTTCTCAGAGAGATAGAATCATAGAATGTCATATTTGGGAGAGACCTTAGAGCAGTGGTCCCCAACCTTTTGGACACCAGGGACCAGTTTCGTGGAAGATAGTTTTTCCAAGAATGGGGTTGGTGGGGGTCGCCATCTTGGCTCCACCTCAGATCATCAGGCATCAGGAGTTGGATTCTCACGGGGAGTGTGCAGCCTGGATCCTTTACATGTGCAATTTGCAGTGGGATTTGTGCTCCTGTGAGGGTCTGATTCCCCTGCTGATCTGATGGGGGTTGGGGGGAGAGACTGGGGCTCTGGCGGTGATGCAAGTGATGGGGAGCGGCTGCGGGTTGCAGATGGTGCTTTGCTCACTCACCACTTGCCTCCTGCTGTGCAGCCTGGCTCCTGGTGGGCCACAGATGGGTGCTGGGCTGCAGCCCAGAGCTTGGGGACCACACCCTTAGAGAACATTCTTGAGGAAAATCAGGGCCCCAAGAATTTGTGATTCACCAAAATTCATTTGGTCAGTGACTGTGCAATAAGATTAGGCATCTTGTTCCTTTGATTCAGTGTTCTTCCCACATATTTCTTACGGGTCTTATAAGTGGTTTTAAATCTAAATGAGTCTGATAATGTCTAGGAGTATCAATCTTCTCTGTGGTTAGAGCCCAACATATAATCTGCTTAAGACACACAATCAAATTGTAATTTGAAAAGGCTGCTGACATTGAGTGTCATGAATGAATGCTTGACTTAAAATGTGACTTGCTGGTGTTTTATCAAAGGCTGAGCTGAGTCCATCTTAGGTGGGATGTTTGTAACCGTGGCACCCAGGACTGCTTGGGTGCAGGGGTTCATGGGGTCTCTCTCCTGGCTGCAGAGCCCTCAGGCCCCCAGGTTTGGGAAGGAGGGCTGAGACAGGAGAGGGCTGCAGGTGCTCGCTGAGAGGCCCAGCTCCACCCTGCACTGTCTTCCAGCTGGGACTTCACTTGCACTGACCTCTGGGAGACGTGTGTGCGTCGTTCCGGGGATGTCCAGCCTCCTCTCGCAAACTCCCCGGTGCTGGTTCATCAGATTGAACTTCTGCCTCAGGCTCAGGAGACGGGCCTGCTCTTTGTGGATGAAATTATTATTGCAGACACAAACGTAACAGGTGATCATCAAATCTGCTCTCCTCCATGGGCCTGTCAAATGCCTACTCAAACTTTCCTGGTAGGGGCCACTGTTCTTTTAATGGGGAGGGAACAGGTGATTCTCCATCTTGCCTGCCTTGGTTCTAGAAAGCAGAGGGGGTTGGGATTGCGTGCCTTTGCTTCTGTGGCTCTCTAGTTAGTCCTTTTTTCTCCCCCATTTACTGCAATGATTGCTCTTGCTGCTGGTGCCTGTGCTCTTACCCTAATGTTATCACTGTCTTGCTGGGAAGCCTTGGTTTCCTCATCAGTAAAATGGTGTAATAAAGACCCGCCTTCATTGGATTACTGTGAAGATTAACCAAAGTTTAATATAAAGCACTGACCAGGGTAGGTGCTTACCAAATATAAGCAATTATGTTTACTATCGTTACTGTTAGGCCAACAGGATTTCCCCAGCTCTCCATGAGTTAACATCTGTCACACCGAGGGCTAGGAGGAATACAGCAACATCCGGCCCCATAAATGGGCTGAAGGTCTGATTTACGACCATCAAGAGAGGCTCAGTGAGATTGGAGGGTCACCATATCCTCCAGAGAGTGCCCGTGTCCCTCCTGTCTATCCTCACTCCTCCCCTCATTATCAGAGCTCAGGCCTGGCCCCTTCCTCCCGAAGTCTCCCTTGACCTGTCCTGGGCACAGCGGTCTCACCTGGCTGTGTTGCTCACTAGTCTTAGGGACAAAGTCTTCCTCAGGGGTCCTGCCAAGGTTGGCCATGCATGATGTGCATGCACGGCTGAGGCAGAGTGGTGCGGTTTGCTCTCAGCCCCTCCAGGCTTCCAACTTTTGCTCACATTTACCTTTCTGTCAAATTCCTTGTGACTTTGGGGCTCAGCTATCCTGTTTTTTTTTATTATTATTATTTTAATAGTTTCTTTCTCTCTCCAAGGAGAACACGATGATACAGTCATTTACATTTTGATATAGAAAATGTGTAACTGTTCAGCCTTGTGCCTAAAAATTGCAGAGCTGAGGGCAGGGGAACTTGGGGGTGGGAGGCAAGAAGACTCTTTATTGCCCTGAAATTGCATCATCTTTGGTAATCATCAAAATTCCACCTCTAAACTGTTGCAGTGGTTTAAGTATTTGGGGGGCATCTGGCATCCAAACCCTGTCCATGTCCTGGCACACGTAGGAAAGGACACTTCAAATGGCATGCTGGGGTGATGACTGCCTGAATGTGTCAGTACCTGAGACCACAGGCGGGGGCCCTTTGGTGATCCCAAGTGCTGCCACATTCCCAGAAAGCTGAGGTTATCAATATATCATAATCTTGCACCCACTGGTTGGAAAACTCAGGACTACATCATGGGTGCTGTTCACTTTCTCTTTTCTCTCCTTTTGATGCCACCCTGCCCCTCCAAATCCTTGAAGACAAGGAGCCAGAGCTGTTTCTCATGGACCCTACCGCTTTGTCATCAAAAGCTCTGTGTGTCTGGGATCATAGGGGGTGAGGCGAGGAGGGAGCAGGAAGGGAGAGGGTGGAGACAGGAGAGAAGACTGGTGTGGCTTGGGTGAAATGGTCTGCTTCCTACCTCGTCATGTCACCTTGCCGCACCTGCTTTGTTCTGAGGATTATTTAATGACAATGTAAACTACGCAATTGGGCTCAATATTTATAGTTAATTGTGTATCATTTATCTGATTAATTTTATATTTGATTACATTCCCCCACCTAATGTCCTCTATGAAAGTTCTTTTTATCTAGTTCTTTTTATCTGTCACTACCAGGAGATAATGGTAGCTTCCATTTATTTCTCATTTACTTCTCAGAAACCCATAAGAGATGGTCCTATTATTCCCATTCAATGGAGGAGGAAACCAAGGCTAAAAGGGATTATCTTACCCCAATTCACACAGCTGGGATGTGGGGGAGTTCAGAATCCAATAATCATTGACATCTGCGCAGAACCTTCAGTGACTCCCTACCCAGCTGAGCAAGTGATCATTTATTGAGCACCTACTTTGTGCCTAGTGTTGTGCTAAGCATCGGGCATGCAAAGATGAATAAGACAAAGATGTTGCCCTTGAACTCTTTACAATCTCAGTTGTAACTAGTCTTAGTGAAAAAGCTGTCTTTTACTCAGTGCTTAACAGGAGAGAAAAAGGACATTAAAATATATTGTGCTGGTCATTTTAAATCTGCAGTCTCACCAAATTTTCCTTGCCATGCAGATTGCTATCTATCATGCATGTCATAATTCCCACTTTACAAATAAGAAAACTGAGTCTTAGGGAGCTTATGTGGATTAGCTGAGTGGGTTCCCAACAGAAGTGGAAAACTTAGGATTTGAGCAGTGGTCTCTCTTAAAGCTCACACTCTTTGTGCACATGTGCTGACTCCACACATGTGCCCGCGCTATGTGCCTCATGTGTTTCTGTTCCTAAGAAGGATCAGCTGAACATTCCTAGAGTTGCTAGGGGCTGTGGGAAGAAAAGGAGGAAAGCATGGCAGTCTACACTGCTCTACATTATCTGTGTAGGGGTGCCCCCAAGAGCTAGGGAGTGACATTTGGCTGGCTGGGGGCTTACTGAACTTTGCCGTGGAATCAGTCTTTGTCTCCTTAAATCATGACCTTGCACTTTCTTTTTGGTAATGAACTGGATAGCGGGTCCTCCTGCCTCCCCTCCCTTTGCTCTTTATGGCAACAAGTAGGTAGGAATCTGTGCTCTAAGTGTGTCCTGAGATTTGAATAGCTCAGCATCTTTAATTGGGATTTTCCACACAGCAAGTCTCTCATCTTGAATTGCTTGATAATAATTGAATCGTTGGCCTCTAGTTTCTCAAGCTGATTCCGGAACAGCTCGCCCAGGCGGGAATCTGGTGGAATCTGTCTCTGTGGCAGGGTCCCCTCCAGTCTACAGCGTGGCCTCCTGGCTGGCCGGGTGTGGCACGGAGCTCCCGCTCATCACTGCACGGTAAGGAGTGGTTTTGCCGTTCCTCCTTAGGGTTCCTGGTGGCCTTGGGGGACCAAGACAAAGCTATCTGTCTATCGCTTAAAGCAATGTTCTCAGTCTTGAGAACGCAGTGTCAGACTCACCTGGAGGTCTTGTTAAAACACGAATTGCTGGTCCCTACCCTCAGAGTCTCTAATTCTCTAGGTTTGAGGCAGGGCCTGAGAATTTGCATTTTTAATGAGTTTCCTGGTGACACTGATTCTGCTGGACTGGGGACTACACTTTGAGAACTGATTTCTAGTGAATTTGTTTAAAAACAGTTGTATTGCTCTTCAGAGGGTCACATTACCACTGTTTTCTGTTTTCTCTCTTCATTCCATCCACCATATATTAATTTTGTTGAAATCCTTTCAAGTGAAATGAATTCTTCTAAGGAACATAAATAGCTATTTCTAAGAACTTACCACCAGATGGCACTAGAGCCCCACAAGCATTGCTTCTCTGCACTAAAACATTTCCAGCCACAGTTTACAAAGCAGTAACCAAGGATCAGGCTCCTCCAAGCTCCTGGATCACGTGTATGCTCTAATCTGTCCTTTTAATTTTTCACTTAAACCCCAGTAGGATGGGAAGAATTGAGATATTCTGCCCTTTATATATGTATATGTATATATATGTGTGTGCATGTGTATATATATATATATATATATATACACTGTATATGTGTGTATGTATCTATCTAAAGTCATGCACCACATAGCAATATTTCTGTCAATAATGGACTGAATTATAATATTTGCCTATAAGATTATCCTACCATATTTTTACTGTACCTTTTCTATGTCTGGATATGTTTAGGTACACAAATGTGTACAATTGTGTTACATGGCCTGCGGTATTTAGTACAGTAACATCCCATATAGGTTTGTAGCCTAGGAGCAACAGGATATGCCCACATAGCCATATACCATTTAGGATATACCATATTGGCAGGCTCTCAGTGCCAAAGTTATTGACTCTGAAATGATAGAGGCTAATTTAGGTTACTCAGACTCACACTTGGAGTGATTCTGACAGCCTTCCTTTCTGGGTCTCCTCATGGCCCTTAGCTCCTTCTGGAAGCCTCTGGCCTAAGCAAGATGGGGCAACCTTCAGACTAGGTTCTCCTAGATGCACACCCCAACCCAGGCAGCGCCCGTCTGTCGATTTCTGTATGTTTGTTAAGTATGCTTATCAGCACGCAGTACTTAAATATTGTTGATGGAAATTATATACGTCCATTGTTGAAATTTGGAAAATACAGAAAAACACACAGAAGAGGATAAATGTCACTCATAATCCCTCCGCCGAGAGATAACTTCTATTAAAATGTTAGGTTTATATTCTAGCAGCCCTTTTCTTAAGCACTTTTTGTATACATATATGCGTATGCATGTATATATTTACTTTTTAAGCCTCAAATTGGGACCACACATTACATACTACATTTGTAACACGCCCTTTTCATCTAACGGCATGGATTGAATATTTCCCCGTATCATTAAACATCTTTCTAAAATTATTTTAATGGCTGTTGTCTTGATCTATTTGGGCTGCTATAACAAAATAGCATACACTGGGTAGTTTATAAATAGCAGAAATTTATTTCTCATAGTTCTGGAGGCTGGGAAGTCCAAGATCAGGGCCCTGGCAGATGTGGTGTTTGGCGAGGGCCTGCTTGCTGGTTCATAGTTGCCACCTTCTCACTGTGTCCTCACATGGTGAAAGGGAGGAGGGTCTGTTCGGGGCCTATTTTATAAAGGGCACTAATCCCATTCATGAAGCCTCCACCCTCAAGACCTAATCACCCTCCACCCATAACCCCCACCTCCTAATGCCATCACCTCGGGAGTTAGGATTTCAATGTATAATTTATGGGGCTACACAAACCTTTAGACCATAGCAATGACTGAGCAGTGTTCCATCTCCTGGTGTGTCACAATTTACTGGAACCAGTTGTCATATTAAAAACAGGATTAGGCAGGCAGTGTGTTTGCACACAGGAACAAGATAAGAACTTGGCTAGCTGGAGTGGCTGCATTTCAGCTAAAGTATACCAGGCGAGAAGCCTCTGAGGACCAGGGTACACTGATTTTTTGTTTGCATATGCAGATGGGGCTTCGAGCAAAAACAAGTTCTTGTTCAATTCTGTTTCAGAACCAGAGCTGACCCTGGATCCCTGTGCTCCCAAGATCATTGTAGGGTGAAGGGTAGAGCACTCTTAAAGAATCCTAATATCAGACTGGGCATGGTGGCTCATGCCTATAATCCTAGCACGTTGGGAGGCTAAGGCAGGAGGATCACTTGAAGTCAGGAGTTTGAGTCCAGCCTGAGCAAGAACGAGATCCTGTCTCTACAAGAAATAGAAAATTAGCTGGATTTCATGGCGCATTCCTGTAGTCCCAGCTACTCGGGGAGCTGAGGCAGGAGGATTGCTTGAGCTCAGGAGTTTGAGGCTGCAGTGAGCTATGATGATGCCACTGCACTCTAGCTGGGGTGACAGGGAGAGACCCTTTTTCAAATAAAATAAAATAAAACAAAACAGAAACAATCCTAATATTTATACTACATTTTTTCTGCTGTGACAAAAGAGGGACACTCAATATTTGGGAGTTTGAGCTCATAACCTGGAACCATGGGGGATGACCTGGTCTTTGAAATGGGTCTATATTCTGTGTGGATTAGCACTTCTTGATGGTCCTGGGGTTAATTCTTTGTTTCTGACCTGCCTTAGCTCTGTGCCCAATGAAGGAACAGAAGAAGGATCTGGACTGGTCCAGGTGACGACACAGAGACTACAGAGGACAAGTCCACCTTTAGGAGGACACTTTCGCATCCAACTCTCTAACACAGTGATTCCTGGTAAAGGGGCTGTCGGGGGTAGAACACTTCTCATTTACATATTGAGGGGCTTCCTAGGCAAACAGCATCCTGTGAGGTTGTCAGATAGGGTGACAGTCTTAAAGCTACTTTATTTTCCAAATATCTGAAATAACCTTCTTAAAATTAAAGATCTGGGCTAGGACTTATTGTTAATACTACCCCAACCTTTAATTTCGTAGATGTGGAAACTGAGTGGGATTAGTTTTCTGGGATTTTTGTAATAAATTGTCACAAAGTTGATGACTCGAAACAACAAAAATTTACTTCCTCCAAGTTCTGGAGGCCAGAAAATCAAATTGTTGTCAGGGCCACACTCCCTCCTAAGGCTCATGGGGAGGATCTGTTTCCTGCCTCATCCAACTTCTGGTGGCATCACTCCAACCTCTGCCTCCGCAGTTACATTGCCTCTTCCTCTTCTGTCTCAAAATTTCCTCTTCCTTGGCCGGGCGC
>NW_012148507.1:2387173-2410834 GCF_000956105.1 Propithecus coquereli
TTTTGGTAAAGTACGAAGCAGGGTTCAAACACAGTGTTGTTATTTCTCTGTGGGGATGTGGAATGGGGAAGCAGGTGGTTGGGCTTAAAGAAAATTCTAATAGAGAAACCGAAGTTAAATGCCAACATTCCTCAGCTGGGTTGGCTAAGTTTTTATGGGTGTCAGCTGCTGTGTGCCTCCCCCACTCCCTGTGAAAAGTGGCCAACTTTTGTCTGTTCACTGGGACAGCTAAATTTTTCCAGGGAAAGTCCAATATTTAATTAGACTTTCAGGCATTACAAGAGTGTCTGGAGTTTACATGTTGAGTTGACAGTTGAGATGGTTTTGTCTGACATGACTGGGCTCTCTGCTTGCTATGTCATATGACGCTGACGAAAGATATTGTGATGTAAAAAATGGGCATCTACTTGCATTTGACTTAGGGGAAAAATGGTTTAACTAGGGTCGGGCTTCTCTTGAAGCTGTGTTTTGACCTCGAGTGTCCCCTGCAAATTTGTTAGGCATCCTGGTATTTATTCTCTGTTATCTTTGGTGAGGAAACCCTGTAAAGTGAATTAATTAGTGTCTTGTGTTTTCTGTTTCAAAACTTTCTCTCACAGACGTCCCTGTGAACATTTCTGCTAGTCACCTTCACAAGCTTTTGCAGAACAATGCTGATGACGTCACATCCAGATACCTCAACGTCAGTGACTTCACTGTGAAGGAGGATCTGAACTCTTGCTATGAACATGTGTGGACCCTGTCCTGGTCCACCCAGATTGGGGATTTGCCCAATTTTATCAGGGTATGTATGGTATCCCTGTTAGTGGTATAGATTTGGTGCCTTGGAGAAGTTTTGTAAAAGACAAAAAATTAGAATTATATGAATGAAAACTTTCATGAATTATTCATTTTGTTGGAACAGTCAAGTAAAGAAATTCTGTGATCTTTACTTCTAAAAGTTGTCAACATATAATTTGTATCTCGTATCCCTGATAAAGCAATTTAAACCCAACATGTCCTTTCCCAATTCAGTGTAGGTAGAGAATTTGTTGGTCGGTGTCCACCATACAATAATTCTACATCTGTTATTGGATAATTTAAGCAGATGTGATTGACTTAGATTATCATGGAAGCAGATGGCATAGCAGAAGGAAGTTTAGAAAAGAATTTGCTGTCTTTGGATAATGACGAAACCAGATGCTCTTGCATATTTAGGGTCTTAAAAAATAATCTAATGATCATCTAGCATTTGGCTATTATAAAGTAAAGACCAAAGCGAAATTTTTTCCCAGTTATATGGTATTGCGGGTCATCTGGTTTTTAAACAAAATATTGATGTGGAGATGGAGGGATGGTGGGAGACCTTGCTCTTATCTCATAGTACTGTTTCCTTACATTTTATTTTAATATTTTGGATTTCAAACATATAAAATAGAGATGCATAGAGAAGCAAAATATCTGAAGGCTTAGAGAGAAGATTGGTCTATTGTGTCTTCTTTGCTAACTCTACTTGCAAATAAATATTTATCTGATCTACTGGGGCTTTCATTAGCCATTACTTACTGTGAAGTGTCAAGATTTCAATTCTCTCACTTTGTTTTCACTTTCTAGCTGTCTGATTATCTCAAACAGAATTTGAAAAGACCCCCTATCATGTGTTTTAATCAAGGTTAGATTTTCATTCTATGACAGAACTTACCAGAAATGTAACCATCTCAGGTCTCTGATGGAAATCTTACTGGAGTGAATCCTGTTGCAACCACTCGTGTGGTATATGATGGTGGAGTTTTTCTTGGACCTATATTTGGAGACATGTTAGCTACTTTCAACCAGCACACTCAGGTGAGCATGGATGGGCCACCTTAAGTGCAAGTATTAGTTTCAAGTCTAACTGAGCCTCCAACTGATTTGTAACATGGGCCAGTTGGTTTAGCTCCCAAGGGTCATTTTTACAATCTGTAAAACAGGAGTAATTAATGGTTATACTCTTTCTACTTCTACAGGGTATGTAAAATACTATGAAAACATAAATACTTTGTTACCACAATATCCTATTATAATTAGAGATGCTATTGTTATGGTGCAAAAAAATGAGAGAACCTCTATAGCTAAATATGATTTATGCCTCCACACAGTGGTATTGGAAACTAAATGAGCTAAGTCATTCCTTTTGTCTTTAAAATATCCTTTGCTCTTTCTTATTGTCCCATATTCCTGTTATAGGTCATCTGCTTTTGAGAAAATTTTAAAATACAAAACAATAAGGAATAATATAACTAACATAGGGGTACTCAATCTGACAATTGTCATCAACATTTTGATATATTTATAATTTTTGTTTTTATGGAAAAAATAAAATATTATAGATAAAATTGAAGTGTTCTTTATCAACCATGCTATCCCAATACCTCTTCCCTTTGTAAGGAAACACAATCATAAATATAGTGTGTATGCTCTTAATCCATTTTTTACATGTAGAGAAGCAATCGAGTCTTATCTTTTTCACCTTTCTCATTTCCAAGTACTGTTTAAGTTCTATTAGATTAGCATTAGTTCCAGTGAAAGGGAAAGACATAGTCTCTTCTTAGGGGCCTACATTTTAGGACAAAAAGACCTTAAACCAAATGTCCACAAACACTCTAGTGTTAAGTTATATATTCATGTAGTGTCAGTGGAAGGAAAGTTCCTACTTCATTGGTCTTCACTAGCAAAGAAAGGGCTTTTCACATGAAGTGAGTACCTGGTTGGAAATACAGAGTGATAAGAAGTCTTTGTACAGGTTGAGTTTATAAAATTTATTTCTATGGGCAGAGAGGAAATTTACTCAAGATTGAGCATATTTAATTGCAGAAATGGATTTAAGCATATCCACTATCATTTTAAGAAAGCATCATGTGTTTTGAGTCATTCATTGCAATTTGAGATTAATTACTAGAGAAATAGAAGAAAGAAAAGAGAATAAGTGAATCAAGAACACATTTTAGCTTGGGGAAACTTCACAAGTACTTTATTAATAAATACCCTTGTGCATATGAAATGCATAAATTAAAAAATTATTTTTTTGCCCTTTTTTCAGGTGGTTGTGCAAGTGAATGACATACCAGCTCATTGCACAGGTTCCTGTTCTTTCCAGTACCTCCAAGAGTCAACTCCCTGGGTCCATTCTGTGTGGTGTTCTCCGGGTATGATTTGTGACTTAACACTGAGATGGGCATGGACCTTAGACTCAGAGTGATTTTGTTAGAGGCCATGTCACTGGTGATGGTGGGTAGAAGATCCATCAGTTCACTAGGTGGAGTTGAGTGATGCAACAGAAAGTGTATTTTTTGGTCCATCTGAGGGATATAGGCATGATTTGAAATGGGAACAAGTAGATTTTTGATGACTTGAAATTTTTTTTCTCTTTGTCCCTGTTTTGAAATATTCTTTATTTCGATTTTCTTTTCTCTTCCTCTTTTTTTTTTTTTTCTATTAAGCAACCATCCTTCATTACTAGTTTGAGAAAATTTAAGATGGGGGCTGTGTACTACAATAACAAAGGCAGATGTTCAATTTTGAGTCAGTGTTCAACTCCCTGAATTTTGGAAGGGGAAGGTGAGAGGGAATGAACATTTGATGTTAGAGGATATCTCTTAAATGAGATGATATCACTGAGCGATGATTTTGTTTCTTAATGTTTTTCCTCCTTTAAGATGGTGACGTCAACCTACTGATTTATATCACTGGAACTGGTTTCTCTGGTGACTCCCAGTCCTTGCAGGTTAGAGTGAACCAAACGAGTTGCAAAGTCATTTTCTCAAACCAGACGAATGTGGTCTGTCGGACAGACCTGCTACCTGTCGGTGTACATCGGATCTTGATGTTGGTGAGACCCTCTGGTCTTGCTGTCAGTGCCAGTGGAGAAGGTCTCTTCCTGAGCCTGGAACCTAGACTGGATGCTGTGGAGCCTTCCAGAGCTGCGGAGATTGGTAATCTGGGGAGGGCCTGGCAATGCATCTGACCCTGTGCAGCTAGCGTTCTTGCTGATAGGAATCTAGTCCTGCCATGTAATAAATTCCATATCCACTATGATTCACAGCTTTTTGTTTTCTGACATTAGCACTTCGTCTGATGAGCAACAGACATTTGAGCCCTTAAATGAACTCACTTGCCATATAAAGGATTATAATTTGGCTGTGGTGTCAGATGTAATTGGGTTAGTTACTGAGTCACCAGGTCCATCTGGCCTAGTGGAAACAACACTGGATTGGGAGTTAGGACATGTGCCTGGGTTTTTATCCTACCACAAGTCAGATGTGTGACCTAGAAGTTGCAGTTAGTTACTTCTATGGGTCCTAGTTAGTTTCCTGATAATGATGATGATAGATACAGTATCATTTATTGAGTACCTCTTCTAAGTATTCACACACCCTAAATGCTTACAACTGCCCAAAGGATAGAATTATTATCCACATTTTTCAGATGAGATAATGGTGGTTCTAAGAGGAGAATGACTGTCTCAGAGCTTTGCATGGAAAGATGCAGAGCTAGTGTGAAAATAAGAACTGTCTGACGCTTAGGCTCTTGCTGCTTCTGTGTTCCAGGCTGTCTAACTTATAGCACGGCCTAATGATGCTTGACTTGTAGATTACCTAAATTTGTGTGAAATTAAAATGAGCCAGGAGATGGAAAAGTCTCTTTAAAAGTAACAATATTTGAAAAATGTCCAGTACAGGTCTTGCTCACCTGCCAGGAACTTTGTACATGGATGGTATTTAAAAATGTGTGTTAACTGATGTACATTGGGTACTTGGCTAGCATGCAAAACCAACTGCTATTTGAGTAGTGGGGAATACAGAGGGCAGTGGGTCTTGTTAACATGACCCCATGGATTGGGTCTTAGTTTGGTGGAAAATCAGAAATCTCTCCATGACTTGCTGCTTTTGGAGGGGCACAACCAGTTGGTAACGACCCAGCCACATTGCAAGAATCATCTCAGGAATACTCATGGATATGTTTGCTAATGTATAGATTTTGGAGCATAAAACTCCTGTCCTTATGCTTTGGATTTTTGTCATTGTTTATTCTGGTGGCCAGAGGACCACAGCTTAGAACATATTTCTTTTTTCTTTCTTTTCTTTTCTTTTTTCTTTTTTTGAGACAGAGTCTTGCTCTGTTGCTTGGGATAGAGTGAGAACATATTTTAAAACAGTGTGTTTTGGCCACAAACGTGTTGCTCAAAGGAACAGCTTGTTTCTGACTCTGCCTAGAAGAATGAATTATGAGGCCCTTCCTACCTCACCTCTGCACATAAGACAGAGCAAGCAGCACTTGGTCTTTTTTCTCAGTGGTTTAAGGAGGGAGCCAGATGATATATGTTGCTCAGAGAGAAAGATCATATTCTATATTAAACCAGTAATTATTGGTTTGAGTTTAGGGCATATAAATAGTCTTATCACGCGATTTATAAGGCACTTTGATCTTCTTACAAAATTACCTCTGCAGTTCAGGCCACACAATCCTTCTTTAGCTCTCCCCACTAGATCGTAGACATCTTAAGGGCAAGCAGGTGACTCAGTTGTCTTCGTTTCCCCTGTACATAGTACTTTGCACAAGTAGGGTGGCTAACTTTCCCAGTTTGCCTGGGACTGAGGGGGTCCCAGGAAACAAGACTTTCAGTTTTAAAACTGGGATGCAGAACTCTTAGTGCTAAGACTTGGTCCCAGGAAAACTGGAATGAGTTGGTCACCCTATCAGGGCATGGTGTACCAACAATACATAGTGAAGGGATTGGGAAAATGCTATATTATACCTTTATATTTTAGCAAAAGATAGAAAACTATGAGAAGGAATATGCTAGGTGGGTGTAAATAACTTTTATTAAGACTAAGGGGAAAGGGAGGGAGGGAAGGAGGAAGAGGCTGTAGCTGCTACTTTCCGTATTACTGCATTTAAACTTTCCTTACTAACCCTTCCTTTGCCCGGTGACCTACGTAGCATCACCTTGTGTTAATCAATCAATCAATCAATCAATCTCAATGAATCACTCAACACCATCCCTTATAGAGCCCCGAAGACCGTGGTACTTAAACTGTGGTCCTAGACCAGCACTATCTGCATCACCTGTGAGCTTGTTGAAAACACAGAGTCTCAGGCTCCACCCCAGACCTCCTGAATCCATCTGCATTTCAACATGATCCTCAGGCAATTGCTATGAATAGCACAGCTTGAGAAATGCTTCTATATGGAAGCTCAAGAAAACCAGGCTGAGGTCTACAAGCATGAAATTTACAGAAATTCGAGAAGTAAGGGGCACATATACATACTGTGATCAATAATATTCTAAATCACCACTTGCCTATATGCAGAAGCACCCTTTAAAGGATATTTTTAAAGCAAAATCTTAGTTTTGCCTTACATGCCACCTTGATCCACTTTTGTGCTGAGATAGTGTTGCCTTCTCCTAAGGCCTGGGTTACCGTGAGGCACCCCAGTTTTCAAATGAGAATGGCAAAGTATCACCACCTCTTCAACTTTTAATTATTACCACCAACAATAATCACGAGAACAATTTATTTCACTCTTATTATGTGCCAAGCACTATTAATGCTTGGGATACAGTAAATAAAAACAAAGGCTCTGGGCTTGAAGAGGTGGTGGTAAATGTGTAGGAGAAAAATCAAGAAGAGGAGGGAGGGAAGGGTGATGGAGGGAATGGCTGTCATTGGCATTAGAGGATGGAGACATGGATGCAGTGAAGGAATATGTCTTGGGGAAGTCTTGGGGAAGAGAATTTGAGGCAGAGGGAACATCAAATGATGAAGTCTCAAGTTAGAGTGAGCTTGTCTTTTTCCAAGTACACCAAAGAAGTCACTCTGCCTGGAATAGATTGAGTGAGAGGACAGTGGTAAGGAGATGACCCAGAGCAGATTGTATGGCCTTAGGGATTATGAATGACCCTCATCTCACTCAGCTCTTGTTCTGAGTGAGGTGAGGGCCATTGGAGGATTTTAAGTGAAGAAGTGACATGATGTGACTTAGGCTGCTGGTGAGAACGTGCTATAGGGAGGCAAAGATGGAACCAGTGAGACCAGTTAGGAGGCTACTGCAGTCATCCAGGGGAGAGAGAGTGTTGGCTTGGACTAGGGCAATATATCTTAGAAATAGGTAGAGCTGCCTTATTCTTTTCTTTTACTCCAAGATCATCTTTTTTTTTTTTGGAACATTAAAAAATTGAGGTATAATTCCCATATTATAAAATTCACTTTTTAAAAGTGTACGGGTCAGTGGTTTTCAGTATATTCACAAAGTTGTATATCTTACCACCATCTAATTCAAGAACATTTTCATCACTCCAAAAAGCAACCTTGTATGCATTAATAGTCACTCACTATTCCTCCCTCTTTCCAATCCCTGGTGACCACTGATCTGTTTTCTGTCTAAATGAATTTACCTATTCTGGACATTTAATATAAATAGAATCATGCAATATGTGACCTTTTGTGTCTGGTTTCTCTACTTAGGATAATGTTTTCAAGGTTCATCTATGCTGTAGCAGTATCAATACTTTATTCCATTTTATGGCTAAACAATATTCCATTGTATGGATATACCACATTTTGTTTTTCCATTCATCTCATGATGTACATTTGGATTGTTTCCATTTTTTGGCTATTGTGAATAATGCTACTATGAATATTTGTGTACAAGGACTTGTGTGAATATGTTTTCAGTTCTTTCGGGTATATACCTGAAAATGGAATTTTTCATTTTTCTTGTCTTAATTTAACTAAGTAACTCTATGTTTAACATCGACTGTTTCTAAAATGGCCGCACAATTTACATCCCTATTAGCAGTATAAGAGGGTTCCAATATCTCCACATCCTCACCAATCCTTTGTTGTTATTTCATAGTAGCCATCTTAATGGGTATGAGGTGATATCTCATTGTGGTTTTGATTTGCATTTTCCTAATGACTAATGATGTTGAGCATCTTTTCATGTTCCTTTGGCCATTTGTACATCTTCTTTGCAGAAATGCCTACTTAAATCTTTTGCCAATTTTAAAAATTGAGTTATTTATCATTTTATTGTTGAGTTGTAAGAGTTCTTTATACATTCTGGATGCTAATCTCTTATAAGATATATAATTTGCAAATATTTTCTCCCATTGTGTAGGTTGTCATTTTTTTAATAGTGTTATTTGAAGCACAAAAGTTTTAATTTTGGTGAAGTTCATTTTATCTTTCTTGTTCTTGTTGCTTGTGCTTTGGTATCATATCTAAGAAATCATTATCTAATCCAATGTCACAAAGATTTATATCCTTTGTTTTCTTCTAAGACTTTTATAGTTTTAGTTCTTATTCTTAGGTATCTGATTCATTGTGAGTTAGTTTTGTATAAGGTGTGAGGTAGGGATCTGTATTACTTTGCTAGGGCTGCTGTAATCAGTTGCCATAAACTGGGTTCCTTAAACAACAGAAATTTCTTGTCTCAGTTCCGAGGGCCAGAAGTCTGAGATCAAGGTGTAAACCTTTGGGGACCTATATACCTCTCTCTTAGCTTCTGGTGATTTACTGACAATCTCCGGTGTTCCTTGGCTTATAGAACTTCATCGTGATCTCTACCCTTATCTTCACAAAACATTCTTCCTGTGTCTTGTCTGTGCCCACATTTTCCCTTTCTTACTGATTTTTAAGAGCATTTTTATCTATTAAGGACATTAGCTCTTTATTTATTTATCATTTATCTCTTTGTTATTTTGGCAATTTATAAATATTTTTAATTTTTATGTAACAAAATATATCTTTATGGTTTCAGGGTTTTTCAAATACTTAGAATGGACTTTCTGTCTCTGAAATTTATGAAAATAAAAATTCTGTCATGTTTCCTTTTAAAGAACTTTCTTTTTTATGTTTAGATATTTGATAAATTTGAAATTTATTTTGGTGAAGGATGTGAGGTAGAAGTTCAGAGTTAATTTTTTCAGTGCTATTTGCTTATTTTATTTACTAAATAAATAATCCATCTTTTTTGTACTTAAATGAAATGCCATATTTATCGTATTCTACGATCCCATATTTATCTGAATTTTTCTCTGGACTTCCTATTTTATTCCATTTATCTGTCTATCTGTGCATGTTCTATTATTACATTTTAATTATATGATATTAAACATTTATAAGATATTTTAATGTCTGGCAGAAGACTTTTTTTACTCTTATTTTCTAAATTTTGTTTTCTGGCTATTCTTATTATTTATTTTTCATTAAATTTTAGAATTATTTCATCTAATTTAAATACAAATCCTGTTTGTATCTTTATTGGAACTACATTGATGCTTTAATTTAATTTACAAAGATATGCCACTTTTATGATATTCACTCTTTCTATCCATTTATTGTAGTTTCCTTATCTAAGTTTTAATCCATCCATTAAATTCTTCAGCAGCATTTCAAAGATTTTTCAATTTTTTTTATCTTCTTAAATTTTTTTTTTAGGGGGGCAGGTTTGTTTCCAGATATTGTATCTTTTAGTTTGCTATTGTATATTGCTTTTTCCATTTTATTCTCTAACTTTGTAATCTATTGTAGTCTTGCTCTGACTCTTCAGGGTAAGTTTCAGATTTAACTTCAAGGTATTATTCCACCCAGTCACATTGTCCCCAGAGGTTTTTATCAGATTAAGTAACTACCTATGTCCATCACAAACAAGGAGAAGTTAATCTTGCTTCTGTACCCCTCCCTAATCTCAAGGGGTACAAGGCTCTCTGCCTCTCTTGTGAAAACTTCTGGGGCGATGGCAGACTAGAATCATTTCCCTCATTATGAATAGGTGCCTTTTTGGATCATTAGCCAGATTAAGGGCTGCTCCTTCAAACAGGAAAGTGTGCCCTGATCTCGGCAGAATTGGAAGCTTCTTTCTTCTTACTGATGTCTGCATTGAGGAGAAGGGGGTTTTTGTGGTTGCTCTTCAGTGGTCAGCAGAGAGATCCTGATGGCAGTGGCTGGTGACACCAGTCATTTCTGTACCATCGAGGTGACTAGAACCTGGTATGTGTGGTACAGAATCACAAAGCTGAGAGGGCTAACACCATCATTTAGAGATGAAGAAAATGGGGACCAGTCAATTCAGGGACAATACTGCAACGACCTGCTTTAAGTCGCAGAGCAATCTGTGGCCCTGGCTCCGGGCCACTGCTCTTTCTGCCATAGTGCTCTCTAACATTTTTCTTGGGAAAAGAATACACTTTATAGCATTGGCAGGAATGATACTTTAAAATCTAGGACAGAAGGAATTTTCAGAGGCTGTCTACTTTGCTGTTCTGACTCATGGCAGTACTATGTCACTATTTCTGCCTCTCTGTAAGATAGTTTGTATATTTAATTCAGTCTTTTTCTGCAGCTTGAGCATTGCCTTGTGTTTTGACTAAATGGCTTCATATTTTAATTTCATTTTGGCTCTCTTGTGGATAATTGATTTTTATCTGTCTACATGGCTGTGGATCCTATATGAAAATGCTGTTTTTGTTACAGGAGGGCTCTGGGCCACCATCCGAGGTTCTAGTTTGGAAGGTGTTAGCCTGGTGTTGTTTGGATCTCAGTCTTGTGCCTTCAATGCCACCACAAGCAATTCACAAAGAATTCAATGCAGAGTTCCACCCAGGGTAAGTGGATTGCTTTGGCATCTCCTTCTCTCAGGGTGGGAAATCATTATTAACATAAGGCTTTCAGCGACTCACTTCTTGGAAGAAAATTAACTGATGTGAATCTCTCATCATGACAGTATGCTTACGTTATTTATATTGTCTATTTTGCTATGAAGTGGGAAACTGACCCCACTAATGGATTTTGTAATTAAAATCAGTTAATTCCTTTAAAAAGAATATAACCGGACAGTATCTGTCCATACTCTCAGTGAGTATTAGTGCCATAGAATAAATACCTTTATCTAGTGTACATTCTGTTTGTTGGTTTGCAAAACTTTTATATCTTAAAGTCTCTTTTATCTCTTAAGCAAATAACAAATATTGATAACTAAGTTTTCACTAGCAATTTTTTCCTAGCATGGATATGAATGGTGGAGCATAGAAACTTCTAGAATGTTTTTATACTATGAAATATATTCCTAGTTATTCCCCACTACATACTTTTTCCCTTAAAAACAAGTTCCTGAGCTCTTTCTTTCCTGTCAGTTAGTGCTATCTCATGGCCTATTAAGGAATTTGAGTCTGGGCCCTTCCCTGGTGCTGTTGGTGAGCATCACACTTATCCTGCAGTTGAGATTTCTATTCAGAGCTGACTTTAAGATCATCAACATTCCTAGCACACCCATGACCCCCAAAGATGGCTGTGTACTGAACAAATAAAGATTCCCTGGAAGATAGGTTTCAGAATATTCTTTGATAACTTGTCCTACATTTTTTTTTCTTTTTTTCTTTCTTTTTTTATTTCAGCATATTATGGGGGTACAGATGTTTAGGATACGTATGTTGCCCTTGCTCCCCCCCAAGTCCGAGCTTCAAGTGTGTCCATCCCCTGGACGGTGCGCATCGCACTCTTTGTGTATGCATATACACGTCCCCTCCTCCCCCCTCCCCCCTGCCTGACACTCAATAAATGTATTCTTATGTGTGCACTTACGTGTTGATCAGTTAATACCAATTTGATGGTGAGTACATGTGGTGCTTGTTTTTCCATTCTTGGGATACTTCACCTAGTAGGATGTGTTCCAGCTCTATCCAGGAGAATACAAGAGGTGCTATATCGCCATTGTTTCTTAAAGCTGAATAGTACTCCATGGTATACATGTACCACATTTTATTAATCTATTCATGTATTGATGGACACTTGGGTTGTTTCCACATCTTTGCGATTGTGAATTGTGCAGCTATAAACATTCGGGTGCAGGTGTCTTTTTTATAGAGTGTCTTTTATTCTTTTGGGTAGATGCCCAGCAATGGGATTGCTAGATCAAATGGTAGTTCTACTTGTATTTCTTTAAGGTATCTCCATATTGTTTTCCACAGAGGTTGCACTAGTTTGCAGTCCCACCAGCAGTGTATGAGTGTTCCTATCTCTCTGCATCCACGCCAACATTTATTGTTTTGGGACTTTTTGATAGAGGCCAGTCTCACTGGAGATAAGTGATATCTCATTGTGGTTTTGATTTGCATTTCCCTGATGATTAGAGATGTTAAGCATTCTTAAGTATTATGAAAAGCTAGCTTTTATATGTAAACTACATGGAATTCCAATATATGGTTGTACCATCATTTGTTTTAACTATTCTCTACAGGGTGTCTCAAAAGTCATCATACATAGGGAAAATGGGAAATTGTAGCTAACTGTACCTTTATTTACAAAATATTCATTATAAAATTTTTCCTTTGTGTGGAAACTTTTGGGACACCCTGTATTATTGGGCATTTAGATAATTTCTAACTTTTCCCTGTTGGGAACAACAGAGCTTTGAACATTCTAATTACTATATTTTCAGGCACATTTATTTTCTCAGGATAAATTAATCTAAATTCATAAACTTTTTATATGTAATATCCAGTTGTCTGAAATTCCTTTTCAGTGTATACTCCCACCATCACTGTGCAAGTGTCTGATTTTTGGAAGTTTGGTCAACACTGGGTATTATCACTTTGATATATATTTACCATTCTAATGGGTAATATATATATGTTTGGATTTCTTTTATCAGAGAGGATAAACATTAAAAAAGCAAACTTTTATTTTTGATCAGAGTGATACATGTAAAGTGAAAAGGAAAATGGTAGATTATGCTTTCCTTCTCCCACTCTTCCCCCTTCTTCAAGTCCTCCTTTCTGAAACAACCATTCTTAATTCTTTTCAATATAGTTACAGTATCATTTTTTATTAAATCAATAAAACATGTTTACATTATCATAACTATATAAATGATGCTGGCAGAACCAAGTAATATATATATTTTTTTCTTTTGTAGTTCTTTGTTTTTTTCCCTAGAGTTTTTTTCTAAACATGTCTTTCTTATAATAAAAATCCATCATCTTTTAAAAAAGTTTCAACATATCAGTTACTCTTTTTTTTTGAAGCTCTCTGTTCTCCTCCTTCAATCTGTGTTGTTCATTTCTTGGTATATTCTATAGATTTCATACTATTACTCTTGATGGCTCTCCTGAGTAGATTCACTTTCTTAGAATTCATATCTTATTTTTTTAATTTTTATTTATTTTGTAAGATCACAGCTTTAAGAAACATCCTATGAAAGAGTATGTGGGAACGAAATTTTCTGAGTACTTACATGTCTGAAAGTACACTCATATTCGTGGGATAGTTTAGCTAGGTATAGACAGTTATTTGAAGTTGCCATTTTTTGCAGAAACAATTAATGTGTTAGTTGCAAATCATTCCTATTTACCCTTTAGAGTAATGGTATGGTCCTTCTGGATCTATTCTTCAACATTGCACTTGCCTATTTCAAGCATTTGTCACTCTATATGTGTGTGAGAGAGAGAGAGAGAGAGAGAGAGAGAGAGAGAGAGAGAGAGACAGAGAGAGAGAGAGAGAGAGAGAGAGAGAAAGAGAAATGGCGAGGAGAAGGGAGACTTGAAAGTAGCAATTATACCTTTTAAAAACAACTTTCTTGAAATTAACCGTTTAAACCAATTCTATATGGACTTCTCTTCCCTCAAGTCAGTCTTACTTTAAAATCAGACTGAGGTTTGAGTTTTAAAATTGATTTTTCAGGGGAAAGATGGACACATTGTGAATGTGACTGTATTCAGAGGGGACCATTCTGCAGTACTTCCCAGAGCGTTTACCTATGTCTCCTCTTTAAATCCGGTGATTGTGACTCTGAGCAGAAACAGAAGCAACATAGCAGGTAAAATACATGATACTGCAAGATCTTATTAGAACATCAATCCCATAAAAAGAGCAATCAATGCCCTATGAATTTTATTATATTTTGAAGTTTTTTTCCTGAAAACCAGGAGATTGTTTTTTTTCATCTTAGCCATTATTGAATTAACCTCCTGATATCTGTTCATTCTTGTAAAACTGGGACCATTTCCATCATGAAAAGGGTGTGGGAATTCAAAGGTAATAATTCAATAAATATTTCTTAAGCAGCTGGTATGTGCCAATAATAATACCATAGACATATAATAGGCTTTAAATTAATCCTTGTTGCTAATTTATAAAATTATTAGCCTCAGTTACAGATAAGGAAACTAAAGAATAGAGATAATAAGTAACTTGTCTAAGATGCTGCCTTTAGTAATAACAGACCTGAGATTTGAGCCCAGGCAGTTTGTTTGCAGATCCCAGGCACTTAACCACTTATAGTTAACTGTAAAATACTGTTTTTGGTAGCAGTTTCTATTGTAGTAGCTATTTAGTATGATTAGAGAAGAGAATCTTTTGGTTAACCAAGAATTCTTGTTCCTTGAGACATACTATGTATAAAAAGAATTTATCAGCACCAACTAAATGAAATAATTTAATCTTTCTTTGATGATTCAGATGATTTGACAAGATAGAATTATAACAATTTATTATCATGTCATACCATGTAGATTGGGAAAAGTAGCAGGTAACATCCCTTTCTGGTTAATTGAATGTCAGATAACAGAGAGTTTTTGGTAGCCTTATCTAAGGGTTTATTATTACAAGACCATCATATTTTCCCCCCAAAAAAGCCTGAACTCAATTTTTATGATACTATTTTCATTTTCTATAGCTCAAGAGTACATAAATAAAGTGAAGTGTCCTTTAGCTTCTCAATATTATTCAGCTCAGATAGTGCAGAAGAAGCATTTGCTGCCTCAGGCGACCAAAGTGTACAAAATTCCTTGGTGGTATAGATTCTTCCCAGCGAGGTAGAAAAGGGAGGGGGGAGCTCCATGTTGTATTCAGATTTCAGTGATTTTGGCTTTTAATAACATTTCCTACCTATAAAGAAAAGAATAAATACATTGTATCAGTGCCTCAAAGGCATTTAGGATTAGCTTGACAATTGACCAAGAGCCCAAGAAGTTCATGTTATTGATACAAACAATACAATGCATTCTTTTCAAAGTGTACACTTGCATTTAAATCTTTCTACAGGCAGAATAGAGAAGAACATGCTATAAAATCCACAAAGTGTGGTAGCCTATGGGGAAAGTCTCTTTCAAGTTGGAGTGCTACACATCTCTATCCAGAATTTGATGCGCAGGACCATTAGTGTGGTGTGTTTTTTTCAGTCAGAAACAACTGGAAAAACTTTCAACAAATTAAATTCCACAGAGTTTATTTGAGCAAAGAACAATTCACGAATTGGGCAGCCCTCAGAACCAGAAGAGGTTCAGAGAGCTGAGCTCTGCAACGTGAGCAGGCATTATGTATCGACAGAAAATGGAAGTGAGGTCCAGAAAGAGCTTGATTGGTTACAGCTTCCTGCTGCCGTATTTGTGTATGATCTGATTAATTGGCAGTCTGTGACTGGCTGAAGCTCAGCTGCTGTGATTAGCTGAAACCCAGCTAGTTGTTGCAAAAAATATAATCCTAAATTAGGTTTTCAGTTTGTTTACTATTAATACTAAGTTAAGTTGCAATTCATTATGTAGAAACTCAAGGTACGGAGGCAGCCTCAGGCCAAATTTAGTTTAATTTCACATATTCTTTAGGCAAGATATTTAACTTCCTTTATCTCCAGTTTCTCCATTTGTTAGGTGGGAATAATTCTTTCAAGGTAATCATAAAAATTGGAGATAAAGCAGGTAAAAGTACTCAGTCCAGGAACGGACATGGAGTAAGCACCCAATAAATGCTTTGTTGAAGTGAAGGCCAGCGTTCTGCCAGATACTGGATGTTATATAAATGAGCCAGAGATGGACTCTGCATATTGGCCCTGTGTTGTTTACTTCTTCACAGTATCCTGGGACCCATTAGCATAAAAGCCTACCAATGCTAAATTTAAGTTTTTATATATTCAATTGTTTTACATATAGTCAAAAGGAGCATATTTGTAGCCATTTAGAGCCTGCTTGCTTTGCATACACCATAAAACTGCACACAACATCAGCCAGCTATAGGTAAGATAAACCCTGGGGCTATAAAAGACCCCAAACTGTGTATGCCTGTAGAGCTCTGTGACCCAAAGACTACCCACACGGAAGCCCCCTCTCTGATCTCCCTCCCCCCGAGTTCCCTTGCCTTCCTTCCCTTCTGGGTGGTGGCCTTGTACTGTTGCCTCTGGAAGGAGTCCCTGTGAGACTTCCTCTTTGTGCATCTGTGAAAACACCCCTTGAATAAAGCTCCTTTTGTGCTGCTGCCACCTTGTGGTCATGTCTTTTTCCTTGATCAGCCCTGAAATCCCTTGAACTCACTACATCGAAGCTTCAGACTTCCCAGTAGAGGTTGAGAGGACACAAAGAAGCAAAGGGCGTGCAGAATGAGGAAGAAAATAAAATTAAATGAGGCCTTTTTGTGTGCTGTACCATGCCAGATGCTTTCCCAAGATATCTACCTTAATTCCTACAACAAACCACATGGGATAGGCTTTATTGCCGTCTTATCGATGAAAAAAATCCAAGGCTTTGGGAGCCCAAAGTAAGTCACCCAAAGTCACAGAGGTAGTTACAGGGCAGGCCAAGGATGTGAATGCAGATTCACAGTCTCGCCACCATGCCACATCCCTCTTCTTGGAGTTGTCTCTTTCAAGCCACCTCTTTCTCCTCCTCATCTGGTTGGCTGAGGCATCCTATAGATGCCAGCTCCGCAGTAGTTCTCAAATGCTGGAGGCTAAAGGAGCTAGCGGTGCTTTGCCCCAAGCTGTGTCTCTGTGGGCACACTGATGCGTAGGGAAGGTGAGTATGTTTATTTCTACTCCTGCTGTTGCACGCTTGATCTCTGGCTCTCAGTAAGTCTCTAGCTGTCTGCAGACCGAATTTCTCCTCTCCTGCCTGCTCAGTGTACCCTATAGACTGGAAGAATAGCTTCAATCATGTTCCTTTCTCACTTAGAAGCCTTTGGAGGTCTCCACTGTCCACTGAGTTAAGCAGAAACCCCTCAGGACTGGCTTTCTTGGTCTTCAGCCATGGGACCATCAACCTGGCTCACTCCCCCAGAGTTTATACCTGTGTCTGTGTGTACTTTGTCGTCCAGAAAGTCACCTCATTCTCTTTTTTTTCTCTCTAAGCCACTGGATGATGAAGAAAGTGCTACAACACAAGACTTTGCATAAAACTGTGAAATTTCTACAATTAAATTAAAAGTCTCCTCTTGTCTATCACTTTCTCTTGGAATTTATCTTTTAAACTGCATTACAAGTACTGTTTTGCCCACGAGGCCTCTCCTGATGTTCATAATGTTGCTCTGATCTGAACAATCCCAGTGCTTAATTTTCACCTCTCTTATAGTATGTCTTCTACTGAAGCTGTTTAGTCACCCATTTTAGTACCTTTGAGGTCTCTTTGAGAACAGGGTCTGTATTTAACTTATTTTCATGCCCCTGTGGCATCTTCCTCATGGTACTCAATAAATATTTGAATGAAAAGGAACCAAATTAAAGTGTTAATAGAGGACAATATTTTAGTGGAGTTGCTAATTAAGCTAAAATGCATTAAAATACAAAGCAGAAGACTAAGGCCTTGACTTTTTCATTAGTTAGCTATGAGGCCATGGGTGCTGAGCCTTAGTTTCCTTAAATGCAAAATGCCAGTCATATGGACTGCCCATATGTATCATCAGGATGGTGTGAAGACCAAATGGCATAACATATAGAAAAGTGCTCTGAAACTATGGACTGCTTTATGCACATATGGCATCATGATAAAGTTCAGTGCACGCTGAAGATACAGCTTTAGACTTTTATCAGTGCAAAAGTGGACGTTAAAAAAAAAGGAGATGTGTTCTTCTTTGCTGGTTATGAAGACCATTAGCTCTCCAAACCGCTTCTTGATTTGCCTTGGCACAGAAATAAGTTTGTGCCTCTAGAGTATAATTGTCCTGTCAATTTTGCTTTTAATGTCTTCGAGGTTATAGACTGTAGCTCTGTGAAAAAGAGTTGTTAGACGTTTCATGAAAAATATAGGTTGGTATTAAAACTCTTGGAGTATTATGCATAGGGCTGACCATGTGTTTAAACCCCAAACACAGTTTTAGAGTCGAATGGGTTGTTGAGCCCACAAACCCACATTCCAGAGGCTAATGGACTCATCTCAACACAGGAGGTGGGTCCCTCCTCATTGGAATGACGTCGCTGGGGAACTATACCGATCTGGCTGCGGAAGTCCACATCCATGGTACCTGCGCCCCGGTTCGTGCACAGACGGCTTGGGGCCTGGAGGTGGTGCTGCCAGCGCTGCCAGCCGGCGTCCACGGAGTTTCCGTCTCTATCAATGGAGTCAGCATTCGCTCACAAGGGTGAGGTGGCCACTTGCCCTTACTTTTAGGTTCGTTTGATGGTCTAGCGATTCAGCTGCGGAATTCTAGTTTTGAGTTAGGTCTTTTCTTTTTTCTTCTAAAGTTAGGAGATAAAGACATGAGAATCATAATATTTGAACAAATCTTAGAGACTATGCAGACTCTTTTCCCCCCAAATAATTACCTCTCTTCTGTTTTGCTCTTTCTTTTCTCTCTTTCTAACTCTCTCGGTTATTTTGTAATGACCCCCTTATCTTCCGTAGGGTTGACCTCCACATCCGGTACATCACAGAAGTTTTCAGCATCGAGCCTTGCTGTGGGTCCCTTCTGGGTGAGTGGCTCTCGTGTGACTGTTATCAATTATCCAGCAAATCTGTTCACTGGATATTCAGATCTTTTTTTCTGCATTAATTAGCCGGCACTGCCAGAAACAGGGACAGCAGGAAAGAAGCTTTTCCCAGGCTCCAGGAACTGAGTGGTGTATTTTAAAGGGTGCGAAAACTCAGTGATTCCTTTGCTCAGGAAATTAAAGAATGTTTATGAAAAGGAGATTTGCCTGTTTTTCTTTGTCTAATGAAAAGAGGATAAAACATCTAATGGGTGGCACTCCAGACTGGATATCAGGAAAACAAGGGAAGAGTTTCCTGTGCTGGCCATTTAGACACTGCGTGTGCAAGGAGAGCAGGAATGAGTCTGTAGTGTCTTTTCTCTAGGGATACCGGATGAAGGACTCAGAAATAGAAATGCAAACGCTAATATGGGAGATGTGAGGACAAGACAAATAGAGCAGCCCCTAAAACCATTCATTTTCAGAAATAATTGAAAGCTATATATTGGCATGTGAATAATCATTGTGATAGTGTATAAAGTAGCACATTATCCTTTTGGAGTATAGTAAAACCGTTTTTAAAGTTGCTTGGCTATTCCACAGATTTGATTGTGATGTGGGTCATGTTGCTCCAACCCCTGTCCTGAAGATGAGGTTTGAGCTTTGATTTTTCTGTCAATTGTTGAGTAAGACAAAGTATGCGAATATGGCAGCAAATTCACCAGCATGATTCAATGGCTTTTGACATGTTTCATATATATATATATATATATATATATATATATATCATATAGAATATATTGTAGAATACATAAAATATATTAGAATATATAATATATGCAATATTGGAATATTATATAAAATAATATAGAAGATAGAGGACTTCACCAAATTTGATTTTTCATTAGTGTGTATATTGAATGTACATAGAACAACGTACATATACTCTACGTAATGCATAAAAAATAGGTTACATAATAGAGCAGATGACAAGAAAACTAAGGAATTTGATTTTTTGTTAGTGTATAAGTTGATGAAAATTGTGGCTTCTAGGATATACAAAGGTACTTGAAAAGTTTGTCTTAAATATTATAAACATCCTCCTATGTAACAATTAGTATTACTTTACTGTAATGTAGAATTTTACCTCATTTGATTCCTGTCCAAATGACCACAAGTTTAGCACTGGTGCGGGTGAGGCAAAATAACTGAGGTTTCACTAACACGCACCCCACCTGCCACATAATTGCGCTGGGACTTTGTGCACCAGTGTTGTGAGCTCCTAGTTGCAAACATCAGCTGTTAAATTTTGTTTTCCATATTCACACTTCAGGTGGAACCATCCTCAGCATCTCAGGAGTAGGCTTCGGCAGGGACCCGGCTTCTGTTTGGGTGCTTGTGGGCAACCAGTCCTGTGACATTGTGAACTTCACAGAGGTGAGCGTCTGGTGCGAGACCTCTCGGGCCCCCCAGCTACCTGACGCAGATGCTCCCGCTGTCCCTGCGCCCGTGGAGGTCTGGGTTGGCAACGTGTCCTTCACCCATGGAACTTCACCGATCTTGGTGGGGAAGGGTTTCACCTTCATGTATGAAGCGGCAGCAACACCGGTGGTGATCGCCATGCGAGGAGAAGTCACAAATAGCAGCCTGAGGCTGTATGTGGAAGGAAGTAACCTTTCCAACTCAGTCGTCCTTCTGGGGAGCTTGACCTGTGATCTTGAGACACAGTCTTTCCAGAGCCACGTGAGCCTGTCTGGGTGCTCCTTTCCTCTTCACAGGGTGGAGGCAGGCATCCATCCCCTCCAAGTACGTCACAAGCAGGTGGGATTTGCTAATATGTCTGCGGTGCCCCAGCAATTTGTGCTGACACCTCGGATCATGGCCATGTTCCCAACACACGGCTCTGCGTGTGGGGGGACAGTACTCACCGTGAGGGGGCTGGCCCTCAACTCTCGAAGGAGGTCCGTTCAGGTTGACCTTTCAGGTCCTTTTACTTGTGTGATTTTGAGTTTGGGAGATGACGCCATCCTCTGCCAGGTTAACCCTGTGGGTGACCCCTTGCCTGGCGCTTCCTTCACCCTGAATGTCACCGTCCTTGTCAATGGGCTAACCAGCGAGTGTCAGGGGAATTGCACTCTCTTTATGCAGGAAGAGACAACTCCTGTTGTGGACGCTGTAACCACAAACATCAGTGGGTCTCTGACAGCTGTGCTGATTAGAGGTCAGAGGTTAGGCACCACGGCTGATGAGCTAATGGTGTTTGTGGATGATCAACTTCCTTGCAATGTGACTTTCTTTAATACAAGCTACGTGGCATGCCAGATAAGTGACTTGACTGCAGGACTCCACTACCTATCAGTGTCTCATCCAAGAAATGGGTATGCTTGTTCTGTTAACAGTTCTAGGTACTTCTACATTAAGCCTCAAGTGTTTCATTATTTTCCTAAGAATTTCAGCTTACATGGTGGAAGCCTCTTGGCCATAGAGGGCACAGCCCTGAGAGGACAGAACACCACGTCAGTCTACATTGGCCAGCAGGCCTGCCTGACGGTGAGCATCAGCGCGGAGTTCATCCAGTGTGTTGTTCCTGCTGGGGATGGCTCTGTCACCCTGGAAATAGAGGTAGATGGACTTTTGTTCCCCATGGGAGTCATTGGTTACAGCCGTGCCTTCACCCCAGAAGTGCTCTCTATTTCTCAGAGTGATGACGTCTTAACCTTTGCAGTGGCCCAGATCTCAGGAGCTGAAAACATTGACATTTTTATTGGGATGTCACTCTGTGTGGGTGTCTCTGCTAACCACACCGTTCTCCAGTGCATGGTCCCTTCCCTTCCTGCTGGGGAGTACCATGTCAGAGGTTACGACCACGTCAGAGGGTGGGCGTCGTCTGTCCTGGTGTTCACTTCAAGAGTTATGATTATGGCAGTGACCGAGAACTTTGGTAAGCTGAGCAAATAAGACAGCACACTTTCTTCACGTGAGTGAATTAGTAGCTATTCTCTGTTCTAGGAGGTAGGAAATTAACATCAATCTGCATGAAGGAAGAAGAGAAGCTGAGCTGGTCTCCTACAGTCCCGCTTTTTTCCTGAGCTTTGTCTTGTCATGCTCTGTTTATGAGACTTTGATTTTTATAAAGGAAATTTTGCATATTCTCTGACTATTTGATTGTATTTTAATTTGATACATTAACCTGACTTGTGTTTGAAATTAAATAATACTATTTGTAAGAATTCATAATTTGATCATTTAAGAACATAAATGCCTTCACCTATTTTTTATTCCTATAAGCCAATTTGCATTACTTAAAATTTATTAAATATGATTAATTCTTATCATTCTGTATTATTTTACAGGTGAACTCATATTCCACTAATAATAAGCCAATTGCATTGTACAATGGCATTGGTCAAACTTTTTTCTCCTTTCAGATATACTCAGATTTGCCTTGCCTTTCCTTCCAATGATGGTTTTGGTTTCCGTTCACTTAAAGGCTTACAGCACTTGAGATCCGTCACATTTGATTGTGATTTAGAGAATGTAAAAGAAATTATGGAAGCAGAATCTTGGACTGGTGAAATATCAACCAAGCCATTGCTTAGAACAAAATTGGCCTCAGCTGGGTGGAACGCCTTGAGGACTGGGATTAGTGTCTAGAGTCTGTCACTAATTTAGGATGGACTTTTCTAAGGCTCAGCTTCCTTATTTGATAAAAGAGTTTGGGCTGGATGATCCCTAAATTCCACTTCTTACTCCCTAAGATTCCATGATTTTTGTGGTGGGAGAGCAGGAGCACCTTGAACAAAAAGCATTATTCTTGAGTTTGTCGGGTGGCTGAGTAAGTACCACCTCTACAGGGTATGAAGGTGGTAGAGGTTGGAACCCTGTATCTCGGTGTGAACTAGAGATGTGGGCTAGTTTTACTCATATAAGTGTCCCCCAAATATGTGCAGTTATTGCAGCACTATTAATAATAGCAAAAGAGGCGAAATAATGGAAGTATCAATCAATAGAAAAATTGTTAAATTGTAGTATGATTAGATAGTGGAATTCTAAGTATCTATTAAAATGAGCTGGATCTATATAGGTTTTGAAATATATCTATGCCATACTTTTAAGTAAAAAAAAAAAGTCGCAGAATAATATGTATAGAATGATCCCGTGAATAAAATATATATATTTTAAAAATATATTTATTTAAAAAATATATATATATTAGGTCATTAAATATGAAATGTCCGAGTTTGAATCAAAAATATAGTTTATTATATATTAAACAAGAAGGAGTACAATTAATCAAGGTATATATCTAAACTATCAACACAGTTTTACCATCTTAACGGTTGCTTGTTTATGCCAGCAGTGAAGAAGCTTGGAGAGCAAGTGGTGATGAAATCACAAAAGGTATTTTTCACAGCTTGTTGAAAATTGAATATTTTTCCTTGCAAGAAGTGGTCCAAAGCCTGGAAGAAGTGGTAGTCATTTGGTGCAAGGTCTGGTAAATACGGTAGAAGACAGAGAGTTTCCAAGGCCAGCCTCTGTAGTTTGAGCAACGCTGTTTGTACGACATGTGGTCAAGCGTTGTCTTGTGAAAGGATTGGCCTGTCTCTATTGACCAATCTTGGTTGCTTAATCACAAGCATCCTCATCATTTTGTCCAATTGGTTGCAGTAGACACCCGCTGTAATTGACTGACTAGGTTTTATGAAGCCATAGTGGATAACACCAGCACTGGACCACCAAACAGATACCATTAGCATTTTTTGATGAATATTTTCTTTTTTTAAGAGGCATAGCTAATATAAGTAAGTAGACCAAAGAGGGTATTTAAAATATATCCATAGATTGCCTTTTGTTAAGATCTTTAACCCTGAAAAATCATGTCCATAATCGTAGCTCATTATCTTAATTAGATCTGTTCTACATTAT
The DNA here is from genome assembly GCF_000956105.1 of Propithecus coquereli. NCBI lineage: Eukaryota > Metazoa > Chordata > Mammalia > Primates > Indriidae > Propithecus > Propithecus coquereli. The sequence goes on from NW_012148507.1 coordinate 2,410,790, forward strand.
CTCACAATTTATTCTCATTACTTCATAGGTGATCAGCCTTTTGCA